>NC_047097.1:73037025-73348275 GCF_902459505.1 Geotrypetes seraphini | reverse complement strand
ACACCATTATCAACACTTTCTCAGTAGGGCCATGTAATTATTTGAAATAAAGCAGAACATTTTAGCAAACTGTCATCTTTCATTTTAATTTATCTTTAAAAGGAAAAGAAAGCAAACTAAATTTTTTATTTTCACTTTAACAAAATTTATTGCCTTGATAGGAAATCTTCCCCTCCAAACAATAAAAAACCCCACATTATCCCAGACGTAGGTACCAACATTTCAAAATGGCTGGGAGGTGTTAAACACAGTGGAGTTGTTTGAACCTCGCTGAGCTGGCCAACCATTAATGGCACTTAACTGGTCGGAAATAGATGCTAGGATCCACCTTCAAAGTTACCACCCAATAAAAAGATCTGGGTGTCATTGCAGACCATACGATGAAACCTACCGCTCAATGTGCGGTGGAGACCAAAAAAGCAAAGAGGATGCTAGGAATTTTCAGGAGAGGAATTGTAAAATAAGGCCAAGGATCTTATAATGCCCCTATATCACTCCATGGTATGACCTCACTTTGACTATTGTATTTAATTCTGGTCGTCTTATCTCAAAAAAAAAGATATAGTGGAATTAGAAAAGCTTCAAAGAGCGACCAAGATGGTAAAGGCGATGGAACGCCTCTCTTATGAGGAAAGACTAAAATGGTTAGGGCTCTTCAGCTTGGAAAAGAGATGGCTGAGGGGAGAAATGATTGAAGTCTACAAAATCCTGAGTGGAGTAGAATGGGTACAAGTGGATCGATTGCAAAGACTAGTGGACACTCGATGAAGTTACAGGGAAATACTTTTAAAACCAATTGGAGGAAATATTTTTTTACTCAGTGAATAGTTAAGCTCTGGAAGTTGTCGTCAGAGGTTGTGGTAACAGTGGTTAACATAGTTGGCAGGGCCAGTCTTGCCAATTGTGGGGTCCTGACCCCTTTCTTCTGTCTTGCCCTGCTCTCTGCCACATAACCCAGCCCCTGTTCATTTTATTTATGGAACGAAACAAGGAAGTGTGAAATGGAAGCATATCGCTGTCCAATGCTGTTACTTTACAATGGTTCGTAAAGGTTTGAAGTGAAATCAGATATTGGCGTAAAGGAAAACTATGAATAACAATCAACTGCTCTTTGATTTACTTAGAGGCTGCTTAAGAAAGCTGTGGTTGCACTTCCCCCGTTGTAAAAGTGCCAAAGCCCATTTACCGCAGCAGCAGGCATCGCTAGCGTGGCTTTGTCAAAGACTCCCTTAATGGGTTGCTCTTCTCTGGTTCTCTCTTTATAAACCATTCGCACTGACAAACCCTTTAAACATCATTGTGTAGCATCTTTGGATTACAATGGTTTTCTTAGCAGGCAATTCAGAGGTGGAACGGTTTTCCTTTCGAAAGAAGCCTGAATTTGTGTATTATTTTTCATGACGTTCTAAAGACCTACTTTTTGGATCAAGAGGACATGGGCTGAAGCTAAGGGGGGACAAGTTCAGGACAAATATCAGGAAGTTCTGCTTCACGCAACGAATGGTGGACACCTGGAATTCTCTCCCAGAGGAGGTAATTGCAGAATCCACCGTTCTAGGATTTAAGGGTAAGTTAGGTGTACATCTCCTTATGAGTGGCATGAAGTGACATGGGTAAGGGTAAGCTAGATGCACATCTCTTATGAGAAGCTTAGAATGATATGGGGACTAAAACTATGCCAGGGTACACCTGGCGGGGCCACCGCATGTGCGGATCGCCGGACTTGATGGACCTAGGGTCTGTTCCGCAGATGGCGCTTCTTATGTTCTTATGTAGGGTTCTTCCTGTTGTAATCTGCTCTGAACCTGAATTGAAAAGTAGCAGTCTATAAAACTACTCATTAGTAACAGAGGAATGTTTTACAGATTGCAGCGGCCTATATGCGCAGAATAAACCTAGAAACTTCAATGCTGGCATACTTTTCCATTTCTGTTCTCATTGGAATAACAACTGAAAATGCACCGATAACAGGAGGAAACTGTCTTGTTTTTGTATTAAGAACTGATTTAGAAATACATGTTTCAGAAGCCTCCGTTATTATTTTATTCCGTAGAAGTATGAATTCATTTTTTGTGACCGTGTGAAGCTCCTTCTACTTCGTAGCCATGTGCACTGTCGCCTCTGTGCCTTCCTGGTCTACAGACCTTCTTCCTTCTTCCCTGATTGAATGGCTTCTGTTCTCCAGGGACTTCTTTGAAGTGCTTCACTCGCCCGCCATTCATCGGATTTTAACCAAACACAGCAAATTGTTAAAGCAGCAAACACATTAGCTAAAAGTATTTTTGGCAGATATGACTTGATTATCAAATGCAGTCTGAGAACAGGCAGCTTACACTTTTCAAAAATGCCCTCATCTTGTGTTCTGCAGTATTTCCAACTGGAAACATATATTGATATGTTACTCCTGGTACTGAAATTCTTCAAGGAAGTTGTTTAACAGTAAAAATTTTAACTCTTTTAAACAAATATTTCTCCCTATTTTCTCTTTGCAGCTTGTTTCATCCCCCATTCCCACCCAACAGCATTGCCTAGGAGTCCCTAGGACAACAGCTAACACACACACACACACACACACACGTGTGCAATAAGCTTGAACTCTCATTTCTCTCACTCGCATACACAAGTGAAAAAGTTGTGGAGGTAGAAAAACACAAAAAAATACGCATTAGCATACCTACACAGCCAATGTAGTCCGAAACTAAGAAAATGTAGCAGAAAGAGAAAGAAATCTTTCCTATCGTTTGGGTGCCACAGGCTTATTTCTAAAGAAATTCCAAGATAATAGTGGTGTTGAATTACTATGAATTATTTCTATAGCGCAGCGCTACACAGAGTCACAAAGAAAGAGCTTACAATCTCAATGCTATACCTTAAACTTTCCTATCCCAGTTATCATCAACCAGGGCAGATATGCTGATCCAAAAAAACCCTCCCAACACAGTCCCCGCAACCTGAGAGGAATCTTCTTTTTCTCATACACCCCCACAACAAAACTATCTATCACCCTCATAAATATCAGATCAGTGTATAAACCTGGCTTAAAGACAATGATGGACTTCCACTAGGTCTGATATGTCTCTTACGCTATCAAGGGAATTGCAGATCAAATTCAATGTGGACAAATGCAACGTGATGAACATTGGGAAGAATCATCCAAATCATAGTTATTGGATGTTAGGGACCACCTTGGAGGTCAGCGCTCAAGAAAAGGATCTGGGCGTTGTCATAGATAATACGCTGAAGCATTCCACCCAATGTGCGGTGGCAGCTAAGAAGGCAAACAGGATGCTAGGAATTATTAGAAAAGGAATGGTTAACAAGACTAACCCCCTCTTCTATGAAACTGCGTTAGTAGTTTCTAGCGCGGGAAGCCGCGCTGAATGGTCTATTCTGCTCCCGACGCTCATCGGAAGTCTATGAGCATCGGGAGCAGCGCAGGCCATTCAGCGTGGCTCCCTGCACTAGAAACTGCTAGCGCAGTTTTGTAGAAGAAAGGGTATGAATGTTATAATGCCCCTGTATCGCTCAATGATGAGACCTCACCTTAAGTATTGTGTTGAATTCTGGTCTCCTTATCTGAAGAAAGATAAAGCGGTACTAGAAAAGGTTCAAAGAAGAGCGACCAAGATGATAAAGGGGATGGAACTCCTCACGTATGAGGAAAGACCAACACGGTTAGGGCTCTTCAGCTTGGAAAAGAGACAGCTGAGGGGAGATAGGATGAAAGTTTGCAAAATCCTGTGTGGAGTAGAACAGGTACAAGTGGATCGATTTTTCACTCCGTCAAAAATTACAAAGACTAGGGGACACTCGATGAAGATAGAGTAATATTTTAAAACCAATAGGAGGAAATAATTTTTCACTCAGAGAATAGTTAATGTAGATGGTTTTAAAAACGGGTTGGACAAGTTCCTGGAGGAAAGTAGCATGGAATGCTGCTGCTGTTTGGGTTTTTGCCAGATACTTTTGACTTGGATTGGCCTCTATGAAGATGGGCTACTGGGCTAGATGGACCATTGGTCTGACCCAGTAAGGCTGTGCTTATGTTCTTAGCTTTAGCAGGCTCCTGTACCCACGAAAAAGCAGGAGGAGAAACAGCCATTAGCAAAGGATTACAGAGAATTGTCTATTGCTACTAGATGCCAACGTGCGTCACAGTAGGTTAAAAACTTGTATGGAAAAAACCTGCACTGTTAGGAATAAATTTCTCAAATTGTCACCTGGAAACTCTATCCCTAGTTTCTATCAAGTTAGGATCCAACCTTAGAATTATATCAGAATATCGCAGCTAGACTTATATTTGGGCTGAATAAGTGCGATCATGTCACTCAGTTGTTTTGGGAATTCGTTGGTTAGCGCTTGAGGGGCGTATTGTCTTTAAGTTGGGTTGAGTCAAGCTCTACTGGACTTGATGGATTTATTTTCAGCTTCTACCCAAAAATTATCTCGTAAAACTCATGATCCATCAGTGAGGGGTTGCAACCATGAACGTTTGCTCTCTTATCAGGCTGCCATTTGGGATAAGGTTTTCAAGCAATTGCTTACTAGGTCATTTTCCTGCCTGGAATTTGTTTTCTAGGTTCTTGGGTAATTAATTTCATTCTCATTCCAATTCTTATACTTTTTAGGGCTCCTTTTATGATGCTGCGTTAGCGGTTTAACGCGCGCTAAACTGCCGGCCGCACTAGACGCTAACGCCAGCATTGAGCTGGCATTAGTTCATGCCATGTAGCGCAGATTTAGGGTGCGCTAAAAAGCTGCGTGCGCTAAAACCACTAACGCGGCTTCGTAAAAGGAGCCCTTAGTCTTTTGTAAACCACATAGAACTGTGAGGTTATGCGTTCTAGAAATGGATTTAATGTTTATGTTTTATGTCTAGAAATCACAAATACCAAACAAGGATCAACAAACCCCCTGTCGCCACTGCCCTCCCCCCTCCCAAATCTCCCCTCCACTATCGAGACAACAGAACAAGCCAAATTACTGCAAAACGCTGCCTAGAAAAATCATGGTCTCACACACACAAATGGCAAATCCATACTAGCTGAGCAAAAATGATAAACATAATTCAACCAAAACCCCAAGAAGCCACACCTTGTGCGTAGTGCAACGCCTACAAAGATATATAAAGAAAGGAGTCAGAGTCAGATTTTCTGTACCAACTCCACAACCCTGCCTGCAGCTCAGTTTAATATTTCTCTTTCAGTTTAAATTTACCTCCTAACAGTTCTCCACGATTTGGGCTTGTTTTAAGAAATATTAATCTTTCTGATGTGCTTTTTATGCAGTTTCTTGCTATTATTTACTGTAACATTAACAAATACTCAATTAAAAAAAAAAAAAAAAAAAGAGTTTCACTCTAGCTCCCTCAGTGAAATTCTTCTGGAGAAAATACTTGAGCTTTCTATTGGCACTGATGGCTTTGAGAGACCCTCCTGTATCTCTTCAGAAGTTCTTGAGCCAGGGAGACCCTGCTGAGCCGGCTGTTTCAGCTACAATTCCAGATGCCTGAAAGAGAAGTCTGATATGTACCACCGAGAGACCAGTACCTGGGAAAAAGTCATCTCTTCTCTGCTTTTTTCCTGAAGGATCCAATTTACATTAATGTGTGATCATTAAAACATAATTATTGTGATGAGAGAAAGGGCACATGAATAATTAGTTTTGCTATGCTGGTAAAGAGAAACTTTGTTTCCAATTTTGTTTTCCAAAGTATATTTTCTTTTTCAGAAATATCAGAAATAAAACAAAAAGAATCTAAGGCATACCTTTTCTATTGGATTCACTAGAGCATGGTTAGATTAGCTTCTGAAGGTCACCCTTCTTCAGATTAGAGATTAGCAAATGAAGACAGTTATCAGTATATAAAAGCATAGGACGAGGGAGGGGAGGGGAAGGAGACAGGGAGATAAGGAAGGGGGATATGAAGGTGTCAGAGTGGTAAAAATTATGGGCTTCAAAATGTTTTCTCATTTTGATCTGAAAGGTCTGTATTTAAATATGTATATCCTGGAGGAGAGGAGAGAGAGGGGAGATACAGATGTTTAAATACTTCAAAGATATTAATGAATGAACAAAACTTTTCCAAAAGAGGAAAGACCAGAGAACGTGAGATGAAACTGCAAAGCATAATCAGGAAGCAGTTCTTCACATAAAGGATGATGGATGCCCCAAGTATTCTTCTACAGGAGGTGGGGTGGATGAAAGGCGTGTCAGAATTCAAAAAGGCATGGGAAATAGAGGATCTCTGTATGGCAAGAGGATGGAATAAAAGTATAGACTAGCATTTCCACTCAAAGTAAAACATAATGGCTTTCAAACTTTAAAAAAAATGGCAGTGAGGAGGGTAACAGTTACAACCCTAAAGAGTGACAGGTAGAGTCTGGTCTTCATCTGCTGTCATTTACTACCATTCCATGGATGCATTCCTTCCACATCTTGTCAAGGAAGCTTTGTCACTTCCTATTGTGACAATGGTAGGTTTTTCCCCTCCATCCCAGTGACTGAAGTGAGCAAGAATTTGAAGGCAGGAGAAAGTCAATTTTCCCAGACACTTAATCCATCTTCCACAAGCTGTATAACTGAGGGCATCAGCAACTGCCCAGTTTGTGCTCTTGGAAGGGGTCAATACTCAGGAACTCTGCCTGCGAAAGGACGTGTGAACCTTGAATACACAAGCAGTGGAATCTGAGTTCATTTTAGAAGATACAGGACCTTGTATTGTCCTTCTCATTGATTTGTGATCAGAAAAAAATCCAGTTGTAGAGTTTGATGGACGATGGTTGACATGTGCGGGTGCTTTAAAATAGTATAAGAGAGAGGAGGGGGACATGATGTCTTTTGCAACAAGGTTTGAGTTGTAAAAGGTTAACAGTGCATTTGGTGTGACCAGCCCAAGTTTAAATGCCTGGAGAAGACTCATGTTTGCAAAAGAAGAACAAGAGAAGCTGTAACAGCCAAACCCACTCTCACCTCACCCCTCAGTCCCGTCAGTCTCTCTCTGCCTTCCCCCAGAGCACACTCTCCCTCACTGCTCTGAAAGTTCCCATTGCTCGCTCTCTCTCTCTCCCCAGACCAAGTTTTCCACAGTAACTTTTTCATCACATCCCTCAGCCAAGTCTCATCACACCAGCCCAACCTAACACTACATTCTCCCTCACCCCTCAGCCGGTTCTCTTCAGTTTTTCTCCCCCTCACCACCCCAGCCCAAACTTTCCACAGTGCACTCTTGCTCACCCGTCCACCAGTTCCAATCACTCTCTCACCTCTATCCTCAGCCAGGTCCTTTGCATCTCTCTCCTCTGCTTCTCCCCCAGCCCAGCTATTCCATGTCACACTTTCTTCTCATCCTCCAGCCAGTTCCCATCAGTCTTTGCATGCTTGTCCCTACCAGTCTTGCTTTTCCACATGTTCCTCCATTACTTTTTGAACCCTCCACTACTCTTTCAAGCCCTGGTACCCCACCCAGTCAAATATTCCTCTTTTCCCCTCCTGTTTTATCTCTTTATCATTTGTCCTCATTTCACTCCAGCCTGCGTGGGATGAAACTTTTCTCCATATATTATCATGATATTGCAGCCACATATAGTAGATTACCTGCTGCATCCTGGGATGAATTGCAGCCCTGGTTGCTCAGTTGATTCTTCAACCAATAGTTGCACTGTACTCTTATGCTTACCACCTAAGTGATGTCATTTAAACAGAATTCTAGGGTTTTTTCTTCCATACTTCAGGAATGATGCACCAGCTCTCTCCTCTTACAGTTTGGAGGACTTACATTTTTTCATTGGCTTAAAGGAAAGACTCCAGCACCTGCTTGGGCTAACCCAGAGGACCTTTCTGTGGTACCGAATTTAAGCATGTCTTGAGCTTCTGTCCTGGTGGGCTCGCTTTGAGTACCTATGGGACTTTGCACCAACAATGCAGCTTCTTCCAGTTCCCCTACAGGGGCTAAATCATTAAAACTAAAGCTCCAGTTGTTGAGAAACACTCTATAGCTAATTGACAAGAAGATGCTGCCCCTGCAGCCCATGCCAAACAGCCAAGTACTTCTTTGTAAATGGCATCGGGAACATCAGCGGCAGTTTGGGGGTCCTGAACCTCCATCTCTTCTCATTCAGCAGAAACACCTCTTCTGCCCCCACCAGCTAAGAACAAGAAGAAAAGTATGCATTCTTACATAAATCAAAAGCAAATATCACAGAATGAGCCAGTACTGTCTTCCCAAACCACCCAGGATGCAGCTATGCTGTTGGTATAAGTATTTCAAAAGATTCTGCAATAATCATCCGTGGCCAAAGATCATCTACCTCTACAACAAGTAGTACAGGACAGGCCATATGTAAGGATGCCTCAACCTCATGGTCCCTCTCCAGCTTCATCTTTAATTATTCAATCGCCTTCATCTGAATGGCATTATCTCCTCACATTGAGACTCTTTATCATCAGAGAAACTGAATTATAATGTTTGTGACCCTTCACCTACTCTAGTGCCTGAATAGGATGGATGATAACTATGTAAAATTCATTCAAATGATCCTCAGAATGCTGGTGGTAACATCTCCTGACAGTTTAATGGATAAGAAAGATTTTGAAGCTATCGTAAAAATTTTTGATGTACCTGAAGGCAACATAGCATTTTCTAGTTATTCAGACCTGCAGAGCTTACAAATTAAAATCTGGCAAACTCCCTATTCTACATTACCTATCTCTAAGAGACTGAATTTAAAGTACAAAGTACAGGCGACTGCAGATCATGACAGACCTCAGCTGTCTCAGAATTCCACAATTCAGCTCTCAAAAAGAGTAAATCAAGTAGATCTGCATTTAATTAGCCTCCAGGCAAGGACCATAAAGTTCTTGACATAGTGAGCAGAAAGCTTTTCTCTGAGGCTATGTGTGTGGGAAAGAATAGCAACTCATCAGCTGAAGATCATGCATTAACAACACTCTCACTTGGACAAAGCATTGGATTTACTAGCAGAAGTGGACACCTCACAAAGAGCACATAAGATTTGTACAATACTGCTTCTAGGACTGTGTGCTTCTGGTCTCTAGAAAGAATTGTACCATTGCTTCACCAATACCCAATGTTTAGATGTTAATCCCTTTGCAAATAACATTGAAGATACAGTCTTCCAAGCAAAAGTGTAGAAATGGTTGGCCACTCTGGTATTTAAGCATTTCATGTGATGCCTAGAGATGCTTAACATTTGCGGTAATAAGTAGAGGATCAATGTCTGTACATTGGATTAGAGTCAAAAGAAGGGACACTGATGGTGGAATTCTTCTGACTCTAATCCAATGTACTGACATTGATCCTCTACTTATTACTGCAAATGCTAAGTGTCTCTAGGCATCACATAAGTGCTTAAATACCAGAGTGGCCAACCATTTCTACACTCTTGCAACTGAGCAACCAGACTGCACAATACCAAAGATCCTCATTTTGAAGTAAGCTCTCCCTTTCCGGATGGTAGTAGAGAAGGGCTCCCCAATGGAGATTCCCCATTCTTCAATGTTTCTTTCTGTCTGTATCTCCTGTTCCTCCCACTCTGTCCCAACCAATTTGTCTCTTTCCTTCTCCCTCAATTCCCTCACCTGTCCTTACCAGTCTCTTCCAGTCCTTCCACCAGTGTCTGTTAGTTTCTCTCTCTCTGACTCTAGTGGTTGTGTGACAGAAAGGGAGGGGCAGGACAGGGACCAGTAGCATATCCAGCTGACAGATTTTGGATTGGCCTACAGAAAAAGTGGATGGGTAATGGAATGTCTTCTCCGCTCCTTTCCCCAACAACTGCTGTCTGACATTTCCCTGGCACTCCCCCAATTCATCTGAAAAATAGATAATTATTTGAACTGTTGGGAATTCCCAAATTATGCCAGCTGAAGACCTCCCCACAACGGCACCCAGAACTCTGCAGCTCATCTTAGTGGTTGGGCCATTGACGCTAGTTGCTGCATATGCATCAGCTTTCAGGACAGGGACCATCCGAGTAACACTTCTGTTCCCTAATCCATCCCTTCCATTTTGTCTTGTCTCTGTGTCAACCAGGCTGCATTGAAGGGCAGGAGGTGGTAGCAGCCATAAAAGCAAATAATATGCTAGGAATTATTAGAAAAGGGACGCTAAACAAGGCTAAGAATGTCATAATGCCTCTGTATCGCTCCATGGTGTGACCTCACCTTGAGTATTGCATTCATTTCTGGTCTCCTTATCTCAAAAAAGATATAGCGGAACTAGAAAAGGTTGAAAGAAGAACGACCAAGATGATAAAGGGGATAGAATTCCTCTCATTTGAGGAAAGACTAAAGAGGTCAGGGCTCTTCAGCTTGAAAAAGAGACGGCTGAGGGGAAATATGATTGAAGTCTACAAAAGCCTGAGTGGTATAGAACAGGTACAAGTGGATTGATTTTTTACTCCATCAAGAAATTACAAAAACTAGGGGACACTCAATGTAGTTACAGGGAAATACTTTTAAAACCAATAGGAGGAAATATTTTTTCACTCAGAGAATAATTAAGTTCTGGAATGTGTTGCAGAGGATGTGGTAAGAATAGTTAACGTAGCTGGTTTTGGACATGTTCCTGGAGGAAAAGTCCATAATCTGCTATTGAGAAACACCTGGGAGAAGCCACTGCATGGAATGTTGCTATTATTTGGGGTTTTACCGGGTAGTTGTGACCTGGATTGGCCACAGTGGAAACAGGATACTGAGCTAGATGGACCACTGGAAAAGTGCAAAGTAATGCATTTAGGCAGAAAGAAGAAGGAACACGAGTATAGAATGTCAGGTGCAACTCTGGGTAAGAGTGAACAAGAAAAGAACCTGGGTGTACTGATAGATAAGACCCTGAAACTGTCGGCACAATGCACGGCAGCAGCAAAGAAAGCAAATAGAATGTTAGGCATGATAAGGAAAGGAATCACGAGTAGATCGGAGAGAGTTATAATGCCGCTTTATAGAGCGATGGTCAGACCACACTTGGAATACTGTGTCCAACATTGGTCTCCCAACCTAAAGAAGGATATAAAACTGCTGGAGAGGGTGCAGAGACGAGCAACAAAGCTAGTAAAAGGTATGGAGAACTTGGAATACGAGGAACGACTTAAGAGACTGGGATTGTTCTCCCTTGAGAAAAGGAGACTGCGAGAGAATATGATCGAGACCTTCAAAATACTGAAAGGAATCGACAAAATAGAGCAGGAAAGAAAATTATTTACAATGTCCAATGTGACACGGACAAGCGGACACGGACTGAAGATGAGGGGGGACAAGTCCAGGACAAAAGAAGTTCTGCTTCATGCAACGAGTGGTGGACCCCTGGAATGCTCTCCCAGAGGAGGTTATTGCGCAATCCATCCTTCTAGGATTTAAAAGCAAACTAGATGCACATCTCCTTACGAGAGGCATAGAGGGATATGGGTGACTAAAATTACGCCAGGTGTACACCTGGCTGGGCCTCCGCGTGTGCGGATCGCTGGACTTGATGGACCGAAGGTCTGATCCGGAGATGGCAGTTCTTATGTTCACTCTGTGAGGCTATTCTTTTGTTCTTATAAGGGCTGGAACAGGGAGCAGTGGCTCTGCTCTTCATCGCTGCAGTGTGAGCTCCCTATTCCAGCCCTTCTCCTTCTCTGGTCTGCAGTGCTGTCAGGAGAGGAGCCACATTTTGAAAATGAAAGAGCCTCTGCTGTATATCCTGTTATAATACAGGCGTGGAATTCTTAGAAACACCATAGCCCTAGGCAGTGATGCTCTAAACGTATAATGAAACCCATCTAAAATCATGTACTAAAACTTGTATTAGGACTTTCCTGGACTGGTCATTTAGAGGCAGAGAGAAGAGCTCACCCCACTGTGTATCTGTGGGGAAAATGCTTTAGTACTTCTGGCGTTCAGTACCAGTTAATTGCCTGTGTGATGTGAATTATTACGTGAATAAGGAGTTGTCGAATCTGCAGTTCTTCTCATCCACTTATAATCTGAAGGCTGCTGTCTCTTGCAATGCATTATTAACAGCTGCGGCAAAAAAACATGCATTCTGGATGAAATTTGCAAGCACAACTTTCCGCATTTGGACAAGGGAATTACAGAGCAGCAACTTGTAGCAGTTAATAAGATGTAACAACTAAACTGACACAATGTTACTACTTCTTGTCTACAAAAATCATGTAACCACGGCAAAGGAAGAATTCTTAGGCTCACAAGATGATGAGGAGACAACACAGCAAAAGGGGAGAAACAATGGTGGAAACAATTATAAAAGATACAATTATGGAACATGTAGACAAACCTGATTTAATGGGACAGAGTCATCGTGGGACTTCTTTGAAGGCGTGAACAATAAACATGTGGATAAAGGTGAGCCAGTTGATGTAGTTAACCTAGATTTTCAGAAAGCTTTTGACAAAGTTCCTCATGAGAAGCTCTTGAGAAAATTAAAAAGTAGTAGGATAGGTGGCAAAGTTCAGCTGTGCTGAGCCTCTACAACAGGGATCTCAAAGTCCCTCCTTGAGGGCCGCAATCCAGTCGGGTTTTCAGGATTTCCCCAATGAATATGCATTGAAAGCAGTGCATGCACATAGATCTCATGCAGATTCATTGGGGAAATCCTGAAAACTCGACTGGATTCCGGCCCTCAAGGAGGGACTTTGAGATCCCTTTGAGATCTACAACCTCTCTGTTTATTGGATAAACACCAGGAAAACATAGTGTATCACCCCTGCCAAGGCTTCTCTTGGGTCCTCTCTGCATTGACAACTCCTAAATGACATTCAACAAGGATGGATTCAGTCCAGAGGAAGGCTACTAAAATGGTGTGTGGTCTTCAAGGTGTATGGGGACAGTTTTAAAGATCTCAATCTGTATATTTTGGAGGAAAGGCGGGAGAGGGGAGATATGATAGAGACGTTTAAATACCTACGTAATGTAAATGTGCATGAGTCAAGTCTCTTTAATTTGAAAGGAAGCAGTGGAATGAGAGGGCATAGGATGAAGTTAAGAGGTGACAGGCTCCGGAGTAATCTGAGGAAATACTTTTTTACGAAAAGGGTGGTAGAGGTGTGGAACAGTCTCCTTGAAGAGGTGGTGGAAACAGAGACTGTGTCTGAATTCAAAAGGGCCTGGGATAGGCAAGTGGGATCTCTCGGAGAGAGAAAGAGATAATGGTTACTGTGGATGGGCAGCTCTATGACCTCACAATGCAGGTGTAAAGAGCCTTAGCCTATAGGAAAAGGAGATGCAAATGTTGAGAGCCTTAGCCAATAGGGAGAGGAGGAGACAGTGGATGCTGCGGATGGCCCATTTGGCCTTTGTCTGCCATCATGTTCTTATGATTCTGTAACTTGTGCCATTGTCGATGACCGCCGATCACGTGTCAGTCATGTGGTGGCCTCGAGTACAGAATCATGCCTCTGGCAAAGGAAGGCGACAGAAATGTAGGTCAGGGTTTTCCAGGCCAACCTTTGATGTGACTTGGGCCATTTCCAGCATTAGGCGGCCTAAAGCGCCTTCGGAGGTGCGATTCCGGTGCCAATTTTTGGGCGTCAGTAGATGCCTTGAAATAGAGAATGACACAGGGACAAATTTGTCCCCATCCCTGCAGGAACTCAGTTTCCCTGCTCCATCACCGTGAGTTTTGTCACTGTCCTGCCCCTTTCCTGTAAGCTCTGTCTTAACCGCAGAAGCCTCAAACACTTATGATTTTAAAGTGTTTTCGGCTTGTGCAGATGAGGACGGAGCTGGCAGGGACAGGAAAAGAACTCATGGGGATGGGGAAAAATTTATCTCCGTGTCATTCTCTACATTGAAACTCAGCTTAAAACATTTAAAGTTATGTGGTTTGTTTTTTTTTACGGAGCTGGGTGCCTATAGAATTGGTGCTGGTTTTGGAATCCAGGCCAAAATGAACAATTTGATTCCACCAGAAAAGGTCCCCAGCAAGAGCAATACCTCTGGCATGAAAACACCAATAAATGCTGATTTTTTTTTAAAAAAAATTTTTTTGTACTCTTGAACATCTAATTAGCTGGAAATAAACACCTAAATTTATAATTCATAGACTCCTAAGAATAGAAGCTCTAATTATAGGTTATTAATTATAAAAGGCTACAGATGTTATGTGGGTTGAATTGATGAACGGTTAATGTTGGATAAGCTCTGCTGAAATTACTATGACAATTAGGTCTGTGCAGAGATAGAACAGCATGAAAAATAATTTTTAACCCAATAGCAACAGCGATTCTCTAAACATCACCGTTATCAGCGACTGCCGATCACATGTCAGTCACGCAATGGCTCCATTTAGAGAATCACACCTCCGGTAAAGGTAGACCAGGGTTTTCAAGGCCTCTATTTCTAGGGCCTACCGTTGATGTGAATCTTGCCTCTGGAGACGCCTAACGGCACCGTCTTTTTTAAGTACCAGTAGACACCTTGTAATTGCTCTTAAGTCAGCTTTTAAAGAGTGTTTTGGACTTAACTTGGGCACCAGCAGGGCGCCTACCATCCCTTATGTTAAGGTACCTTATATAGAACATAAGAACTGTCATCTCCTGCTTTTAAATCATAGAACGGTGGATTCCGCAATAACCTCCTTTGGGAGAGCATTCCAGGTGTCCACCACTCGCTGCGTGAAGCAGAATTTCCTGATATTCGTCCTGGACTTGTCCCCCCTCAGCTTCAGTTCAGCCCTTTAAGCTAACGCCACTGTAGTCGTGGCTAATGCTGGATAGAGAACAAATTAAAGCACCTCTGTAGCCATGATTCACATGAAAGTCAGGGGTCGGAAATGTAGGTCAGGCTTTTCAAAGCCTCCATAACAACAATCGGCTTGTATGCCACAGGACCATGAAGCTCTATGCGGGTTACAAAAGGATGAAATGTACAATTGAATGAACAAAATTAATTACCCAAATACTTGGCGAACAGATATGACCTAAAAATGGGGGGCTCATCCTACATTCGGGTCATCATCCGACCCCCCCCTCCCAGACTTGATGCAGGCCTCTGTCTCAGCCAATACTAACAATTTTTTTTACCCACCTCCACCTCTTGTCGCATCCCTGGTGGTCCAGCGGTGTATGGGCAGGCGCAAACTTTCCGCACTCCTGCCCTGTGCTTCGCCCCTCCTTCTCGCCCTCCGATCTCAGAGCCAGCGATGCACCGGCACTTAGGAGCCAGCTTCTCAAGATCCTGCCTGGCCCTGCGCCGCTCGCTGATTGGCTGCCACCAGTTCTCGTGGGACTCGTTCATTACAACGCTTTTCTGTGCAAAAACATCAGCGTAGAAGTAGCGCCTAAGTTCAGCCCCATAAATAGAATTTCCCCCTCAGTCCGGAGCATCATAGTGCCTATCGGTGGACAACCTCTAGAAAATTGCTTCCCATCTGAATAGAGCCTCAGCAGATTTTCAGAGGCAATGCAGAACATCTGCGTTGGGCCTAGTCAGCAGGAGCCAAAGGGTTAAAGCCACTCATACACTGTTACCTCTCACTGAAGATCGACCTGTTGTGTTTGACTCGGTCTCAGTCTTTCTTGTGTGTTCTCTGCAATCACTCCTTGCTTCAAACTAGATTGCAGGAAGACGTTTCTTTCTTATAGTGACTTATTGGTTTGAACATAAGAACATAAAAATTGCTGCTGTTGGGTCAGACCAGTGGTCCATCGTGACCAGTAGTCCGCTCACGCAGTGGCCCTTAGGTCAAAGACCAGCGCCCTAACTGAGTCTGGCCCTACCTGCGTATGTTCCGGTTCAGCAGGAACTTGTCTAACTTTGTCTTGAATCCCTGGAGAGTGTTCTCCGGAAGAGCGTTCCAGTTTTCTACCATTCTCTGGGTGAAGAAGAACTTCCTTACGTTCTTGTGTAAAAATGGAAAACCAGTTCTTATAGCCAGGAAACAATTTTTTTTTAAAAATGGACTTTTGTTGAGCTTGATTAAGGTATGGATAATAAATTGTATTTCAGATCCTCTTGGTTTCAATTTGTTTTCAAACCGAAACACCAAACAAAATGGTTTGCTTTCCTCTGATTTAAAATATTGGGCCAAGCCACAGTTACACCTCCTCCTTCTCTGTTTATGAAGCTTCCCGGAGCAGGAGCAATTCCCAGTCACTCCAGTCTCGCTGGTGCATTGATTAATTGCAGGGAGCAGGTGACAGCCTGGCTCTTCTCCCAAGCCTTTAATGGCTGTTGCAGACATCAGGACTAGCTCACTGCAGAGTCGCTTCAATCTAGCCCCCCACTTTCTCTTTACTCCAGCACCTCAGTCTTCTTGCCTGTCCGTCTGTCCCTTCTGCTGCCTTAGGTATTTCATTTATGACAGTGTATCACATTTCTTTTCTATGCTCTTTGACTAGGTTCAGCAATGACAGTCGTCTTAGGCCAGCTTCACTGTTGGACTTGTATTGACGTTTGTTCATTATATTGTAGTTAGGCTGTTGCTACACTGTCACTTGCCTATGTCAAGCTACATCTGTTGTACCCTGTCTTGAGTTGAACCTCTTCCAAAAGCTGAATAAAAAAATGAAAAAACAGTGATGTGCGGCACAATGTCATTCCGGAAAACGTTCATTCACATTAACATCCATGGCCCATAAGAACATAATATAGTCAAACCTCAGTTTGTGAGTAACACAGTTTGCGAGTATTTTGCAAGACTTTAACTCGCAAAATGAGCGTTGACTCGATAAACAAGCGTGTCCCTCCCCAAACCTTGCTGCCTCCTCCCCACCCTGGGAACCGGATTCTCTCCCCCCATGGCCCACCCCCAAACCCTTATCTCCAGTGGACACCGGCCAACAGCACTCACCAACCCACACCACTTGCCCATGCTGCATCCAGCTCTGCCGGAAACAAGAATTGTAATCAAAAGTGGGTGGAGCTTGGCTGAGGGAATGCTGCGATACTGGCGGGAGCCAGTTCGTCTGACCGCTGAAAGCAAACCATGGAGGGGAGAAACAAAAAGGGGGCATGGGGAAAGCGAAGAGAGAAAGATGGTGGATGGGGAATAAGATACGGGAAAGATGGTCTGTGGTTATCGAAAGTACAAATGCTGGATCTAGTTTTGAAGCGGGGAGGGGAGAAGTGGAAGAAATGACGAAACAGGGAGTGGGAGAAGTGTTGAACCACAAGAAGACAGAGAGAAGAAGGGATATGGGGGGGGGGGGGGGGGGGAGGAGAGATGTATTAAGTCACTGAAGTTGAGTGCAACATAGGCCTGTTTTTCGGATGTGGAATGAATCATCCAAGTTTCCATTACTTCTTATGGGGAAACTTGCTTTGATATATGAGCGCTTTGGGATTACGAGTATGCTTCCGGAACGAATTATGCTCACAAACCAAGGTTCTACTGTATATTATAATACTGTACAGTACAGGAAGTCTCTGAGTGATGAATGTCCGCCTTACAACGGAATAGTACTTATGAACACAGTTGCCCTTGTCCTCTTAGCATGTAGGTCCAGCATCTCCGTTTCTCTCCTCCCCACGGCCTTCCCAAAGTGTCGGCAGAGCAGTTGTAAACAAGAAGCCCAAGGCCAGCTTTCCCTTCCAGTGTAGTCCGGAAATAAAGATGATGCTGCGGCAGTGGAGGAGAGGAAAAGCCACGTCCAGAGGCACGGGGGAGCGGTGGAGAAGATGGTCACACTACATGTTCACACAATGTCCAAATCACATAACATCCACTTTCAGAGAACGTAACATGGACGTTATGTGGCGCATACCTGTAAATAGAAAATGTCCTTCAGCATTTTGTACAATGAACCCTTTCCCATAGAGCTCTAGGACAGCCTTTTTCATGACTAGACTTGTCCATTTGACTTTATCCAGCCTGTACTATTAGCACTGACCAGATAACGTTTAGCCAAGCCTTGTTTCATTTTTGTGAGACCAGTTTGCCTGGCAAATATTTACCTATTCAGCAGGGCAAGAGAGGGAGAATATTGACATTAATGTGTTGCAGTCTATTTATTCCATTTTCTATATCGTTCTCCCATAGAAGCTCAGAATTGTTTCTATGAATTTATTCAGGTACTCAAACATTTTTCCCTGTCTGTCCTGGGGCAATGGGGGGATTAAGTGACTTGCCCAGGGTCCCAAGGAGCAGCGTGGCTTTGAACTCACAACCTCAGGAGGTGTTGAGGCTGTAGCTTTAATCACGGGCTACGCCCTCCCCCTATAATTTCTATAGCACTGCCAGATATACACAGCACTGTACATTAACACATTCAAGAGATAGACAAACAGGATAAGTTGGGGCTTCGGGAGTTTCTCGGGCACAGTTACTATAAAGTGAATGTGGGTTATGAGTTAAACACAACCTCGAAAAGGTGGGCTTTTAATCTGGATTTGAATACTGTCGGGGTTGGAGCTTGACGGGGCAGAGAGAAGGAATGTAGTCTGGAGTTGGCAGTAGAAGAGAAGGATACAGATAAGAGAGTTCCTGGGGAGGAGTATGGGGGTGGGGGGGGGAGAAGAAGGATCCAGGGGAGCTGCAAAGTGAATACACTTGTAAGTGAGTAGGAGGAGTTTGGGAGCCAATGAAGTGACTTGAGGAGAGGGCTGATGGTGACTGGCGGAATATAAGTCGTGCTATCTGTCTGTGAATGTATAGACTGAACGTAGAGTGAATAGAAGGATGGAGACATGCAGTAAGCGAGATTTGCAAAGGGAGCTCCTTGAGCTTTACTGATTCATAGTGTATTAAAATTCAAATAAGTAACTAGTTTATAGCAAGACATTTGAGCCTTCATGATTACATACTTTTAATAATGCATAAAAGCCTGCTGTAAAATCCAATCAGCATATTGATCTGGATGGCTTATTTAATTTTCAAGAAAATATGAAACTTTTCTTTATTTCTGCTTACTCATTACATCTGACCCACAGGAATAAATAATTAATTGCATTGGTCTTTGGATAAAGTGCTTGAAAGTTATCAGTACTACAGGGCTCTCAGTTTGCTGTGATTCATATTTCTACCACCCTTTTCCTCCGCAGCCTCTCTCCATGCTTACATGGCTGGCCTTCCCCTTCCTTGACAGGTGCCTCCCCCTCCCCTTATACCTTTAGTTGGCGTCTTTGAGTGACATGGCTGGTAGAGGTAAAAAAGAATGATCTGAGCAAAGGAAAAGGATGCCTGTAATTGGCTTAAGAACATAAGCAATGCCTCCGCTGGGTCAGACCTGAGGTCCATCGTGCCCAGCAGTCCGCTCACACGGCGGTCCAACAGATCCAGGACCTGTGCAGTAATCCTCTATCTATACCCCTCTATCCCCTTTTCCAAAAGGAAATTGTCCAATCCTTTCTTGAACTCCAGTACCGTACTCTGCCCTCTTACGCCCTTTGGAAGCGCATTCCAGGTGTCCACCACACGTTGGGTAAAGAAAAACTTCCTAGCATTTGGTTTGAATCTGTCCCCTTTCAACTTTTCCAAGTGTCTTCTTGTTCTTTTATTTTTCGAAAGTTTGAAGAATCTGTCCTTCTCTACTCTCTCTATGCCCTTCATGATCTTATAAGTCACTATCATATCCCCTCTAAGTCTCCTCTTCTTCAGGGAAAAAGAGTCCCTGTTTCTCCAATCTCTCAGCGTATGAAAGGTTTTCCATCCCTTTTATCAGACGTGTCGCTCTCCTCTGAACCCTCTCGAGTAACGCCATATCCTTCTTAAGGTACGGCGACCAATATTGGACGCAGTACTCCAGATGCGGACGCACCATCGCCCGATACAATGGCAGGATAATGTCTTTCGTTCTGGTTGTAATACCCTTCTTGATTATGCCTAGCATTCTGTTTGCCTTCTTAGTGGCCGCTGCGCACTGTGCCATCGGCTTCATTGTCATGTCCACCATTACGCCCAAGTCCCTTTCTTGGGTACTCTCATTTAATAACATCCCTCCCATCGTATAGTTGTACCTTGGGTTTCTGCTTCCCACATGTAATACTTTACATTTCTCAACGTTGAACTTCATCTGCCATCTCGTTGCCCATTCCCCTAGTTTGTTCAAGTCCCTTTGCAATTCTTTGCAGTCCTCTTTAGTTCGAGCTCCACTAAATAGTTTGGTGTCGTCCACAAATTTTATTATCTCACTCTTCGTCCCTGTTTCTAGATCATTTATGAATATATTAAATAGCAGCGGCCCGAGCACCGAGCCCTGCGGGACACCTCTTGTGACCCTTGTCAAAGGCTTTTTGGAAATCTAGATATGTGATGTCTATGGGGGTCTCCTCTGTCCATCCGTTTGTTAATTTCTTTGAAGAAGTGCAATAAGTTTGTTAGGCACGATCTCCCCTTGCAGAAACCATGTTGGCTGGTTATCAGAAGTTCGTTTCTTTCAAGATGTTCATCAATGTTTTCTTTTATCAGTGCTTCCGCCATTTTCCCTGGAACAAAGGTCAGACTCACCGGTTTGTAGTTTCCTGGGTCACCTCTTGATCCCTTTTTAAAGATGGGCGTAACGTTGGCTATCTTCCACTTCTCCGGGATCACGCCTGTTTTCAGGGATAGATTGTAAATTTGCTGCAGTAGTTCCTCTATTTCCTCTTTTAGTTCCTTCAGAACCCTTGGATGGATTCCATCCGGACCTGGGGATTTGTCAGTTTTTAATTTTTCTATCTGCCTCTTTTTATATGAATGGGAACAAGCCCCAGATTATTGAGTTTCCACCCATTCAGGTTTCTTCTAAAGAGAAAGACAGTTCTTGTCTCTTACTCATATTAACATCAATGGCTTGAACCCATCCTCCCTATCTTAATTCTAACATTAGACTTAATCTTTCTTTCTTCAATTGCTTTTCAATCTTCAATTAATTTATACTAAAACGTACCTAACTAGGTTACTATTTACTTTATAATAAACTCGATTATTTTAAATACTTAATTCTTAAAAAACTTTATAATTCATTAATACTTGGAACTATTTAAACCTCACAGTTCATTTCAGGAACTCAGAACCGACAGAAAGTGCACTAGTGCAAAAAAGTGTACTAGTGCTTTAAAGTGCTGTATCAAAAGTGCATATGTGCTTTAAATTTTTTTTATTTCCATTCAAACTTTTGGAACTCTTAGAACTTAAAGTACTTACCTTATGCTCTTTAAGAACCAGGACGTTGCTTGCTACTCTCAGTATTTTACTGATAGAAAGGAAGACATTAAAAAAACACTGCCTTCTTTTGGGTCACTCCCCCCTCCCCCCCACAAAATTTCTGGTAGTCTGAGGACCCCCTAATCTTCCAAACCCAACCGCTGACTCCAAATAACCCCTCCTCCCCATAATAGTGTGGTAAATGCCTGGAAAGCCCTCCTGAGGGAAGTGGTGGAGAGGAAAACGGTGATAGAATTCAAAAAAGCGTGGGATAAACATAGAGGATCTCTAATTAGAAAACGAAGGATGTAAATTAAAGAACTAAGGCCGGTACTGGACAGACTTGCATGGTCTGTGTCCCGTATGTGGTGATTTGGTGTAGGATGGGCTAGGGAGGGTGGGAACTCCACTAACTTGGATGGTGAGGATGTTACTGGACAGACTTTACAGTAGATATCCTGCAAACAGGATGGTTGGATAGGCTGGAGAGATCTTGGATGGCAACTTCAGCATTTGGAACCTAAGACAATACCAGGTGGACTTTACAGTCTACGACCCAGAAATATCAAAGAAGAGTCAAGTTAATTTAATCATATATTTTTAATGGGTATAATTAATGGGCAGACTGGATGGACCATTCAGGTCTTTATCTGCCGTCATTTACTGTGTTACTATGTAATCTAGTGAACCCACCTCCCCCATTCCTAGGGATGATTCATGGTACTCTAGTGCAGTGGTTCCCAACCCTGTCCTGGAGGACCACCAGCCAGTCAAGTTTTCGAGATAGCCCTAATTAATATGCATGAGAAAGATAGAAACATAGAAATTGACGGCAGAAAAGGGCCACAGCCCATCGAGTCTGCCCATACCAATGACCTACTTCCTGACTTTTACTCCCCTATAGATCCCAAGTGAATATCCCATTTTCTCTTAAAATCTGATACGCTGTTGGCCTCAATCACCTGCTGGGGCAGCTCGTTCCAATGATCGACCACCCTTTCGGTGAAGAAGTACTTCCTAGTATCATATAATGGAGGTGACAGGCATGCAAACCTTTCCCTGCATATTCATTAGGACTATCCTGAAAACCTGACTGGCTGGTGGTCCTCCAGGACGGGGTTCGGAACCACTGCTCTAGTGGACTTGTACCCCTCCTCTTCAGCCCCTAAACCTCCCTGTGTACCTTTAACAAGAGGCAGAAGGGATGCCCATTTGCTCCTCCCCCACAGTTCCCTGGGATGGGCCAGTCTGCCAAATAAGGGAATTTTTCCCTTTTTTGATAG
Organism: Geotrypetes seraphini; assembly: GCF_902459505.1. Lineage (NCBI taxonomy): Eukaryota > Metazoa > Chordata > Amphibia > Gymnophiona > Dermophiidae > Geotrypetes > Geotrypetes seraphini. The sequence continues at coordinate 73,325,910 of NC_047097.1, read as the reverse complement.
CCTCCACCCAATTTTCTCCTGTGCTCTCACAGCGAACGTGTCTGGTTTTATCTGTGAGTGAGCACAGCAGGAGCAGCTAACTGCAGAGTTCGCCCTGCTGCCTTTTCCTGAACAGCAAATCAATGGTGTCAGAATCATTGAGATAATTCCCCAGTGCCGATCAATGAGCCCTGATTAATCTTGCTGTGGCTCTTGGGTATATTTGCCGCATCATAATTAGAATTATTAATTAAAAATAGGAAATCGATTGATGCAAATTAAGCATTCTTTAAAATGAAGCGTTTTATGTCTTTGACATTGTCAGGGCCCTGGTGTCTCTGTCAGGCCTGGTGTGACTGGCTTGAATTTTCAGCTTTGTAAACTTGTATGCATCTGTGTATGTGTGCAATTAGTGGTTTTTGATTTGACCCACAGGGTGAAATGTAGGTGGAACATTCCTCCACTGACTGTCCCCAGAGGCATCGCCTTCTAATTTTGTCAGCACTGGGGATTGGGGGCAATTCTATCTGGCCACGGTAAGCGTTTAAAAAAACAGCTAATTGCCACTGGCTTTGAATATCAGTTAGGAAGATGATTTTGGAGACTGTTGCAGAAATAACTTTGGAAAGACAGTCACCCTATCTTCAGGGCTCTGTGTGAAGACTTGTAGAAGTGGACTCAAGTCGGTTTTCAGCATTGAATTGAACTGTGATCTTTCACCGCTTATCTAGTGAGCTGCAGTCTATGGGTTGGTATACAATCATATCTTCAGCATGAACTATTTAAAATTCATTATCCTTTATCTTCATACCCTTGACGCTTATCAGAGCTCAGAATAGTTCTCAGAAGAAGTTGTGGCTGATGGTGGACACCCCTGCCTTGTTCCCTTTGTAGAGAAAAGGGAGGAGTATGTGGCCTCAACACCCTGAGGTTGTGGGTTCAAAGCCCACACTGCTCCAGTGACCCTGAGTAAGTCACTTAATCCTACACTGCCCCAGGTACATTAGATGGATTGTGAGTGCACCGGGTCAGATAGGGAAAATGCTTGAACTACCTGAATGTAAAGTGCTTTGAATGTGGTCTATAAGTCCCAAACCCTTTCCCTTTCTTCTCAAATTCATTCAAACACAACTTTGGCTTTGACCATTCTCACAAAAAAAAAAAAAAATGATCTCTATTCTATATGATCAGATGCCCTTTTTCACATTGAAACTATTGATGAGGAGGGGATATTTGCTTTTTCTTTTTGTTGTTGCAATTGATGCCAGTATTTCCAAATATTAGTTAGGGTACCACGGTCAAATAAAACCAATCTGGCTTTTTTGAACTAAGATAAGACTGTCAATCAAGACTTTTGCTAATAGTGTCATATCAAAATTAAGTAGGGAGATCAGTCTATATCAGTGGTCTCAAACTCAAACCCTTTGCAGGGCCACATTTTGGATTTTTAGGTCCTTGGAGGGCCTCAGAAAAAATAGTTAATGTCTTATTAAAGAAATGACAATTTTGCATGAGGTAAAACACTTTATAGTTTATAAATCTTTCATTTTGGCTAAGTCTTAATAATAATATTGTAATTTATAGCTAAAGAGACATAGGATCAAAAAACTGTTTTATTTTACTTTTGTGATTATGATAAACATGCCAAGGGCCTCAAAATAGTTATGTGGCTCCCGGGCCGCAACTTTGAGACCACTGGTCTATATGAACCAGGCAGCTTTGGGACTTTCTCTTCTTTAGGTAAAAATGATATTTTTGTTTTGGGTTTGCAAATAATGCCCTTTGGACAATCTTCACATACATTTTCCCCAGGGATGTCATTTTAGGGTTCTGCTGTCAGGGGCCTGGTATCTTAGAACCCGGGCCTGTCCAACATTGTGGATAACTTCCCCTGCGGAGGTAGAGACAATATTGCACTGGCTGATCCACTGTCTCCTTGGGAAGGGATAAGGCCAGCATAAAATCCTTCATCACCTCCTCTCTTACAAGATCCCAGTTGATATAGCATTTGAGAGTTATCTTGATAGACTCTACTGAAGTCTTTTGCAAAGTTATTGCTCTGAGCTGCTTTGGGTCACTGTTTTGAGCTGATGACCAAGTCTTTGACTAATGAGGGGGTGCTGGCTTTTCCCTTCATATTGCAACCTGTGCTGTTCTCTAACAACTGCAGTGTGTTTTTTTTTTTAACCTAATCTTTATCTTTCCTCATCAACAACAACTTTGAGATGTACTGCAAGATCAACAGTGTGTCTATGTGGTTCACAATGTCAAAAAGTCAAGTCATAGGTAAGAGCCAAAAGGCACTAACATACAATCAATCAAAAATACTCGTACAAACAACAATAACAAAAAGAGACATTTTCTTGCTTCCTCATATTCATATATGAGAATTTAGGGTTATTTTTCGCATCTGTTCATGCCCATATAAAATGTCTTGTCTTATTAACTTGGGCCAACACTCAACATTTCATCTGAGCATTACACTGCAAAACTCTCCCCAGCCAGTATGTTTTTGGTCTTCCTGTTCACTTTAAGGCAGGCTCACCACTGGGCCTTATGGAGTTTGGGGGCCAGTCTCTAGTCTCTCCACCAGGAGGCGTCTTTTCCTTCAACTCAGCCAAGATGTTTTGTGTCATCTTGCTGGGTAGTTTATGCTCAAACAATTTTTTTTGCAACTGGGTAAAAATTTCTTTCACCATGCTACCAGCTTGGCTGAGTAGTCCTAAAAGATAAGAATGATTTTGTTTCCTAAGTGTTTGCTTGAATTATAGCAGCTGTATGTGTGAAGTTTAAAACTCTAGCTATAACAATGTTCGGGCACCTTGGCCCTTTTGATTATTAAATAGGATCACTTCTCACTAATCTCGCTGGGCTCCATCTTCTTCTGCTATAGACTGTAAGAGGCTCAACAAATTATTCCACCATGCCCAATTCAGGTTCTTATTTCAAACTTCAAATAAATACATCTTGTGGTCTATTAGTCCTAATTTTGTACATAAAGAAATATTCTATGTTTTTGTAATTAATTAAGGGCTTCTTTTATTAACCATGGTAGAGCTGCTTATCCCAGGACAAGCAGGCAGCATATTCTCACATGTGGGTGACGTCATCTACGGAGCCCCAGCGCGGACAGCTTTTCAAGCAAACTTGATTGAAGTTTCAAGTTTGCTACACTGCACCACGCATGTGCATGCCTTCTTGCCCACTAGAGGGCGCATCCCCACCTCGTGGTCCTCAGTTCAGTTTTTTCCGCGGAGCCAGAAGCCCTGTGGAAATTGTGCTCGTATTTTTTGGCCTTCTGACACCACGTCTGGGTCTTTTCGCTCGGTCGCTGTGCTTTCTTATTGTTTTCTTTCTTAGTCGGTCGTTAGCTGGCCAGTGAGGTAAATTCTCCAACATAGGGTTACCAGACGTCCGGGAAAATCCAGACATGTCCTCATTTTAGAGGACTGTCTGGGTTCCCGGATGGACTTTCCAAAACCTGGCAGTTTGTCCTCTGAGCTCCAGATGCATCTGGAGGGCCTCTGAGCATGCGTGGATGCATACATGGATGCATGCTCGAGGCCCTCTAGCCGTGGCCAGAGCTCATCAGGGAAGAAGACGAGGCTTTGAGGGGGTGGAATGAGGCGGGACTTGAGGCAGACCTGGGCGTGGCTGGAGGCAGAACAAGGCGGGATGGGGGTGGAACAGGGCAGGGCTATGTGTCCAGGTTTGTGAGGTTTCAAATATGGTAATCGTACTTCAACAGTCATTCACTTCCTACGAGCAACGGAGCATTTTCCTCACCGGCCCACAGTTAGAAGCTCTACCGTGGATTAGTAAAACCAGCTTAAATTTCCTTTACTTTTACTCTATATATATTAAGAGTCGAAATCAAGGTTGGACATTGGAAAAATAGAGGAGTTGGAATGGAAGGTTAAGGTTTGGTGTAACCCCCCAGCCCTACTCACAGGCTCCACGGTCATGGGACTCTGCTCAAACGCTGTTACTCCTGTCCAGATAAGGCCATCACAGATGAGGCTTGCTTCATTTTTTTCCTAAATTTCATCTATCTATGACTTCAACACACTGCTCTCGAGTGTTTTTCCACTGTAAAGGAATAAATCAGGATTCCTCAAAGATGAACATCTTAGATTCTGCAGCCCTCCCTTTTCACTTTGGCTTTTTCCACAGCTTTCAGAGCACATTTCTAATTTTTGCGTACATTGGAAGCAGTGCAGTCTATCTCATGGATGTTCTGAAAGTGTTTGCTCAGGGTGGGGGGTTAGGAAATCTGTCCAAACAAAAGCTCAACAGGCAGGGATCCTCCAGAACAGGTCTGGGAACCTTTGGCGTATTATTTGCAAAATAGATTTGCTTATTAGGATTTATTTCTGTAACTTATTCATACGACAAACTCAGCTTTGTGCTGAGAGGTATATGCCGGCTTTGTTCTCCTTTCCTGTCCAGGCCTTCACAAGGAACACTGTATATGAGCAGAGCTGTGGTGCCTTCTGAATTCCAGATGTATTCATCTGACCAAGAAATCCCTTCAAGCCTCCGGCTTCAGTCAGCGTGAGGGATGGGCTCATTAGGACTTTGGCAGCTCTTTTGAGGCATTAGGCCCAAAGCCTGTAAAAAGTTCTACCTTTGCTTAGAATATAAAAAAGATGTTCTCAGTTCCTAATCATATATGTTTGACTTACTTTCTGTTATGTACCAAATAGATCCTACCAGCATTGCCACGACAAAGTAACTTAAGAGTATTCTGGAGTAACGGGGGGGGGGGGGGGGGGGAGGGCTTGGAACCCTTTGGAAGGAGCTGATGGCAATTCCGTGCTTACTCTGTTTTTACCAAATTGGTGTCTTTTTTCATATCTCTCAGATGGGTTTGGTAGGGAAGCTTGTACTGTAATGACCACATTGAACTGAAATCAGATTTGTATAAAACTGTGTTACAAAGCCAAATATGCCAAATTTAAATGTATTGCTGGTACTAATTGGGATGACCTCCAAGGCAGAATTAATGCCTAGGCAAATTCTCCTGCTGGATCCAGCCCCAGTACAGTGAGAGGGAAGGGGGGCCACATCATCCCCCCTCACTGCACTGGATCTTCGGTGGGAAGCCCCGCCCCCTCCAGCCTCGGAGCTCTCCTGCCCTCCTCTTCAGCCCTTTAAAGGGCGACCGAGCAGGTGGGCCTCTCCCACTGGCGGACCATGCCAAAGGGTCCTTTCTTCGGCCCTTTGGATCTTCACTGTGAATGCTACTTCCGCAGTATCCTCAACACCAGCTAACCAGGGTGGGAAAGACTCAGTCCAGCAATTGAACTGGCTTACGTGTCAGTTTTTATATTGTCTCAATCCCTTTAGATTAACTTAAGTTTCCCGGCGAAACTCCATGTGATACCAATCCTTCCCCCTATTGTGAACCCAAAGTCATCTGTCTCTTTGGGCTAGCAGAAGGATTAAGGGGCTGGAACAAAGGTAGGCAAATATGTTCCCACTTAGGTTTTCAAGATAAAGTCATAAGTAATATCTACCTTTGAAATTGTTCCCTGTATCTTTTGAGTTAATTAGCTAAAGTACCAGCACTCTATAATTTGGAATTTCAGCTCATGTAATTTTACTAAATGTTGTTTTGAAAGAACTGGCGCGTATATGCATAGTTCTTGTGTTCTCCTTTTGAACCTGATGGGCAAAGATTTGTAAACTGTGCACGTTTCCTATAGATTTTTTGTTAAGTTACATCCATCAGAACTGATTCTGGGCTGCTGTCTTTAAAATGTTCTCCAGAGTCACGATATGCTGTTTATCTGAGGAAGAAGACTCTGCCACCTCGGGGGGAACTGCTGGAATAATCCCTGTGTATTATTTATTTTTTTAAAGGCTGCTAATTTGTAATTTCATCAGGTCTGAGTATGTCAGCAAAAACTTCTTAATGACTTTGCTCCTGGTAGTCTGTGAACAACCTTCACCATTCCCCCCAGGATCGTTCCTGTGTGTATCAGAAGGAAATACAGTGTGTGAGGGCTCCTTTTCTTAGCTTATTCCTTCAAGTCAATTGCAATGAATTCAGCTTTTGTTATGCTTTTGAAGAGGTAATTATAGAAAGGAAATTTTGCAAATAGAGACCTTTTTATGCTCCTATAAGGGCTAGGGTTGGAAATGCAAAAGGTGGGTTCGGTGCAGTGCCTAGAATGATGCCTCTTTCCAGGTTAACCAACAGGGCTTCTTCCTTATCTCATAACCCCCGCAGTTCTCTTGCTCTAATATTTGACCTATGTAATCCCACTCCACCTCCATTTCTTTGGACCCTGTTCTTCCTGAGGGCCGAGGTTATTCACCCCTGATTCAGCTCATCCACTGAATCCCCTGCATGCCAGTGGTTCCACTTCAGCCTTTTCAGCCTCTAATTCTGGAGCTTTATTTCCTGTTCTATTTGCATTAGTTTACACAGCTTTCCAGATCTACTTTTTCCCTATATCCTTATAAGTGTTTCATGTTTTATTTACACAATGACCAGTTGTGTAGGAGTGGGGGGGTGGTACCCATCTTCCTCTCCACACCTCCCCCCTCTCCTTTCTGACACCCCCCCTGTTGCGCATGTGCACCCCTTCCCTCCCCTTGTATCTCTTTCATTTTCCCAGCGCAAGCAGTATCCTGAGCTTGCTGCCCGCGTTGGAGGCAGCTCTCTTTGATGTCACTTCCGGGCCCCGGTCCTAGGAAGTGACATCAGAGGGAGAAAGTTCATGATGCTGCTCACTCTGGGGAAATTAAAGGGATATGGGGGAAGGGAAAGGGCAGCGCACACGGTAAAGGGGGTGTCGGGAAGGAGTGGGGGGGGGGCAGAGAAGAGGATAGGGGAGTGCTACCTCCCCGGATTCCACGCACCCTCACCACACCACTGCTGAGGGTCCAGCCCCCTCCACGTGGAAGATGCTTCTCCCCCTTTTTAATGGTAGATTCCTTCTCTGCTCATCCCAGTCTCATTGGCATCCTCCACTCAGCCTTATACTCCTTTCTAGAGTGAAAGCTTTTCTGCCTCAGGGGCAGGTGGAGTTGACTTCAAGAGGTCATTCGAGATCCCCTCTGCAAGGTTGGCAGAAATCCTAAGCCAGGGATGTCCAACCTTTTGGCTTCCCTGGGCCGCATTGGCCAATAAAAATGTTTCAGGGGCCGCGCAAACACTGCAGCAAGACAGAGGAGGGAGCCGGCAAGACGGTAAACACCCAGGGGCAGCGGAGGAAAACACTGCATCGCCCTCGACCGGGGCCGCAGGTTGGACACCCCTGCCCTAAGCCAAGCTTTTACAATTGCTGATCTCATGGGCAGCCGCAACTCGCATGGAGACAGACCCATTGGGCAGATACATTAGCAGATGAAACCACTCATTTGAACTGTAGTATTTGTATTTGATTTGGTTGGATTATAATATTTTGTTTTATCTTTAAACTGAATTTTATTATGTCCTTTACTGAAGCTGGAATCAGCTGAGAACCAGAAGGAATGGTAAATAAATGAACTGATATTAAACAAAGCAAGTCTTTGTTACACAGCGTATGATTTTGAGCGCATGAATCCAGTCGAGTTGGGGGCATTTGCTCTTGGTAAGCCCAGGCAAGAGCCTTTACCTCCCTGTGCCTCAGCTCTAATCCCAGCTCTGTCTCTGGCGCGGTGCAATCAAAATTGGGTAAACTAAACTAAGTGAGAAGATCTTTGATTCTGTGCTCTTGAGGATAGGATCTGTTGTTTTCTAATTTTATTTTTATAAAAATGTTCAAAAACAATAGGAACAAAACATGTTAAATCTAGAACTTCAATACAGTAGAACACTTTACTAGAAAGAAATGCAATCAATATATACGGTCGAGCCACACTATTATGACCACCTGCTAATATCCAGAATAACCATCTCTGGCAGCCAGACGCTGCGGGAGTGACTCAATAAGATGCTGGATGGTTGTTAGAGGTATCTGGAGCCTTGCAGACTGCAGTGCATCCGACAGTTGCTGATGGGTGCATGGTAGTGAATCCAGTCACCGAACATGTCGATCGAGGTGGTTCCAAATCTGCTCAATTGGGTTAAGGTCTAGGGAATTCAGAAACCAGAGAAGCAGCTGCAAGTCTTGGTCATGCTCTGCTTGCCACTCGCAAACAATTCTGGTGGTATAACATGTCACATTGTCCTGTTGAAAGATCCCATTGGCCATAGGAAAGACTGTCAACTTGATCGGCAAGGATAAGGAGCTACCCATATCAGTTGAGAGTGCCTGCCAGAGATATCAAGGGACCCGGACCATACCAAGAAAGCATTCCCTGACCATAATGCTGACGCCACCAACTTGTGTATGACCAACAGTAGTTGCTGGGTATTTCTTCTCAATGGTTTCATGCCTGACACACCAACGTCCATTCATTTGATGAAGCTCAAAATGTGACTCATTGGAGAAGGCAACCCTCTGCCAGTCAGTGCAAGTCCAATGTCGATAGTCCTGTGCAAATTGCAACCAATTTTTGCCATGAACCCTCATGAACATGGGTGCAATCAGAGCCGTCTGCTCTGGAGCCTTATTTGCAATAGGATTCACTGCACAGTTATTTTGGGGACACATCTGGAAACCCCCTGGTTCATTTGGACAGTGAGTTGCTCCATGGTAATGTGCCAGTCGGCTAGCACCAACCTGCGCAGCCGACATTCACCTCTTGCATCAATGGCTCGTGCTGCCCTACAATTACCCCGTCAGGTCATCGAAAAGATTCCATTCATCCACTTATGGTACACTTTAACTACAGCAGCTCATGATCAGTTCACAAACTCCGCCGTTTCTGAAATGCTGCCACCCTTGGTCCAGTAGCCAATGATCATGCCTTTGTCAATATCTGATCAATCACGCCCTTTTCCCCATGAGAGCCATGGTTGCTATATTGACAACTTGCTGACATCCCTTCTTATATAGCTACAAAGTCTGCATGCGACATGTGCATTCGTTCATTGGCTGTGCGCCTTGACATCAGAGGTAGATGGTGGTCATAATAATGTGGCTCGACCATGGGGAGCTTGCTATTGTGTCTGGGATCAAAAACATAGTTGAGTAAATGTAAGAGCTTTAATATCTACCTAAGGAAACCTTCACCAGAGGAAAAAGAATTAGTAACTGAGAAAATCCTAGTGACAGGTTGAGCTACGATTTATTTAACAATTTATATACTATATAAAACTATGCGGTTTACACATTGGGTACATACATATTCTCCTGGTCACTCTATAGTCGGCAAACATATAATACAAACAAAAGACAAAGGTAAATTTCCCATCCCCCAGGGAAAAATAATGCAATATCAAAAACAAATGTTATCAAATCATAAAATCAATACAGTCATCATCAAATCATCATTTCTACAAATTAGATGCAGAAGAGCATTTGAGGCAGGAATATTCTTAACACTAAGGGCTCCTTTTATGAAGTCGTGTTAGCGGTTTAACGCATGTAATAGCACGCGCTAAACTGCCGGCCGCGCTAGACGCTAATGCCAGTTCTAGCCGCGTAGCATGGGTTTAGCGTGCGCTAAAACTGCTAACGCGGCTTCGTAAAAGGCCTAGGAAAGCATTGAAAAAAAAGCTGCGTTTTTAACATTTTCTTAAAATTGATCTTTCCCGCACCAAATCGCAGAATGCCAGGCAGGGCGTTCCAAAGTTTCACACCAGCCACAGACATCATTGATGCTCCAATCCTGACCTGCACAATAGACATCCAGCCCTCTAGGCTCAATTTCATTGCATTTTCAGATCTTAAATTTCTCTGACCTCATTTCGTGCTATATAACCCCGTGAGGGTAACCAGCAACTGTAACTTATTTGCATACCCGAAGATTTTAGGCTGTAAATTTAGGCCTTTCTTAGACAGGATGCTCACATTTCAAGCAAGGAAACAACAGTCCTGGTTGGGTAACTACATTAGCGGAGCCATAATGTCTTACGGCGCCTTCCGAAAAGAAATTAAGACAGTACTGTTTGATAAATTTAGCTCTTAATTCGAGGTTTTATTCTTAACATAATAATTTTACTGTATTAACAGAAATATTTTTATTGTCTTTTTAGTTAATATGCTGTATTTTTACCATTAATATGTTGTATTTCTCTGATTGTCCAGTTTTTCTCTTTTGTGTAAACCGCCTAGAATTCTTTTGATTGAGGCGGTAGAGAAAAATAAATAAATAATGTTATGTTATGTAAATTTCAAACATGTCTTTTAGTACCCTTGGAGAGACATGTTACAGTATCTGATGAATAATTGCAAGAATCTTAAAATGCACTCTTTGCTACATAGACCTTTGAAGAAGAAAGGCTGAGAAGCATCTAGAAACACATAATTGATTCCTTGTTATGAAATGAAGCACTTACAAGGAAAATGTAAGAAAAAGATGCTACCGAGAGTGAAAAAGCCATGGGACCTACAGGTTTTTGACCTTGTATTGTGCTGGAGGCAGTAGCAGTAATGAAAGGTTGCTGTTATTATTTGCAGGTTGTGACAGAGAGCACTGGGGTCCGCATTGTAGCAATCGCTGCCAGTGTCAGAACGGAGCCCTCTGCAACCCTATAACCGGAGCTTGTGTTTGTGCGGATGGATATAAGGGGTGGCGCTGTGAGGAGTTGTGTAACCCTGGAACATACGGGAAGGGATGTCAACAGAGATGCCAGTGCCAAAACGGAGCTACCTGTGACCCAACAACGGGAGAGTGTCACTGTGCCCCAGGATACACCGGGGTTTTGTAAGTCTCTTCAATATTTTCCTGGTACTGGACTAATTTTCTTTAAACTATCATCATCCGTATCTACTGGCCTCTTTAAAAGTGTACCCTGGCTGAGTGCTTCTAGTTTTACCAGGAGTCTAAAGGTGGGTGGCAACAGAGGTGGAAAATATCAGGCAGCGGCCACAAAGGGCAGCAGCGAGAAAGCTTTGCTCCTGCCCCCATCGACCTGGGGGAGAGCTATCAAGACAGTGCTGGGGGGTGTTGAAGGTTGGGGTGGGGCCTACAAGGAGGTGGAGGGAAGGAAGGAGGATATTTCCAAAGCTGGGAGGGGGGGTCTCTTCTAAGGAAAAATAGCTAAGCGTGTGGGTTTAGGACAGCTCCTCCTCCCTGTACTGCCCCGACCTGCCCACTTCCTCCGGAACCAGGCAGAGGCAGTATTCAGTGGCATTGCCTGGTTTAGTGCTGCTTAATGTCAAGGGTTAGGCAGTCAGGAACCTCTGCTTTAATTGCTTTGAATATCAGGGGATAGGGGATTCTTGGCCAAAAGACACCACCAAGAGCACCTCTCCTAAATGTGGCTAAAGTTTCACTACATTGACTCTTGATTATATTGAGAGAGTGCAGTTTTCAAACAGACAATTTGCATGTGTAGGTTGCAATTTACCCATGTAACTTTGAAGCTTTGAAACATGGGAAAGACCGTTTACGAAATTGTGAGGTGATAGTATGCAAAGAAGCACTCGGTGAGAGGAGAACTGATAAAAACAGGCAGACCATATTTAGGCGTTGCAATGTAATATGCAAAATACATGCATAGAGTAGACATACATATTCAGGGCATTGCTCTGGATGCTAATTTTGTAAAAAGGCACGTGTGCGCTGTCTTCGTGTTTCGCTTAGGTGTCCTGTTGAAAAAGGAGACCCCAGTGCTGAAGTTCTTACGCCTGTGAAAATTCTACGAGTGTTGGGTAAATTCCTCCAGGAGTATTTTCTTTCCCATGACACAGATTGTGTTCCTAATGCCAAGGATCTTTGCTCTGCTGGCCTCGAGGGGGTGCTGAAAAGTTCTCAGCCCAAGCAACCAACTTCCTAAATTCTGAGCGTTACTTTGCCACTGTAGTTGAAAAGACTGTTGTCTTATTTTCTTAAGTACCAATTTGCAGGAAGAAAACTCTCTGTTTTGACATTTCAGGTCATTGATTGAACCGTATCCACGTCATTCTCGTCTTGGTTGGGCTGAGAACTTTTCAGCATCCCTTCATACAGAGGAATTAAATGGGAATTTAGAAAAAGTTCACCTAACTAAAGGTTCCTCGTTAAATACTTCCAACTTGTATTGACTTTGATTGCCTTAATTAACAAGATGTTTATATGCCACGCTTCTCTGAGTTCATGCTGTAATTAATGTTTTTATTCTTAGCTATTCACACCTATTTCACTCAAAATAAACCTAAGCCAGAAAAAAATTGCTCGTATCATCATCCTCTCATCTAAGTACCGTTTTCACAATTAAAATAATTACTTTAGGTAACAAAGTTTTTTTTGGACTGGTTTCACTGCAAGATTAAGTGAGAGTGTGCATATAAATAGCTTTGGATGCCGCTACCTGGAGCTAAGGGTGATTTGCATTTTTTGCATTAACATTCTAAGGTGGAAGACTGAAGTCTAGCCATTAGCAATGAATTGTAGTTGCTGGCTTTAGTCTGCTTTGCATTTGGTTTTCCATGTTCTCAGGGACGGCACATTTTAGCCTTCAGACTATTAGGGAATGGAATAATAGCTTTTTTTTTTTTAAATCAAATTGCACATTGAAATGCCCGCTCTTGGAGAGTGCATTGGAAGAAAGGGAAGAGAACAGCCTTCCAGGAAGTGTCTTGACTCCTGTTTCAATGTTTTAACCATTTTGCCAAGCTTAAAATATCAAAAGTCTGATCCCATTAGCAGGTTCTAAGCACTTGAGCTTTTGAATATACAGAAAAAATGGTAGCAAATGCTGAGTAGGACTGAGCCTCATTGCATTAAAAGAGAGATTCTATAAATGATCACCTCATTTACATACCATTTGCATGCATAAATGTACAGAATACTGGCACTTTTGCGGGTAAGTTCACACGTATAGTATGCAGATAAGTAGCCACAAAACCCTCAGCGCTTTCAATATGATTTCTAAATCCAAGTTTAGATATTTTGCGGAACACGCACAAAAATTCAGTAGCGAACTTAAACCATTTTCAACGCAACAAATTTCCATCATTTTGTTTCAAAAAAGGCCATTTCTTAGCTATGTTTGTCCTGAAAGTGTCCACCTTAGAAACATAGAAACGTAGAAAATGACGGCAGAAAAGGGCCACGGCCCATCTAGTCTGCCCACACTAATGGCCCACCCCCTAACTACCTCCATGAAGAGATCCCACATGCCAATCCCATCTTTTCTTGAAATCCGGCATGCTGCTGGCCTCAATTACCTGTTGTGGAAGATTATTCCAGCGGTCAACCACCCTTTCAGTGAAGAAATATTTTCTGGTGTCGCCATGAAATTTCCCACCCCTGATTTTCAACGGATGCCCTCTTGTTGCCGTGGGTCCTTTAAGGAAAAACAGATCCTCTTCCACCTCGATACGGCCTGTGACATATTTGAACGTCTCGATCATGTCTCCCCTCTCTCTGCGTTCCTCGAGTGAGTACAGCTGCAACTTACCCAGTCGTTCCTCATACGGGAGATCCTTGAGTCCTGAGACCATCCTGGTGGCCATTCGCTGAACCAACTCAACTCTCCGCACATCTTTTTGATAATGCGGCCTCCAGAATTGTACACAGTATTCCAGATGGGATCTCACAATGGATCTGTACAACGGCATTATGACCTCGGGCTTACGGCTGACGAAACTTCTACGGATACAGCCCTTTTTGAACCATTTTTTAAAAAACATATCCAAAAGAGAAGCACGCAAAACCAGCCATTGGGATGTAGGAGGGGACCACACAGACATCCCAGCAGAGCAGTGGCCACTGGCGTGAAACGTGCATAAAAAGTCCCAGGGACACATCTCGTCCTTAACCAAGTTTTCAAGTTTTCTTAAAATTTGACCTACCGCCCTAAGTACAAGGGCTTCTAATTGGTTTATGTTTAAAATCAAAGACGTAGCTAAAAAGCCTGAGCAAGTACAAGGCCATTGAAAAGATGGAACTCCAGTCGTTTGAGAACAGCAGGAAAATAGGAAAGAAATGTTATCTTGCTATTGAGAATATGTCAAAACACAGGGCCCCCCAAGCAACCAAGTGAGCACACTTACAAACCCCTTCCTACTGCTGCTATGGAGTTTGCCCCCCTCACCCCACCCCACGCAGCCTCATTGGTGATGTCACGGCATGGGTGGATATAGCACAACGGCACCAGCATGGAACGTGAAAGTGAAGGGAGGGAGAATCGACACAGCAGTGACTATTCGGCTTTATTGAACTCTGGTTCAACGTTCGTTGCAGCACCTGTTTCCCTTTGCCCTGAAGAAGTGGTTTTATGCCATGAAGGGGCTTGTTAGTGTGCTCACTCGGTTGCGTGACCCTCATTTTCCCACAGAGTTCTGGAGGTTTCTTAAGCCGTTGGTTCTGCGCTCTTCATGCCTGAGGCTTTTTCCTCCATCGTTTCTATACCATCACATGACTGACACACAATCGGAGGCCGCCAATATTGGCACCGTATAGAGAATTTGGGCCTTATTTGTTGTGAAAACAGGTCTAGCCTCAAACGTCCAAATTGCGCCCTGGATGTGCCCTTTACAGCAGTGTTTCTCAACTCGGTCCCGGAGTCCTCCCTTGCCATTCAGGTTTTCAAGATATCCCCAATGAATATGCGTGAAATACATTTGCATATAATGGAGGCAGTGTGTGCAAATTCAATGTGGATATCCTGAAAACCTGACTGGCAAGGGGGAACTCCAGGACTGAGTTGAGAAACACTGATCTACAGTATTCCACTATTGCAGAAAAACATATCCGGATCCTAGGCCCAAACCATGTCCCTAACATGCCCCAGTAAGATTTAGATGCATTGCAGACAAACAGCATAGAAATCCGTCTGCAAAATAGGTTTCAAAAATAGCAATTTGGAAGATTTTATGCTACTCTTTGGACATTTTTCTTTTTTGAAAATGAGCCCTATAGACTAGAGTATAAATGCGAAAGGAACATTCGCACAGGGAGAACATGAGAGACACAGGCTGTGCTGCATCTGACAGAACACTGCAAGGTCTAGGAAAGGAAGTGAACTCATGGCCTGCTGGGAAAAGTAGTCCCTGATGGCCAGATTCTCAAAACTCACTGTGCATTTGACAGGGGACGTTAAACTAGTCCAAGTATTTTAGCTGCCGATTCTCAGAACGGCTCACCGTGATCTTTTCCACGCTTCCTAGGAGTCTCTGATTGTACTATGCAAATGTCGTACAATGAGGTCATTAATATTAAAACGATCACTCCGGGTGATTCTCTAAACTTTATGCCCACTTTTTACAGGCAGAATTTTCCAGCAGGGTCTCCAAGCTATCGTGGCCTTTCTTTCCTGTCAGTGCCTGAGCACTGATTGGCTCAGGCACTGACAGGAAAGTAAGGCTTGACAGCTCAGATCTTACTACAAAATATCCCTTTCTGCCCAGAAATAGAAAAAATATCCCCAATTCCTCCCTCCCTCCCATTGATCCCTCCCCCCCCAGGTCTGTTTGATGCTCCCTGTCCCGAATACTTTAAAAATCATTGGCAGGAAGGATGCCCACTCCCTCCTGCCACTGGGGTCCCTGCCCCCTTGACAACTCCCCATCCCCCTGTACCTTTAAATTGAAAAACAGCAGGAAGGATGCCCACTCCCTCCTGCTGACAGCCCCGCCTCTTCAAAATGATGGGCTCTCCCCTTCCCGATACATCCTAGGATGCACTAGGAAGCCTGATTGGCTCTGGTGCCTAAGGCCCCTCCCCTTGAGAGGGGCCTTAAGCACCTGAGTCAATCAGGGCCTTAGGCCCATCCTAATGTAGCCAAGGATGAACCAGGAAGGGGAAGGCCTGTCATTTTGAAGAGGCGGGCCTGCTGGCAGGAGGGAATGAGCATCCCTTCTGCCATCATTCAAGTTAAAGAGACGGGGGGGGGGATAGAGGCTCTAGGAGCAGGAGGGAGTGAGCATTCCTCCTGCCAAGGCACGGGGGATGTTTAGGGAGGGTCCATGCAGCGGCATCCAAGGCAGGATGGAGTGGACCTCCCTCCTGCTGATCTTGTACAGGGTGTCCGCGGGGGGGTGGGGGGGGCAGTGGCAGGTGAGGAGGGTGTTGGCGGGTGTGGGGACTTTTTCTTCTGCTGCTCCCCCTGCTGATCAATCAGCTGAGCTGGGAGAGACCTGTGGTTCAGTCGATTGGGGCAGGAAGAGCAGCCTTGACAGGAGGGAGGAGCTAGTGATGACTCTTCTGAGCAAGCGCCAGGGACGGTTACTCCCCCCACCCCACCCCCCCTTTACAGGCAATTCTCTGCACAAATAGCATGCATTTAATTTGCATGCTATTATGCTGAGAATCGCCAGTAAAAGAAAAATCGTTCCCACTGTGGCATTTTTTACATTTGTCGGAGTCTTAGAGAATCTGGCCCTGAGTTCTGAACTGACAGGAAGTTTGTTAAAGCTGGAGGAGACACGCAGTGAAGAAGTAGCGGGAACTCAAAATATAACATGAAGATAACTGAACACCTGGAGTTAATGGGATGCTTGGCGAAAGCGTCTGAAAAAGATACTGTTGGGCTGAGAAACAGAGGGTTTGGGGAGGGGGGAAGGATGAGAGCTGCAAAGCTACAAGATGGTCTCAGGAGGGGATGTTTGAGACTTAGTTGTCAGATCTTGAAATAAGGTATTTATGATTCATATATTTCATTTTCTATTCTGTTTTCCCCAAAGAACGGGTTACAGGTTACAATTTGCCGTAGTTACAATGGGGAAAAAAAAATCTTGAAATAATATAGGAACTTAAATACTGCTGCAGAAGTTTGGATTAAGGAGCTATCAGGATTTATAGAAGTTGATAGGAGAGCAATGTGGTTGCTGATTAGAAGCCATAGGGAAGCATTCAGCTTGTGCTGGAAATATCTGGGCAGGTAATCTGTGCTGGAGAAGAACCAGAGAAGCTGGCAGAGGTTTTGTATATGAGTCGGGGGGTGTTACTGATCAGGAATCTAGGAGAAATAAACTGATTACATTCACTGTGATTTATAAAGACAGCCCGAAAGCACCAATTAAGGAGCTACAGAAGAAGCCAGTTAAATCTGCCTCATTAATATTCTGCTTTTATGTTAGAACATTGCCTTAGGCAATTGGGATTGGTATGGGTTCGCTGTAGCGGTCGAATGGTATATGAAACCCCTAGGATTTGTTGCCTGGAGTGATTTTTGCAAAGGGTAGTTGTGGAAAGTTGCTAGAGAAGTCCAGTGTGAAGCATCCGGTCTTGGAAATGAAGCATGTCAATAGTATGGAAAAGTATTGATGTACCCTTGGCCTGAGACAGGCTCGTTATCTTCTCCACTTTCCTTCTCTTGTCCTCCAGCTGTGAAGAGCGCTGTCCATCGGGGAGTCACGGTGCACAGTGTGAGCTGCGTTGCCCGTGTCAGAATGGGGGCACCTGTCATCATGTGACCGGCGAGTGTTCCTGCCCTGCGGGATGGATGGTATAATTGTTTATTTCACTTGTACAATAACATCCACATTCCAAATGGTTCCAAAAGTATCATTCGAAATATTCCATTGGGAACGGTGCAAATTATTGTTAATTTCGGGGAGAGATGTGTTTTGTTTGCTTCAGATTATGAAGCGTTTTGTACAGCGTTCCCACACTTCCAAGGGAGAAGGGATTTTATCTGCTGTAGGAATATAACATGTCGCTGTGGGGTTACAGCAGAAGATCAGAGAAATGGTGAAACGCTAGGCAGATAAGATGTCAAAAAAACTTCAGGCAAATTTCCAATGTGTCTGTGCAATTGAGGAAAATTGAAAATTAGGCAATGATAAAATTCGGCACCGACCCTATTCTATAAAAGGATGAGCACTCTTTATAGACTAGCATCGTGCACTCAATTCCACCAGCTGAAACTGGCAGGGCTGTGGAGTCGCTAGATAAATCCTTCGACTCCGACTCCTCAGTTTCTGGTACCCAAAATTGTCTCCGACTTCACAGCCTGCTGCCAGGTACTTGTGACCTGGATTGGCCATAGTTGGAAATAGGATACGAGCTTGATGGGCTTTTGGTTGGACCCAGTATGACAGTCAGATAAGTTGAGTAAGAAAGCGCTTTAAAGATGACCCTGCATGGGTGTCCTCTGTTGCGTTTACTTTTACAGTGGCTGTAGACACATGAACTGGAGAAATCTTTCTCTTCAGTATTGCTCTGAAAGGTGCAGCAGAGCCTTTGCTGGATCAAGGTTTGTGTAAACACATTGAGCTTATTCTCATAAGGACCCCTCTTGTAGGCCCTGCTGGTGTCTCCAGTGACTCCCTTTCCCCCTTGGCCATCTCCACGTTTTCTTCATTTTCTTCTTCTCTTCCTATGAGCCAGATAAGTTAGGCAGTGGTACGATGGTTGCAGCTTTTGTGAATGTGGTTTTCAATCGTATCATGATGTGTAAATGCTGTTTTCTCTTTGAGAATGTAAAACCAGTCCTGCTCTTTCTTAGGGCTCTGTGTGCGCTCAGCTGTGCTTACCTAACAAGTTTGGAATAAACTGTAGCCAGGAGTGTCCGTGCCACAATGGAGGGCAGTGTGATCATGTGACTGGAAGCTGCCAGTGTCCCGCTGGGTACACAGGAGACAGGTAAGGCCAGTGCTGTCTGCATGCTTCTTGGTAAAACGAAAGACAGTGACATTTAAAACTGAGCAAGATTGTGATTGGTCCATGTATTTATTTAATTAAAATACAATGGAAGTAGCAGCAAAGTGGATCCTTTTCCAGTGCATAATCATAGCGAGGAAAGAAGGCGCCCAGCATTGCCGCAACATGCATCCCCCACAATCTTCCTCATGGTGAACATAAGAACAGCCTTATTGGGTCAGACCAATGGTCCATCAAGCCCAGTAGCTGGTTTTAAGAAAGGTTTGGACAGTTTCCTGGAAGAAAAGTCCACAGTCTGTTATTGAGAAAGACATGGGGGGAAGCCACTGCTTGATCTGGATCGGTAACATGGAATGTTGCTACTCTTTGGGGTTCCAGAATCTTGCTATTCTTTGAGATATTCTTTGGGGTTCTAGAATCTTTTGTTACTCTTTGGGATTCTGGAATGTTGCTACTCTTTGGACTTTGGCCAGGTACTGGGAACCTGGATTGGCCACTATGAGGACGGGCTACTGGGCTTGATGGACCATTGGAAGGCTATTTTTATGTTCTGCACATATGCCAATCACTATCCCCAGCGACTCATCTCATGTAAATTTAGCAAACCTTCGATACTCTCCGCCAATCTCATTTACATGCTTGGTTGGTTGTTTTTTTGTTTTTTTTAGAATGACTCACCTTTTTGAAATCGCTACAATAATGGCCCATTGTTTTTTTACCACAAAGTTTTAAGAATCTGACCCTGAAAGCCCACTAGCTCCTGGTTGGTTCTGCTTTTTGTGGTTTTCTGGGGGAGGGGGAGGGGGGGCTGCTGCCAACTTCTGTTTTCAAATAGGGTTATTGAAGTCTTATTCACATCTTTGCTTAGTGTGTCATGAGGTCAGGATGGAGGAGACCAGAAACACCGTTGCAATTTAGTGAACTGATCCTGGAGCCAATGCAGCGGAAAACTGAACAGCCTGTCTTGCGCTTCCTATTTTGTGGCATTACTTCTGTTCATATTGGTGGTGACACACTCTAAAATGATGATTGAATATGTGAAAAGTTCACCCAGATTCACAGGAAGAAGTGGAACTGGACTCGAAACGCAACCAGAGCTTAGCAGCTCATTTTGTAACTTAATTAAGCAATGAATCTGCCGGTTAATGTGTTATTGGACACATCAGATTGATATGTTGCCGAAGAAAGATATTTAAATAGAAACCTAATTCCTGCTGTGATCATCCTTATGTTCCCAAGGAGTCATTATTAGGGTACTTTGTACAAAATTCATTAGCTGGAGCTGTTTGATCTCTAAATAAATAAGTTGGTTAAATTGTTAGCAGAAAAAGGGCTAATTATGTAAATGGACCAGGTCATCAATATTTCATTTCCAGATGCGTTTCTCCAGATGTAACATTGAATCTTCTATAAATATAGAACAGTCTAAACAATTATTGACTAAAAATCCATCTTGCTCACTGCGGTGCTTTCCCACTAACCAGTCGAGCTGGATCTGGCTCTGAGCAGAAGGAACCTTGTCTTTGTTAATCAAATAATTTCCAGCCAACTGTAGACATAAAACAAACTGGTCCCCCCTCCCCCATCTAAAAATCTTGAGATCAATTTACAGTGGCAGCGATGACAGAAGAATTGAATCACTGTTCTACGTACGTGAAGGTCTGTGTTCAATAAATGGCGCTGAAAAAAACTCCGCCCAGCGCTCTGAATCACGCTCTGTTTATAGCATAGCGCTTAGAGCTAATCTCTGCGCCTGATTTAAATCCCGGCAGATAAGTTAGGCACGGATTCCTGGTGTTCAGAAACGCTGCGCGCCTCTTTCATCAGCACCCATGACCTGCCCGTGGCCACGCCCCCTTTTGAGTGGAGCGCTGTACGATTAGTGAGTGGATCTTTATGGAACAGCATTTAGCAAAGTGCACATGCAA
The DNA here is from genome assembly GCF_902459505.1 of Geotrypetes seraphini. Taxonomy (NCBI): domain Eukaryota; kingdom Metazoa; phylum Chordata; class Amphibia; order Gymnophiona; family Dermophiidae; genus Geotrypetes; species Geotrypetes seraphini. Next base: position 73,305,427 of record NC_047097.1, on the reverse strand, counting down.
ATCCAAAATTTCACCAATCCCAATAATTGTTAGCATTAAATAGCTCATTAGCCAATTTAATTATGCCTGCATCATAGGAGAGCACATCGTTTTGCATGTGTAAATTTGCACACCATTTATACAATCTGGGGGATAATAATAATAATAACAGCAGTTTATATACCGCAGGACTGTGGAGTTCTATGCGGTTTACAAAGATTAAAAGAAGGTGCAAATAGATTGAACTTAACAGGGTGGAAGCTAGAGATTAACAGCTCAAGGGATCAGTTATTGAGGGTCAGCTGCCTAGATATTTCAGGAACAGATATGTTTTTAGGCGTTTCCTGAATTCCCCATAAGTAGTAGGTGTAAGCAATTGTTCCAGATCGTTACCCCAGAATACTGCCTGGTGTGAGAGAAGGTGTTCATGGTGTCTTTTGAGTTTACAGGAGGGGAAACGAAGTTCAAATGTGAGCTTCTCTTATGTCTGTTGGCTGAGAAGGAGAAAAGGTCAGTTATGCATTTAGGGGCTAGACCATATAGTACTTTAAAGCAGAAACAGGCGAACTTAAACTTTACGCGTGCCTCCATCGGTACCAATTCAGCTGTCGGTAGTAAGGTGTCACATGATCAAACTTCTTCAGCCTGAAAATCAGTCTGACCGCTGCATTTTGCATTAATTGTAATCGTCGCATATTCTTTTGGGATATTGCTAAATAGGCGATGTTACAGTAATCAAGTTGACTCAGTACGAGGGATTATACCAGGATTCTAAATGCGGACATATCAAAATATGCTCTAATGGATCGAAGTTTCCAGAGAGTGAAAAAACCCTTTCTGATTAAGGAGTCTACCTGGTCCTTCATGGTTAAGCACTGGCTCTAGTGTTACACCCAATACCTTCATAGTAGACTGAATAGGATAACTAAGGTTATTGATCCATAGCAGTGTTTTGGTGTCAAGCGTGTGTGGCGAAGCTACAAAAAAATTTGTTTTTTCTGAATTAAGTTTCAGTTTGAATTCAGTCATCCATTGCTCCATCAAATTTAGTGCTTCTGATGCCTTGGGAGTAATTTCCGAGAGAGAGTTAGTAAATGGAATGATGATCGTAAAGTCATCTGCGTAACTGAATCATTTTATCCCCATCTGGGTCAATTGCACACCTAGTGAAGACATGTAGACATTGAAAAGTAATGGGGATAGTGGTGATCCTTGCGGTACGCCAGATGGATTGCTCCAGGTATTGGAGAGGTCGTAATTGAAACGTACTTGATAGGTACGGGACATAAGGAAGCCTCGGAACCAGTCCAACACCTCTTCCCTAATGCCAACTGCATCTAGGCATAGTCACCACTCTGCTTTCCTTGCAGACATAAATCTATAGATTAGTAGCACTTATGTTTGAAAGTGTGCACTTACTTGTGAAAGCACCAGCAGGACACCTAAGCACTATTCTGTAACAGTGCACTAAGTAGCATAGGGTTAAATGCAATTGAGGGGGGGGATAGATTGGTGAAGCCTGGGCCGTATCCCATTTAAACATAGAACTTGTAGAATATTGTAACTTACGCAGGGTTTGTAGCTGGTGTAACCGAAGGCACGTAAATCAGAACCTAAGAAGAGTCAACCTGGCTCAGACCAGTGGTCCATCAAACCTAGAATCCTGTTTCCACAGTGGCCAATCCAGGTCACAGAACCTGGCAGAAACCCAAATGGTAGCAACATTCCAGAATCTCAAAGATTAGCAGATTCCAAACAGAATCTCAAACAATAGGAGAAGGTTCCAAGTAGAATCTCAGAGTAGCAACATTGTAGCTACTGATTCCAGGGCAAATAATGGCTTCCCCCATGTAATCTATAGGAACCTAAGAAGAGCCAATGGTCCATCTAAGAACATAAGAATAGCTTTACTGGGTCAGACCAATGGTCCATCAAGCCCAGGATCCTGTTTCCAGGCAGAATCTCAAACAATAGGAGAAGGTTCCAAGTAGAATCTCAGCTACTGATTCCAGGGCAAATAGTGGCTTCCCCTATGTAATCTATAGGAACATAAGACGAGCTATCCTGGGTTAGACCAGTGATCCATCTAGCCCAGGATCCTGTTTCCACAGTGGCCAATCCAGGTCACAAGTACCTGGCAGAAACCCAAATGGTAGCAAGATTCCAGAATCTCAAACAATAGGAGAAGAAGAGTCTAGGTGACAAACAGCCAAGCCTGGTTCAAATCCCACTTCATTTGCTTCTGATCTTGATCAACTCACTTCAGCCTTTAGCGCCTCTGCTACAAACTGAAAGGCTCTTATACTAAGCTGCGTTAGGTGCTAATGTGTGTTTGATGCATCTTAAAAAGGCGCAGTGCGAACACACTCGTGCGTCCTGTGGTAAATGTATAAGCAAGAATCGCGCCCTCAAATTGTTTTCATTTCTTTTGAGGAGTCGTGTCTGGAGGGGTGGAGCGTGGGCTACATTACTGCACCCTACTGGCTAGTGCAGGAACAACGCACAAGTCCTTTACCACCTACACAATGGGTGGCAGCAATCGCATGTGGAGTAATTGTTTTCGTGGCAACTTTAGTGCTTGCTCACGAAAGCAAAGGATAGGAAAAGACCACTTTTATGGCTGCAGTAAAAATGGCCACTTTTTGCCACAGCGTAGTAAAAGAATCCCTCAGAGGTCAATCTGTCTGGAGACACTAGCTGGATTTAACGTACTTTGAGCTACTTTGAAATAGCAGGCCCCTCTCGCACACGAAACGACCACTTATTCACCTTTCCCTCCCTAAAAGGCTGCCTCTACGAGAGATTCATTGATAGAACCCTAGCATTCCAAGCGGGCAAATGGAACAATTGCCTTACCGCCCTCATCTCCAACTCCCCCCCCTACCACCTGTTTAGGAAGTCACTAAAAACCTACCTCTTCGACAAATTCCGCTAACGCTGCCTTCCCTCCTTCCCTGCACCCTCCTGACCTCGATATGCCTCCATTCCCTCTGACTTCGCCCCCCTCCCAAGCCACTATGGCCTCTTTTACTCAATCTCTGTCTTACCTAATTGCCCTGCCTTTTCATAGCCTCATATTTAACATCTCTGTAAATGTATCACCGCTATAACATGTAACATCGCTGTATACGTCCAGTCTCTTCTTTAGTATATGCCTTTTTATTACTGCCATTTATGTAACAACACTGTAAATGTAACAACACTGTAATATGTATCATCGCTGTAAATGTACAGTCTCTTCTATTGTTAACCGCATTGAACTTCCATGGTATTGCGGTATACAAGAATAAAGTTATTATTATTATTATTATTACTCCTGGAAAGGGTGTGAGCTAAATCCCAGTTCAGAAATGGAAATCAAATATCTTGCTTTTTATCGGCCACTGAAGGAACTGCTTTAACCTCTGTTGTCTCGACCCTGACACCAGTGGCGCCCCTCCCCCACTCTCTTCCCCGCCCCCTCTACCACATGTGCGCGCTCCGTCCCCGTACCTTTCTAACTTCGGCGCGAGCAGCCACCGACTTACTGCCCGCGTCGGCTTCGGCGCTCTCTCTGATGTCCTTTCCTAGGCGTGGGTCCCAGAAGTGATGTCAGAGAGAGCGCCGAAGCCGACGCGGGCAACAAGTCGGTGGCTACTCGCGCTGAAGTTAAAAAGGTACGGAGGGAAGGGGCACATGCGCATCAGAGGGAGCAGTGGGAAGGGGGGGGCGAAGAGGAGGAGGGGTGCCAGTGCCCTGAGCAAGATGGGGGTCCCCTCGCCCCCCGTTATTGAAATCTGAATTCCTGTTGAGAGAGGTGGTGAAGAATGATGAAATCTGTATGGGCTCCAATGTGTTCCCTCTAAGCTGAGCAGGTGTCCTCCAGCTGCATTGCTACCACTAGGGGGTGGAATATTTTCAGTCGCTAAGGACAGGTATGTTCCCTGGAGTCCTGCAGAACTTGCCTGTCCCTCACAATTGAAAAATGTGACAGTAAAACAGCACCCTCTATTGGTGAGACTGTGGGTGGAGGACTCCTGCTCAGCTTAGAGGGAACAGACTTCACTCCGAGCATGCTTTTGTACCAGAGGCACCTACGTCCCTTGACTGCCTTGTGTGAAAATGACCTTCTCTACCCAGAGGGCCACATTTTTCAGTGCGCTGGTGGTCCTTCAATTACTTTTCCAGGAGCGCAGCAGCTTGTAGCCGAACGTAAAGCAATTATCATCTCTCTACCTTGTTGCCACAACTCCCCTTCCAGCAGACTGAGCTGCCTGAGTGACAGAATGAGCTCATTAACTCTCAGCCTTTTCTCTTTCATGGTCTGTATTCTCTCTCTCCTGCTTTTCTGTGCTGCAGGTCATCCTGGTGGCCTCCCACATTAATCTTTCATTACTCAGCAGCGGGCCAAGAGAAGGATTTCCAGCCTCTCTGCAATGTGTGCTTCTAATCAATGCTTGGGATTAAACAGATGCTGATGGGCATTCACCAAGACCTAACCAGCAACAGATAAGGAAATTGCTTTTCTCATTATGGAAGATCAACCTTAATGCAAAAAAAAAAAAAAAAAAAAAAAGAAGACGAAAAAGGAACAACCGACAGCTTGTGAAAGTAGAAATCCTTGGAGACTGTAGCTTAACCTCTACCCCACCTCCTTACTGCATCCTTTGGAGATGACGGGGGGATAGAAACATGATGGCCCATCCAGTCTGCCCATCCGCAGTAAACATTATCTCTTTCTCTCTCTGAGAGAACACATGTGCCTATCCCAGGCTTTCTTGAATTCAGACACAGTCTCTGTCTCCGATTACTCCAGAGCCTGTCACCTCTTAACTTCATCCTGTGTCCTCTCATTGCAGAGTTTCTTTTCAAATGAAAGAGACTCGACTCATGTGCATTTACATTACGTAGGTATTTAAACATCTCTATTGTATCTCCCCTCTCCTGCCTTTCCTCCAAAGTATACAGATTCAGATCTTTAAGTCTGTCCCCATACGCCTTATGACGAAGACCACACACCATTTTAGTGGCAATAGATTAGCTGCAAGATCAAGATACAGCTAATTGGTTCTGAAAAGGTTATAAATGAGAGAACTTCTTGGCAGTTTCTAAATAAGGTGCAGTACGATTGTTTTGGTTGCCCAGTGTAAACATGAGTTTTGGGCATGAGCTAACTTTGCACAAAGCCTCCAGGAGACATCAGCACACAATCCTATGATGCTTCAACACGGATGCAGAGAAGAGCAGAGAAGACCGGAAGGATGAGCAGAATGCCGGGGGTTTAACATGAGGGCTGAGGGTTCATTTCTTTTTCCACAAGGTGGGATGGGAGAGACAACGCGGAAGAACGAAGGCCGGGATTCTAAAAGTGGCACCGTAATCAGGAGCCTGAATAAAAAAATGGCACCGGTGGCGTGTCACTCAGGATCACGGCCTGCGTCAAAGGTAGGCGCCAAAAATGTAGGTCAAGGTTTTAAAGGACTACATTTGCGGCAGCTACCTTCAATGCGGCGCCACATGTCAACCCCGCCCATAATCGCACCTCTTTTGACATTCAGTCCCGCTTGGCATCTGTGTAAATGCGATTCCGGCCCAATGTTTTGTAGGTGCCCTGTGGCACCTACATTTTTTTCTTTTAATTGGTTTCTAACAGCACGGCCAATTGCCATGCCATTAATAGCCAATGAAAAGCTGCTGCTAGAGGACCTACTGGCACCTTTTTAGAATCTGGGGGTGCCCTAGGCATTTCTTTCACTTACCCCCCTGATGCTGGTCTTGCTTGCCATTGGGCCAGCAGAGGTGATGGCTAGTAGCATGTGTGTATATTTACTATCTATTTGTATTTTCTTGTCTAATCTTGTACCTGCGGCAGTGGAAGGTTAAGTGACATACCCAAGGTCACAAGGAGCAACTGTGGGATTTGAAGCAGGTAACTCTGGCTATCAAGTCTGGTAGTCTAACCATTCTGCCACTAGGATATTCCTCCCCTAGTGAAGACCCTTCAGTTTTGGCTTGAGTATCAGAATTCAAGTTGGTTGGGGCGGGGAGGAGCTGAAACCGGAGAGCTAACAAACCCTTTCGATATGGGCCTCACAGCCTTTAATCTTATCAGCAATTCATAAAGGAGTCTTTTTACTAAACCATGTTAAGCCCTAAAGTGCGCTTAGCTCATGAAAAACAGGTTACCAGAAAAGATGTTTGAGTTGTGGGCGTTATTTTTTCAAAAATAATTTTTAAGGGGCGTGTCATGGGTATGGAAGTGTTGTATGAGTTAACGTGAGAGCGCTTAGTGCTTCCGAAACAGGAGGCGGTAAATGTTCCCGTGTTTATTTTATTTCTTTATTTCTTTATGTTAAAAACTTCTATTCTGCTTTAGATCTAAGCAGATTGCAATAAAAGTTACATATAGCAAATCATCATCAAACACACAGCTGTACAGTTTAATGCACAGACATGCGGTTAGCGTCCTTTCATGAATTCCCCCCTCCCATCCCCCTCAGGGCATTAACCTGCTCTGTTCTTCTTTGTGAGCTTAGACTAAAATGAGCATTTTTAGAAACACTTGCAGGAGATACAAAAGCCAATGAGAAATTAATTGGAGCAGCATATGAGAAATGTTTGTATATTTTCCCACCAGGCCTCCTTTGGATCGTGGAATCCCAACATGCTCATATTCTCGTACACTCAATCTAAACATGTAATGCCACTGCACAATGCTCTTAAAATGACCTCCTGCTTATGTGCTTTGACAACCGAGCTGCTTCCAAGTCATCAATCTCTTCTTTAGCACCTAAATAAAAAATGATTCGTTCAGAAAATCCATCGCACTCTCCAGAAGAGTTATTTTGGTATCTTCTGCTTCTTTCCAGGTGTCAGGAAGAGTGTCCCATTGGGACTTATGGCTTTCGGTGTGCAGAAAAATGTGACTGCCAGAACAGAGCTCAGTGCTACCACATTAATGGAGAATGCCAGTGTGAACCAGGCTTCAAAGGACTCCTTTGCCAGGAAAGGATGTGTCCAGATGGGCTTTATGGGCTGAAGTGCAACAAACACTGTCCTTGCCATCTTAACAACACTCTTGGGTATGTAGACTTGGATGTGAGTCGCTCATGGGCTGCGTAGCTGAACATCCTGCATTCTGATTGGTCCAATGGGGTCCCCTTGTGGAGAAAAAGAGTGTCCTTGGCTTCCGCTTCTTTGTTTGACAACAAATTTTGTTGGATTAATGAAAAATTTAAAAGGACACTGATTAAATCCCAATTTGGGACGTGTAGCTTTACTGTTTCTCCGTTGTATTTTTTTCAGAGAAGGTATAGAACAGCTTCTCAGTTGAGGTGATGGAGATCTACATCCCAGAGGATCCTAAGTGATGGGGATCAAATAGGGTCTGTAGTGCTACATTAGGGGTGGTAGATGAACCCAGGGGTGTTCAAAGTTTAGGAGTATCCCCTGGGAATTGGAGGGTGGGAGGAGGCGGGTCTAGAGTGGCACTATGGCAGCTCTTGGAACTAATGGTCGGGAGTAGCCAAGAGCAGATTTATATTTAGCTCAGAGTTCGGTGTGATGTGCTGTAACCTGTTCCTAAATCTGTCTAGATCTCTGCAAAAAACAGAGTCTATGGTTCGACAAACTCAGTTCTTTTCAGTGACATAGTCAAATATCAAATTTTGGATGGGTCTGAGCCTGCCCCTCTCTGACATCTCTCCTCCCTTCCACTGCAGGTGATATGGCTCCTCTCAACCCTCTCCCCATGTACCTTTTAAACAATTCAGGTGTTTACGGCTAGTGAGCAACAGCGAATATACATAGCCTTTCCTCTGATGCAACTTCCTGTTTCCACGTAGGTGGGACCGGGTCAAAGGAAAGGCTCTGAGGTCAGCGCAGCAGCATGGATGAGATGTTGGTGCTGGCAAAGAACTCGGGTGTTTAAAAGGTATATTAGGGGGTATGGTGAGAAATGCTGGATCACCTTAGGAGGAGGAGAGGGAAAGGTGCCAGGAGTCTTCAGTTGGTGGTGCTTGTGGATCCCCTATCAGCCACATCACAGGCTTGCTCACCTGTGGCTATGCTACTGCTGCATTTATTCTACATTTCATATCCTGCTTAACGCAAAAGGTCCTCCTATTGGTTTTAAAAGTATTTCCCTGTAACTTCCTCGAGTGCCCCCTAGTCTTTGTAATCGATCCACTTGTACCCGTTCTACTCCACTCAGGATTTTGTAGACTTCAATCCTATGTCCCCTCAGCCGTCTCTTTTCCAAGCTGAAAATCCCTAACCTTTTTAGTCTTTCCTCATATGAGAGGAGTTCCATCCCCTTCACCATCTTGGTTGCTCTTCTTTGAACCTTTTCTAGTGCCGCTATATCTTTTTTGAAACAAGGAGATCAGAACTGAGCGCAATACTCCAGGAGAGGTCACACCATAGAGTGCTACAGAGGCATTATAACATTCTTAGTTTTGTTTACCATCCCTTTTCTAATAATTCCTAGCATCTTGTTTGCTTTCTTGGCCGCCGCCGCACATTGGGTGGAAGGTTTCATAGTAACATAGTAGATGACGGCAGCTAAAGACCTGAATGGTCCATCCAGTCTGCCCAACCTGATTCAATTTAATTTTTTTTTAAATTTTTTCTTCTTAGCTATTTCTGGGCAAGAATCTAAAGCTCTACCTGGTACTGTGCTTGAGTTCCAACTGCCGAAATCTCTGTTAAAACCTACTCCATCCCATCTAAACCCTCCCAGCCATTGAAGCCCTCTTCAGCCCACCCTGCATTGTCCACGATGACACCATCTTATTCTTGAGCGCTAACTCCCAAGGTGGATCTTAGCATCTGGTAACTATGATCGGGTTATTCTTCCCAATGAGCATTACTTTGCATTTGTCCACATTAAATTTCATCTGCCACTTGGACGCCCAGTTTTCCAATTTCCTAAGGTCTTCCTGCAGTTTTTCACAGTCCACATGTGTTTTAACAACTTTAAACAGTTTAGTGTCATCTGCAAATTTAATGACCTCACTCGTAATTCCAGATCATTTATAAATAAAGTCCAAAGTCACCTTTACTCTTGCAGTTCTATGGTTATGTTTTTTTTACCAAGAAGAATTTGTTTCTGGCTAGGGACTATTGATAGATTTTTGGATCCTGTCCAACAGCAATGTTGGTACTTTCTGCACAATTCAGCTGCTTAAAAGGAAGTGATTTAAAATAGTCCCAAAGTGCTTTTCCGTCTTTGTACTGCTTTTTATTCCGCTTCTTATCGGACATCTTTGTCCTTGACTAGGAACTTACAATCCAATCCATGTGTGAAACAGTAGATGAGATCTAGCAGAGTAACCTGGTACCTCGATTAAGTGTCATCTGTATATATTTTCTTTTGTTGGGGTGGGGGGGGGGAAATGATGTATTTAATTCCAATACAAAACCAACTGATGGTGAGACTTCTGTTCACATAATCTGTTTTGGGTAACGGGATAGCTCCTCCAATCTCATCTTTCCTTCATGTAAATGAATAGGGCAGCTAGAATTTGGGATTTCGAATTTACCTTTTCAAAGAGAAGTTCTATAGCGCTTTGAAATTGACTTCAGCTAGCTCTACGACAGAAGTATTTGCCTCTTTGAGCTAAGCCCTCTTTAACGTTTTCAGATGTCAAGTTTTTGTGACATTAGCTGCTGAGGACTTGACTGAACTGTGGGTGTTTGGTAAACTTATCCATTGGTTTGAGCAAGATTGTAAAGCCTTTCTGCAGTTTTTTTGACCTCTTTCTCTTTGCTACATCTCAGTTTATTTAGAAACATTTTTTTTTTTAATTCTTTAGTCATTTTATAATTCACAATAAGTGTACAGTAAATATCAAACAATTAGAATACAATATCACTTGAAAATCTACCATATCATACAACAAAAAGATATAACCCCCATCCCCTCCCACTTCCATATACAAGAAAAAATATACCACATGAATATAATATCTTATCATTCACATATATTATTAATAGAAATGCAACCCCCCCTCCGATCCACATGTAAGAATTAAAAATTGGGAAAAGTGTAAATTATTCATTAAGAGTCATTGCATTACTATATAAAATATTCTTTCATAAATCTTTCAATAAATACATTATAAAATTTACACTTTCCCCAAATTCAGAATCTGAAAAAACAAATTTAAAGCCCCCACCCTTCCCCTCCCATCCCTCCCAAATCAAAAGTGAAAACTTGGAGACACACATGTGGATTCAGGTGACGAAAAAACCCCTACAGGATATATTGTTATACTTTATTATCAAAATATAATAAGCTATTTATTTTATATCAACCCAACACCCCCGAAAACAAAACCTCAAACAACCACAACAACACTCATATACCCGGAAACAACTTACATTCCACAGACAAACACGACCTCCCTTACATGTGCCTATGTCAACATCAGATCTCTAGGACCCAAAACAGAAAACATAAAAAATTGGATAACAACAGAAAAACTTGACTGCTTATTCCTCACTGAAACCTGGCTAACCTCAGACACAGACCCTAGAATAAAAGAAGTATGCCCGCCGGGATACAAAATAACAGTAACCTGCAGAGAGAAAAAAAAGAGGAGGAGGACTAGCAATAATATTCAAAAACTCCATAACTCTAAACATACTCGAGAAAGTATCCACTCCACAAATGGATTTCCTAGCGTGCCAACTCACAAACACAACACAAAAAAACCCTCTAAACTGCCTGCTCTGCTACATAACACCAGGAAACTGGACCACTGTGAGACCCGAATTTGAAAACTTCATCTACCAAAATTCACTAACAGCTGATTTTAACCTCATACTAGGAGACCTAAACCTACACCTAGAAGACCCAACCTCCATACCAGCAAACAACTGTCTATCCTTCCTCAATGCATTATCCTTCAAGATCCTAAACCCACAAACCACGCATGAAAAAGGTCATCAACTGGACATTGCAGCATTCATGTCTCACCAACCATCCAATCAAGAAATCCAAACTCCTAACGGAACATGGTCCCCATCCCTATGGTCAGACCACTACATCTATAACTTCAATATCAATTGGACCAAAACCAAATTCACACCTCAATCAAAAAAAACCACATATACCTCACGCAAACATATCGACCCAACCATCTTCTGGTCAAAGGTAGACGAAACCATCCAAGACTGCGACCCAAAAAACTTCATCTCCCACTGGAAAAATGTATCCACCAACATCCTTGATAACCTGGCACCCCTACAAACCAAAACCAGAATCAGCAGGAAATCAGACCAATGGTTTGATAATGAATTACTCCAACTCAAAAGACAGTGTAGAAGATTAGAAAGAAAATGGAGAAAAAAGAACCAAGAACAAACAAAAACCGACTGGAAAAAAATCAACAAACTATACAAAAACCGACTAAAAGACAAGAGGAAAAGTTACTATACCAAGCTCATAGGCACAGAAACACAAGATTCCAAAAAAATTTTCCAAATCCTGAAAGAATTAACAGACACCAAACCACACACTACCACCACGAACACACCTCTGCCATCACCTACCCTCTTAGCAGAACATTTCAAGAATAAAATCACCAACACCAGAGCCACACTCATCCTCAACCCATCCAAGCAAAATCCAATCACAATCCACCCTACAGGAAAAGAGGCAATCGCAGCAGACAGAATTTGGACTCAATTCCCAAACATACAATGGTCAGAATTCAACAAATTCTACAAAAAATACAGCCATGCCTCCTGTGACCTCAACCATTGCCCCTCATATCTCCTTACCACCTCTAGTGTAAAGTTCCGCACCACAACTCTACAATGGATCCAATTCACGCTCACAGAGGGCACATTCCCTGACAACCTCAGCGAAATCGTCATCACCCCAATCCAAAAAGATCCAAAGGCACCACAAAACCTCCCAGCTAACTATAGACCTATAGCCTCAATTCCGCTATATGTCAAAATTATAGAAGGCCTAGTAGCCAAACTCCTCACCAATTACATAGAGGACCACAACCTACTCCACCCCATGCAATCAGGATTCAGAACAAACTTCAGCACAGAGACATTACTAGGCTCCCTCATGGATACCGTCAGACAACAACTTAGTACAGGAAAAAAAAATGCTACTCATACAACTGGACCTATCGGCGGCATTCGACCTAGTAGACCACAACATCCTTCTACAGATCTTAGATGCAATAGGCATCTCAGATAAAGTATACACCTGGTTCGAAGGATTCCTAAAACTCAGAACCTACAGTGTAAAATCAAACAAAGAAAAATCAGAATCCTGGTCAAACCCCTGCGGCGTACCACAAGGATCTCCACTATCCCCCACCCTCTTCAATCTATACACTGCCTCTCTAGGAACTCATCTGGATAATATAGGCATAACATCCTATAGCTATGCGGATGACATCACCATCCTCATCCCATACGATCATTCCAAACCAACCATGACAGACGAACTTCACCAAACACTGGAAGCAGTCACAACCTGGATGGAAAATCACAAACTTAAACTCAACCAAGACAAAACCAAATTCATCCTCCTAGAAAACGACAAGATCCAAACCACAACCATACTAGACATAAACGCAACCAAATATCCCATCCAAACAACCATAAAACTACTAGGCATGACCATAGACAGATGCTGCACAATGCAACCGCAAATAAACAAAACAACCCAAAAATCATTCGCAATCATGAGAAACCTGAGACAAGTCCGAAAATTCTTTGAAAGTACACAATTCCTACTTATAGTACAATCCCTGATACTAGGCATACTGGACTACTGTAACATACTATTCCTCCCATGTCCAGCAAATACGATAAGACAACTCCAAACAATCCAAAATACAGCCTTAAGACTCGCCTATTCACTGAGAAAACACGACCACATCACTGAGGCCTTCATCAACTCACACTGGCTCCCAATCCAAGAAAGAATCCAATTCAAATTCTACTGCATATTATATAAAACCCTACACGGAGACAGCCCATCATACCTGAACAATCGCCTCATCCAAGCAACCAACACCAGACACAGAAAAACGCACTCCCCATTCATACCCCCCCCATCCAAAGAAGTAAAAAGAACAAAACAATATGACGGCCTCCTAGCCACACAGGCTGCAAGACTAGACAACCAGATATCCAACCTTCTGATGACAACCCCAGACTATAAGACGTTCAGAAAAGAAATAAAAACCACACTTTTCAAGAAATTCCTAAAACAGCAATAACAACACGACCTCTAAAAGCCCTTAAGATCTACATCTTACCTATCTAGCTATTCATTATAATTCATGCAATTCTGTAATTCTGTAATTCTGTAATTCTCTAACTCTGTAATTCTGTAATTCTTTAATTCATTGTAATCCTGTCCTTAAACTAACCTTTTGTAATCCGCCTTGAACCGCAAGGTAATGGCGGAATAGAAATCCCGAATGTAATGTAATGTAATGTAATGTATATCAACCCAAATTATATATAAAAGAAATTATCATACTTATAAATGAAATACTCAAAATCATTACTATTCATATACATCTAAATATCCCATATATAACATTAAATCTATTATTTGGGCAAAAAATGATTCATCCAATACCTAAAAAAATCATATACAATTACCAAATGATTAAGTAATTTATGTATATAAGTATATATCTCTAACATAAATTGTCATTCTTCATTCTCATTACTACTATAAAGATAATCAGTAAATAATAAAAGATTATCCTAGTAATTAAAGTTACTTCCTCGTCAATAATAATATGTTACTCAATACACACAAATAAAACCCATTTAAAGCCGAATCTCACTGTAAATTATGTACTAAAAATTATATTAAATACAACACCCAATATCATATGTAATTACTGAAACCACACAAAATGTGACTAGCTCTATCTTCATGCTATGTACCCAGATGTTAAATAAAAGGTCAACATCAATATTCCAACACGTACTAACAGAAAGGACAAGTTAACAGCTATTAGAAGAAACATAAATAGAAAAAACATTCAAAGAATGTTACCATAAATGTAATTTTATCTTTATATTTGAAGTCACTGAAACAAGCAATAAAATGCAATAATGACCCACCTATTATAATACCAATATATCTGGCCCGATCGAGACACGGGGAGTGGTCGCCGGGGCCAGGAGGGCTTGGGCTACCTCCTAGCCCGATCGAGATGCGGGGGAGGGGGGGGTGGTCACCGGGGCAGGAGGGCTTGGGCTCCCTCCTGGCCCAAGCCAGTCGCGGGGGGGGGGGGGGGGGATGGTCGCTGGGGCCAAGAGAGCTTGGGCTCTCTCCTGGACCGATGTTAATCGGCGGGGCTAGAGGGCTTGGGCTCCCTCTTGCCCCGATATCGTCGGGGAGTCGGTGGGGCAAGAGGGCTTGGACTCCCTCTTGCCCCGATATCGTCGGGGGTGCCGCGGTTGGCCAGGGCAAGAGGGCTTGAGCTCCCTCTTGCCCAGATGTTGTCGGGAGGGGGGGGTCGCGGTTCGACATGGCAGGAGGGCTTGGGCACCCTCCTGCCTGGATGGTTGTGGGGGGAGGGGATTCTATAACCGGTGTTGTTTTTGACAGACACCGGTTACAGAATCCAGCTTTTAGGTGAAGGACTGGCTCCTCCTTCGCCTAAAAGCCCTTCTGTTGGACGTTTGGGGCTTAGGTGTTTTGTTGGTTCATTATGGACAAAAAGTGTAGACGTTGTGTAGGTGTACTTGTAGACGTAGTGGTGATCTGGGCGTTTAGTAGAGGCAGGCCATAATCAAAACAAGGACGTTTGTTTTGGTTATGGACACTTTCCCTGCTTCTGCTTTGAATGTTTAAGGACTTAGGCATTTTGTTTGATTATGCCCCTCTAAGACAAAAGGACTTGCATTAAACCTTTTATTTTCAAAAAATAAAATATAAAGGTTTTGAATAATACTTCTAGTATATTGAATGCTTGCTCTGCTTCACTATTAAACTCTTTGAGTGCAAATATAATGGATTCTGTGACAGTGATTTTTGTCTGATCTTATGAAGCGGAACAGTGATTGACCAAGTCTGAAAGGGCAGAATGTAGATCTCTTCTGTTCCTTTTTTCCTTGCTGTAGTTATGGAGAAGAGTCTCAAGAGGTGTTAGAAACATTTCAGTTTGGATTTTAAGTCAAATCGAGCATTGAGACTTTCAGTAGCGTAGCTTGGACTCAGGGCTAGATGCACTAAACATGATCGCTAAGACCGTGCGAGTCGCTGTTGGCCAACTGTGAAATAACAATCAATGTTCCAACAGGTTTCCATGCAAATTCTTTGCATGGAGGTTCGTTGTAATCCCCATTGGACCAGTTGCTCTGAGAGCCCTTATGGGGAAGCCCCAAAGCAGCCTCCTGCCACTCAGCTGTTGGGGCTCTTTTCTTTTTAATGGCACAGATGTTGTCTGTGTGTTAAAGGATGTTTCCTTTTTTATGGAGGATGTATTGTTTTTAATATTTTCTATGTTTTGGGAAAAAGCTTAGTTTTAGGCGGTGTTTGATTGTGATCCGCTACATTGTTAGTAACTCTTGACCTGTAAACCGCACAGAACCATGAAGTCGCTGCAGTATATAAGAACCAATGTAATGTAATAATATAAAATTTTCAATAAATAAAAATATGTACAGAATAGTCTTAAACAACTTTAGCATGTACGTTAAAGAAGACCATGTAACGTTTAGGCTCACAATTGCCAATTACTGGTGCATTTCCGTGTGTTATTTTATCACATACACACACAATTGGTGCATAACTTTGAAGGCCAGGTTTTAGAGCAAAGGGATAACCTCAGCTGTGTCCACTGTGCTTTGGCTGCCATTGTTTGTCAAATTAAATTTAACATTCGCACTGAATTGCATAAAGCCATAAATGGCCGTGCATTGCACGTTTGAAACCTTTGTCCATCTCGGATGTTAGAAATATGCCATTCTGTTGGCGTCTTCATCTGGTACAGACTCGTTTCATGGCTTCTTGAGGACCTCGACAGCAGCTCCAACTTTATGGAATTTGCTTCCAGTAGAACTGAGACTCCTGGGTGATGTTATGACAGTTACAGAGCAGCTAAAATGGTGATTCAAGTGGGCAGAAGGGGCTCCTGACTGCTTAAATCATGCTCACTGTTGTGTTGTTCAATCAGTGGCGTACTGAGGGGGGGTGTGGAGTGCCCCAGGGGTGCCATTTTGGTGGAGACGCCAGCACCTCTCTGCCCCCATGCCACGCTCGTGCTCTCCCTTTCTTGCCCCCCCATGTACTTCTTTAAAAATATTTGCCAGCGCGAGCAACTATTCTAGCCTTCTGCTTCGCCGGCATGGCTCCCTCTGAAATTACTTCCGGGTCGCAGGGCCCGGAAGTGACATCAGAGGGAATGCCAGTGAGAGCAGCAGGCTGCAGAAGCTGGTCGCGCAGGCAAAGTTTTAGAGGTAAGGGGGTGGAGTGGGAAAGGAGGATGTGAGTTTGGCGGGCATGAATGTGGCTGGCAAACGGATGGGAGGGCATGGAAGAAGTGGGGGTGCTACCACCTCAGGCGTCTCTTATCCTCATTACGTCACTGTGCTCAATATTAACTTTTACTGGCCATCTTCGGGTAAGAGAGGAGCTTTATGGGGGCAGAGTTGGTAAGGAGTCAGTCCTTACACAGGTGCCTGCGCCCTCATAACTTAAGTGGGCATATAGGTCTACACAAAAGCAGTCCTAGCTATGCCTACTTAGGTATGCGGGTACCAGCACTGAATATCTGATGGTATCTATATTTAAGTTCTAGGTATCAGCATGGAGATCACCATTGATGACTCCTCCCTCTGGCCCTTCTAACATTCTCCAATCCCCCCGTCTACCCCCCTACAGGCCCTCCCAGGCCTACCAGAACAAGCCTGGTGGACTAGTGATGGTCAGGGCAGGAGCAATGCACACTTGCTCCTGCCCTTTATGGCTTTTAATTAAAAAATAATCACTTTGACATCTAGTGGTAGTTTGGTGGTACTTTATTGATCGCTGACTTCCGCCTCCTTCCTCATCAGCCAAGTTCGGCTAAAGTTGTTGTAAATCCAATAAATTGTGGTAAATCAGCCCGTTCGGCCCTGCCCCCCCCCCCTCTATTGACCGCTTTCCTCCTTCTCTCCTTCCCTTTTCCGCTTCTTCAGCCATGTTCGGCGGAAGGTGTTGTAAATCCAATACATTGTTTGTAAATCGGCATGTCAATGCGGATCCTAATGTAATTGTTGTGAACCGCCTAGAACTCGATGGGCATGGCGGTATATAAGAATAAAATTATTATTATTATTATTATTACTGATAGGGGGATCAGTTTGTAGTAGTAGGAGTATCGCAAAACTACCACTAGAGTTGGGGCACCACTAGATTGCCAGGCCTAATTCAATAGGCCTGGGGTGGGGTCCTGTTGAGACTGGAGGGAGATGAGAGGGGAGATCAGAACAAGTTGGGGAGGGGAGGGGATGGAGAATCGGAGCTTGTGGTGAGAAAATGTAGACTTCTTTTATTTGGTCATGGTAGGATAATGGCTGCAACCCACTCGTAAGTAAGGATGGCACATTCTTAACTGGTCGTGCCCCAGTCCTCGGTCCCTTTGACTCCCTTGAAATGCCTGTACATGCCATTAAGCAGGTGTAAAAGCCAGTGTGGACGTTTCTCCTCATGCATATGTGTTGCCTTTGTGAAATGGGAACAGCATATGTACATTTTAGTACTGTCCGAATCTCTGTGTAATGTGGCACTCCACGTGTAAACAGCCTTTACATGTGTATGCAGTATACTGTACATGTGTGTTAGTATTTCCAAATAAAAATCATGAATAAGGCTTCTGAAATACCCCCCCCCACTCTATATGTTAATTAAAACTAGGTTATGACCTCAAGGGCCATGCCCACATGGAATAATGCAAAAATATATTTCCTCTCCCAGCATAAACCTGCCCCCCAAAATACTGGCTCTGAGTCTGACTTAAAGTATGGGAGTTTCACAGAGTAACAGGTAGACTTTGAATTCTGTTGTGAGAGGATAATTTTCAGACTGCCGATTAACACGGGTGAAACAACTTTTACTATGTAAATCATTTTCAGAATTGATCTCCCTGTGTTTAGTTTGCTGTCGGCATTGGGTAATCATTAGTGGATGCATAGGAAAACAATCAAGGCTTCATTTTTCTATTAGCCCAAAGAATGAACAAGTTGTAATGGGAATGGCTGTAATTTCACGAAGCCTGAGACAGGATTATGGCAGCTGAACAGAAATATTGATGTAATTAATCTACAGAAAGCTATATTTTATTGATAATAGGGTATGAGGAATTAATTCTTCCTCTTAATCCCCCACCATGCAAAAATAACTAATGCTAAGGAAGTCCCTTTCTAAAGTCCAAATTCCTAAGACTCTGTCCCTTAAATATAAGAATCCACACAGCGCAGGAACATACGTATTAATGCTTATTGTCTGCTGTTGAATGCATGAACTATTTATTACATCTGTTGTAAACTAACAGAGACATAAGAACCTAAGAATAGCTTTACTGGGTCAGACCAATGGTCCATCAAGCCCAGTAGCCCATTCTCACGGTGGCCAATCCAGGTCACTAGTACCTGGTCAAAACCCAAGGTAGCAATATTCCATGCTACTGATCCAGGGCAAGCAGTGGCTTCCCCCATTTCTTTCTTAATAACAGACTATGGACTTTTCCTCCAGGAACTTGTCCAAACCTTTCTTAAAACCAGCTATGCTATCTGCTCTTACCACATCCTCTGGCAATGTGTTCCAGAGCTTAATTATTCTCTGAGTGGAAAAAAAAATTTCCTCCAATTGGTTTTAAAAGTATTTCCCTGTAACTTCATCGAGTGTCCCCTAGTCTTTGTAATTTTTGAGGGAGTGAAAAATCGATCCACTTGCACCCGTTCTACTCCACTCAGGATTTTTTAGACTTCAATCCAGTCTCCCCTCAGCCATCTCTTTTCCAAGCTGAAGAGCCCTAACCTTTTCAGTCTTTCCTCATACGAGGAGTTCCATCCTCTTTATCATCTTCTTTGAACCTTTTCTAGCTCCACTATATCTTTCTTGAGATAAGGAGACCAGAATTGAACGCAATACATCAGATGAGGTCGCACCATGAAGCGATATAGGGGCATTATAACATTCTTAGTCTTGTTAACCAGAGAAAGATTAAGAGGTACCATAAAATAAGGGCTTTTTAAAATCACAACTTACGTAACCATGGGAGTCACAAACCTACAGTAACACAGTACCACATGTTAGTTAATGCTGCAGTAAAGGAATAGCTCAACTTGCAATCAACCTCAGAACTGATAGCATACAGCTGATGCTCCCATGGGCCACTGTTCCCTCAAAGCTGCCAGTGGGGGGTGCTGTTTCAAAATCACATTTTCAATCGTGACGGAGAGGCAAGCTCTGCAGGACTCCAGGGAACATGCCTGTCTCTGGCAGTTGAAAACACAATATTGAAGCACCACTCCCTCCCCTCCCCCACCCCCGCCGACAGCAATGCAGTTGGAGGGCTCCTGCTTGGCTTGGAACAATGCTATGGGCCCTCTCTTAAACAATGAAGTTGGCCGCATAGGCAGAGTTGGGGTGGAGCGGAGGCAGAGTTCGATGCCTACATATACTTTATAAAGTACAAAGCAGAAGCACATTTTACTCCAGCTTGGCATCAGTATAAATGTCTGCATTGCATTTGATTGATTGATTGATTTAAAATACAGATGGGTGGCGTACAAGGAAAACAGTCATAAAATATACAGACAAGTACTGCTACAACCCCCTGGCTCTCGTTAGAAAAGCAGATACGTACTTCTGTTGCCTTTATTAAATACAGTACTAGCAAAACCCAAAACACTAAAATAAGATCATTAAGCATTCATTAAAAAGAAGTTCGACCCTGAGGTGGATAATTTTCAACCTGACCACCTCTATCATGTTCTGAAGGCCTCAAGGGAGGAGGGAGCGGAGGGAGAAATAGACAAATTAGTTTCTCCGGATAGTTTAGACCAGTGTTTTTCAACCTTTTTATACCTATGGACCAGCAGAAATAAAATAATTATTCTGTGGACTGGCATCGGTACGTGGACCGGCGGTTGAAGAACACTGGGCTAAGGCGTGGGCCAGACCCCGCCCATCTCTACCCAATCTCCACCCCAGGCCCCACCCCCATAATAGTACTAATTGCACCTTGCACGTTCCGTGCCTCATCTGGAAGCCTTCCCTCTGACGTTGCAACGTCAGAGAGAAGGCTTCTGGTTCAGGCGCAGGATGCCCGTAGGAGCCACTGCCTGTGGCTTTGTGCACTGAATCAGTTAGGAAGAGGGTGCTGGCTCGAAGATAACGCCACATCGATCGCACTGTGGACCGGCGGTTCAAGAACACTGTTTTGGGCCTGATGCATGTGCTGGCCCTGTGGACCGGCAGAAAATTTCTGTGGATCGGCAGTGGTCCATGGACCGGTGGTTGAAGAACACTGGTTTAAACCTATCACAGTTTCTTGAATCATCTAAAGATACAATCACGAAACGTGCTACACTATTAGTAACTTTCAAAACAGATTATCTTGAAATTATATTTCACTAAGAAACAGACTCTGTTTTGTGGTCAACAAATTCTTATATTTCCAGATGTTTCTAAACAGACCCAAATGAAGAGGAAGCAGTTCCTGGTGCTTAGGCCTAAAGCCCTAGCGGTGGGTGCGACCTTCTTAAAATTTCCATGCAAATGCCTTATTTCATATTTAAGTGATAAATATGTCTTCCTAGACCAAGTCCAGCTAGAAGGTTTTCTGAAGGATAAACCAGCTCTAATGATATCCTAAAACTAATTTCCTTTTTGGTTTTAATTTCCAATTAGGGAGAAGTAGCGAAGAAATACATAGATGTAAAGCCACACTTTGCCTACTTAGCTCTATTTTTTATATAAAATGTTTTCTGCTTAAGGGAGTGCTAGATAATGTGGACTAGATCATTGAATGACTTTATTTCCCTTTGAATGATTTTGTTCTTGGTTGTAATTGGATATTCCTGGATTTGTTATATAAATTTGTAATCTGTAATAAATGGAATAAATTTAAAAAAAAGAAGTTCGATTGGACAAGTCCAATCGAACTTCTTTTTTTAAAATTTATTCCATTTATTACAGATTACAAATTTATATAACAAATCCAGGAATATCCAATTACATGTCAGGCAACATATTGAGGTGAAGTTGGAAGCTCTTCTTAATCAGGCCAGTGACACTCGATATATCTGGGACAATTCAAGTTTCATTTTGGGGTGAAATAGAGCAGAGAAAAGCATGGAGCACTCTGGATTGCCCTTGTGGTTCTCTGTCCCTGTTATGCTCTTTCTACTGTAGTCATGAAATAGAAATCTTAGACCACCTGAATGAACGAACAGGCTGATACTCCCTGTAGCACACCTGCTGCAGAAAAGCTGCATGTTCCTTTGGCTTATAAATGCATCGCATGGTCTTCAAGCCTGCTTGTGTGCCTGCAACTTCATCCCATGATTTGGTGTGCATGTTGGATTACCCTTGGCTCTGGTGTCTGTCCACGTGAGCGTCACAAGCTCTGCTGTCTATTTTCTCTTTGCTTAGCTGCCATCCTCTCTCGGGGGAATGTACCTGTAAGGCGGGCTGGGCTGGACTCTACTGTGATGAGACCTGCTCTCCAGGATATTATGGAGATGGCTGCCAGCAGTTCTGCTCCTGCCAGAATGGTGCAGACTGTGATAGTGTCACTGGGACCTGCTTCTGTGCCCCAGGATATATGGTGAGAAACACACTGCATGGCATTGAATGTAGCAGAGTTTGACATTTACTTCACAATATAGAACTGGGTGTATTTGAGCCCACTATTCCCTGGCACAGGGTTATCTGGAGACAGGACTGGCACAACAAGGCGATCACCTAGGACAGCAAAAAGCACTGTGAGGTCATAGAGCTTTATTGTTTAAGCTAAGGCTCTTAACACTTGCACTGTGAGGTCATAGAGTTTTGTGGTTATAGAAACATCGTAACACGATGGCTCTTTATACCTGCATTGTGAGGTCATAGAGTATTATTGTTATAGGCTAAGGTTCGTAACACTTGTATTGTGAAATCATAGAGCTTTATGGTTATAGAAACATGATGGCAGATAAAGGCCAAATGGCCCATCCAGTCTGCCCATCCACTATCTCCTCCTCTCCCTATTGGCTAAGGCTCTTAACATTTGCATCTCCTCTTCCTATAGGCTAAGGCTCTTTACACCTGCATTGTGAGGTCATAGGGCTTTATGGTTATAGAAACATAAAGGCCAAATGGCCCATCCAGTCTGCCCATCCACAGTAACCATTATCTCTTCCTCTCTCTCTCTGAGATCCCACATGCCTATCTCATGCTTTCTTGAATTCAGATAGAGTCTCTGTCTCCACCACCTTTTCCGGGAGACTGTAAAAAAGTATTTCTTTAGATTACTCCTATGCCTAGGAAATCAACCCCCCATGTACTGCTTCTTTCTGGAGAATTCACCGGACTCGTACACAGATACAGAACTTGTCACCTGTGAGACTGCAGTGTTCAGGGCCACGCCCAAAGGTATGGAGTCTGTCATTTCTAGAACTGGATGACTCGAGGACTGGAGGACTCAGGAGATGCATCCATGGACACAGAGCCTATGATGTCTAGGGCTGGGGCGCTCAGGGGATACAGAAGGATTGTACTTCAGTGGAACATGCATGATTATTTTTATTTTGGTCACATTTCTCCATTATCAAAAATAAGAAAAGCAACAACATTGCCATTTTCTACCATCTGCTCTCTTTATTGAGCTACCAGTCACATTATTACAGCTGAGTTCCTACCGGGATTCCCTGTATTAATTGATAAAGTTAAAATTTAAATAGAAATCCATCCACCAAAAAACATTTTCATAAGAGAGATGTGTTGTATTGATGGTTCCTGAGAATAGATTTCGGGCAGATTCAGTGCAGTAGGTGATGGACTGGTTACCAGCTGAGGGTAAAAGAACCAGGAATGAGGGTATGACCTTGAAATGCCCCTCCTTTGCTTAAAGGGAATGAGGGAGATATTCAAAACATTGATGCGTCCTGGCCATAGTCTACAAATGATGCCTCCAGACCAGCATCCCCAATAATTAACAATTAGCACCTTGTAATTAATGTAAATTGCACTTAATTGGATGGTAGCCACCTAATTTGGTAGGTGCCTACCAGAAAGTAGATGCAGTTAGCGGACAGATCATGGGCGGGTTTTGGCCTTAGGGGCAGCTAAGTTCATAACTTAGATCTGCTCCTTTGGGCCAGGAAAACTCCATCGTACATAGGGTCAGGACGTCTGTCGATGCCCAAGCCCATTTCAGGTGCCACTAAGTGCCTAACTTTTCTAGAATTGCACACTGCTCAGCCCCTACGTTTTAGGCAGTTGCGTAGTATTTGGAAGGGGAGGGGTGCGGTCCACCCCAGACGCTGTCTTTGTGGGTGCCTCTCTTTCTCTCTTCTTCACCCCCCACATACCTCTTTAAATGTTCGCCCACTTGAGCAAAATATTTTACCTGCTGTTTGTGCCGGCATCAGCTCCTTTATGATGTCACTTCCTGGTCGTGGGACCAGGACCTGACAGAAGGGAGCTGATGTTGGCGCCAGCAGTAGGTAGAAAATGCTGCTGTCGCTGGTGAACATTTCAAGAGGGGGGTGCTTGAATGGTGGGGAAGAGTTAGGGGCACCCAAGCAGTGGGAAAGAGGGGACACAGGGCACAGGCTCCTGATTCCGTATGACTCTCCGCGAGTTCTTAGATCAACCTCACAGTCTACTCTTCATGTTCCCTCCTTAAAAATAATTGGAACTCGCCGTGCTCTTATTTTTTCTGTAACTGCTCCAATGACATGGAATTCTCTTCCCCTATATCTAAGATTGGAACGAGATTTGCAGAAATTCAAAAGCAGTTTAAAGACTTTTATTTTTAAAGATGCTTTTAACTGAAAACACAATGTCTAAGTAAAATATAATTTTAGCAGTTCTCTACTTTGACCCTATCTTTGCCACCAAAATCTTTCTTCTTATCCCTCTGTGTACTTCCCTTTTATGTTCTTTTTCTCTAAAATTGTATTTCTCCCCCTCTTCCCTATTGTTTCCTGTGACTTCAAAAAAAAAAAATAGTTACCCTTGTATGTCTTGTAATGAATTATGTATATTATGTTACTTTTACTATTTGTACAACGCTTTGTACCTTTGGTTAAGCGTTTAATCAAACAAATGAATAAACTTGAAACTAAAACTGACCAAAGTCAAGCGTGGTTGTAAAGTTACCCGGGTACAATTTTAAGCGAAATATTCAATGCCACTGACTTAAATCAGTTACATTTTGGAATAAGTGGCTTATTTAAACACCGTGGCTGAGTGGAGTGACGAAGGAATCGGCAGAGTCTTAGGCCTGCGCAAATCCAGGGGGACTTAGCTGACCCATGTGAATCGAGCATCTGTCATGTTCTCAGGAATCTGGGAATTCAGCTGCGTTCCTGGTCCCGAGCAGGCCATTCCTTTGAAGAACATGAGTCAGACCAGAGGTCCATCCTGCCCAGCGGTCTGCTCTCGCCCATCTCGTCCATCAGGCCTAATTGCCTGAAAAGTGTCCCTGACTAATTTTGTAACTGCCTCACTGACTAATCATTCTGCTTAACCCTTTCAGGACCATAAGGATCGTAGGCCAATTTTTGTGGTTTTGACGACATTTTTATGGTAAAAAGGGCTTGCAGATGCCAAAAAATTGATTTTTTTTTGTGAAATATCATTATTTTTATTTAAAAAAATCACACTTCTGGCTTATGGACAGTGTGGCAAGTGAATCTTCTCGTCAATCTGGCAACGACGCTAATGAATGAATGTCGGAACCAGTTTGTTTACATAAAGGCAGTATCATATGGAATCCGTACATATCAAATTTAGAACTGTAGACTATCCCAATCAAAATTTATAGGATTTTAAAGTTATGGGACAAATATGTCCCTTGGTCCTGAAAGGGTTAAGCAAGTTAGCAAAAGGCAATATAAGAAATTTTAATAAGCTACACGTGTAAACGCCATCTAAGCACCATCTGTATATACGCGTGAAAATGGCAGAATGCTAGATAAGCAGAGTTCTGTAAGTGTCTGTCTCATAGAGTATGTCATATACCGCCTATCGATGGAGGTTGTGTAAGCAGTTTAGCATTTCTCCCTGTCTGTCTAATGTACCTTGGGCAATGGAGGATTGAGCGACCTGCCCAGGGTCACAAGGAGCAGTTTGGGGCTTGAACCCAGAACCTCAGGGTGCAGGGGCTGTGGCTGTGGAGCTTCAACAGGGCCGACACTTCTAGAATTCTGTCAGTTTCTGTGGCTCTCCGGCACACGTATGTTAGCTGCTGACTTCCAGTAGAGGCCCATTTCGTCACTATTACGCTGGTTTTCTAGGAAGGCTTTTCTTAACAGGCGCCCAGTTAGAGAATTGCTCGCCCTCTGAGGAGGTTTGCTGCTTTTTGCAGATGGACTGTGAGTTTTCAACACTGAGGTTCTTTCTTCACTAGGAGCTGGCGTTTCGGTGACAAATGTGAGGCTTTTTTTTCATATAACTGCTGCACCTGTCAATGGGATGCAGACAAGCTGGGCCTTCAGCGAACCTCAGGTCCATATTTCATGAATAGGGTGACAGAGCTTGGATTACTTGGTAAAAATTAGCTGTTTGTAATGCAGTTATTTGCAGATCTGTCTCGTGGCAAGCAAAAGCTGTACTTTGCACTAAATTGGATAAAAACAGCCTTCATTTCTACAGTTTTCTTCTTCTTGACAGGCAAGGTCCGTACAAAGTCATTCTATAGTAGCAGAGGAAAGAAGTGTGTGGTTATTTTGGCTGGGTGAGGTCAGGATCTCAGCTTTTTTGGCTCATTTCAGGACTTCCTTTTTCGAGCAGCAGCCTGAGCCCTCCTTTCTGCTCTTGGGAGGTGTTGTCTGACCTGTGGATGTCACCTTTTTCTAATATCCATTCTGCAGGAGGGTGGGGAAGAAGCTGACCACTGCGCGGTCGTTTCATTCATGGCAGTTTCCCCTTCGTGTTACGAGATCACGTTTTGGATGTCTGCTCTGCATATCACTTTATATCATGTCCCTCCCTTCCTGTGTCTGCACCAGGGGTGTCAAAGTCCCTCCTCGAGGGCCGCAATCCAGTCGGGTTTTCAGGATTTCCTCAATGAATATGCATGAGATCTATTTGCATGCACTGCTTTCATTGTATGCTAATATATCTCATGCATATTCATTGGGGAAATCCTGAAAACCTGACTGGATTGCGGCCCTCGAGGAGGGACTTTGACACCCCTGGTCTACACGGATCAATTTTAAATTGTACCCTCAGCTCCATCATACCTTATCAGGCTGATTATCCCTTATATTCTAATCTAATCTAAGTCAGTATTTCATGTCCTCCCCAAAAAGCTCAGAACGGGTTACAGTTTACAATTGTAGTTTTACAATATATAGTTAAATTCATATCGTTACAACATAGCATTACATGGGTTATTCTCTAGACATTGCATAGTTTTCTATGCAATATAAGGAATTATAGAATGTATACACTACATGAAATTAAACTCTCTGAAATTAGACTTTTTGGTTTCCCGACATTCAGCTTTCCGTTATGTAGACCCTAAGCTTTGGAATAATATCCCATTTTATATCAAGAATCTTTCAACCCTCCCAGCATTTAAGAAACCTCTTAAAACCCATCGGTTTACCCAAATATTTGGTACCCAACAATCGTAAATTTGCAGTTAGCACGAACATTTTCTAAGACTCGTCTGTTTAAATAAGTTGTTTTGATGTCCAGCAACCACCTCTGTTAATTCTGCTTTTTTGGGTTTGTGCTCCAATTTTATTTTATTTTTATCACTGCTTTCATGATGTGTGTAAACTACTTTGATGCCTTTTTAGGCCACGTTAGCAATACATCAAGTGCAAATAAAGAAAAAGATTATTTCTTTTATCAGTTCATCTACAGCTGGTCATATTTCTAGAAATAAGGGATTCCGAGTGCTGGGTGGCTTTTGGGATGATGGGGCTTGTGTGGATACCATGGTGTGAGGGCATTGCATGCTAAATCAGAAGCAACACTGGCCTCTTTGTGGCCACTAATCATCACTTCATTCAATTAACATCTTAATTCATTCCTTAGTCATTTCCCACTTAGATTACTGTAATTCTTTGTTAAATGGACTACCTCAAAAAGAACTTCGACGTTTGCAACTCATACAAAATACCCGCAATTAAACTAGTTTACAAAATAGGTAAATTCGAACATGTCACCCCTCTTCTTAAAGAGGCTCATTGGCTCCCAGTCACGCACCGTATAATTTACAAAATCATACTGCTCACCTTCAAAATCAAACATTCCCACTTACCTTCATTCCTCGATAAATTATTAATACCCCAAAGTTCTCCCCGATCTTTACGATCCACCGACCAAAAACTTCTTTTTATTCCGTCTCTAAAAGAATCCTACTATACTAGGAAAACTAATTTTGCTATAACTGCCCCTACATTATGGAATTCTCTCCCTCAATTTCTCCGGGATGAAATTCATCTACAAAAATTTAAAACTAATCTTAAAACTTTCCTATTTCAAGATGCCTTTGATAAATCCTAATCTTTACTTCATCTATTTAATTTTCAACACTCTCCCAATTTTAACCCTTTACTTTAGCGCATATCATAATATCATGCACAATTATCCTTCATGTTCTTTCCCCTCCCACTATATCATTTCTTCTAATATTATGTAACTTTTCCCTTCCTTCCCATTCATCCTCACGGTCATGTCTGTCTGTATATGTTTAATATGTTTTCTCCAATATTTCTAAAACACTATTAACTAGTTCTTATTTTCCTATTTTAAATTTTTTTTATTGTTAACCGGTCAGATATTTATTTTATGATCGGGATATTAAAAACTAATAAACTTGAAACTTGGCTTCAGTTGGGTTGCCTGTATTTTGGGGAATGGGGAGAAGCTGGCTGGTTAACTTTCTATGGCCCACTGAGGCATTTCTACTGGTTTCCCAGTTATTTGTGTCTGATTCTTCTCTGTCTGGCATGTGGCCTTTTGTCTCGGAATTTATCTTTCATGTAGCCCACTTGGAGCAAAATCTCGTAAACTGAATATGACAGAAATCTCCTGAGGATACAAGGAAATATATCTGTTGTTTTAAGAATAATTCAAGCCCTGGAAAGAAACAGTAACAAGAAAACAAATGTGGAAAACGCAGGAGCATTATCTGATGGCTGTGGTTCTTGCCAAAAAAAGCTGAAGCAATTAAAGACAAACAAAGACTTGGGACTCGATGTTGGGCCGGCAATGCTCAGCGTTTTGCTAAACCCAGAAATTCAGTGCTAGGCCATGGCATTAGATTTTCAGGATTGCAAATGTAAAAGAAAGGTGATGGAATAAAGGTGCTGTTCTGGTCGTTTCAAAAGCGACAATGCTTAGAAACCGTGGCTCCGTGCAGGCTTCTCCCCAGTGCAGTTTCCCTAGTGCTTTGATATCATGTGTCTTATCCACTTAACTGGATACGTTTAGTGGCACAAAAGGTTAGATGGTTAGTGCTGAATATCAGCAGAACCAGAACCACAGATAGTCAGTGGCCAACATTATACATCTGGGTTTAACGCTAAGAGTGGAGAGTGAAGGTGCTGCCAGCTGAAGACCAGACCCTGACCACCAAATTCTATGAAGACGGCATCACTTTAGACATCTACATTGGCACGAACCTTAATAGGACAGACTGGTGCTAATATTTGGCAAGTTGCACTTCATTATTGACGGCAATTGAGGTTGATTGAATGTTAGGTGCACAACTTGGTGGTCCAAAGCCCCAACCTCAAAATGGGCACAACGAGAGGCGGATTGTGGCCAAGATTTCAGCTTAGGCCATGAAAACCCTGGGGGTGCGCCTAAAAGTTGGGTCTCCTAGTGATGCCTAATGCTGCTTAGAATCGCACTCAGCACTGTATTAGTTGGCACCGACCTTTTAGGCAGCATAAATAGAATCAGGGCTTAAGTGCCCGTGTTCTCTTGTGTAACATAGTAACATAGTAGATGACGGCAGATAAAGACCCGAATGGTCCATCCAGTCTGCCCAACCTGATTCAATTTAAAAATTTTTTTTTTTTTTTTTTTTCTTCTTAGCTATTTCTGGGCGAGAATCCAAAGCTTTACCCGGTACTGTGCTTGGGTTCCAACTGCCGAAATCTCTGTTAAGACTTACTCCAGCCCATCTACACCCTCCCAGCCATTGAAGCCCTCCCCTGCCCATCCTCCTCCAAACGGCCATACACAGACACAGACCGTACAAGTCTGCCCAGTAACTGGCCTAGTTCAATCTTTAATATTATTTTCTGATTCTAAATCTTCTGTGTTCATCCCACGCTTCTTTGATGCAAAGGGTGTGTTAATGTGTCAGAGGCATTCTAAGGATTCTTGGATGCCCTTAATCGCAAATAGGCAAATAGCCATAGACTTGGCATAAGTGTATTCACTCTGCAGCTCCTCATTATTTCTCCTCACATTCTACTCTCCGGCTAAGTCTCTCTTATCTGTACCCTTCTCCTCTACAGCCAGCTTCAGATTTTGTCCCTTCTACTTTGCTACACCGTATGCTTGGAACAAACAGTCTGATTCAGTACATCAAGCTCCGTCTCTGGCAGTTTTCAAATCCAGACTGTGAATATCTAGGCTCAGTGCCTCCCCCGGTCTGAATATCTAATCTAATCTAATCTAAACCTTAAGTTTATGTTGAATCAATTTTTATTATCAAAATATACAAAATCACAAACCAACAAGCACGAATCACCATTACAAAGAATAATCAGATACAAGAGATCGGATTCAACACCCCTCCCACCCCACCCCCACCCCAAACCCCCTGATCTGACAAATAGCAGAACCCTAGTGCAGTAGGCTTGGACTCAGATAACCCACTGCCAGCGAGAAAAGTTAAACTCCAACACTGAGAAGAGAGAAAAAAAAAAAAAAAAAAAAAAAGGGTGGGGAAGGGGGGGGAAAAGAAATAGAAGGTGCCCTGGTGCCCTCACAAAAATACAACAAGCTCGGGGCCCAGAGAGAATTACAATAAATTAAGGATGTCACTTCGAGCACGTGGTGCTAATGAAAAAAGATAAGAATCCCAGATCCGCAGAAATTGGCGTTTTCTTCGCAGGCTAAAAGACGCATCCTTCCGCTCCAACAGCAGCAGAGCATGCAAACGATTCCTCCAAGCCCAAAAGGAGGGCAAGGTATCTCCAATCCAAACAGCCAGAATCACCTTCTTCCCCAGGACACCCACCCGTCTCATAAACTGCCGCTGACCCGAATCAGACAAACAAAAGGCCTCATATTTATCCAGCAGGAGACCAGCAGCAGAAAGGGGGAGTGCTTTACCAAAAATGCGCTCCACATAAGATAAAACCCGTCTCCAGAAGAGTTTAATTTTCACACAGGACCAAAAGGCATGAATAAACGAGTGGGGTTGCTGGAGACACTTGGGACACAACGGAGAATCCGTATAACCTGAATAATATAACTGACTTTTCGTAAAATAGCCGCGATGAATCACCCTAAATTGACACTCCCGGAGATCTGCATTAACAGACACTCCTGGAATTCTGGAAATTAAGGAAGGGAGATCCAAAGCGTCCTGAGCCATCCCCAAATCTTGACACCAGCGAGCTTGGAGTGCAGCACGATCAGCCGGACCTAACCAACGCTGGAGATCTTTATAAAGACCTGAAACCGTAAACCCAGTCTCCAAATAGGGATC
The DNA here is from genome assembly GCF_902459505.1 of Geotrypetes seraphini. Lineage (NCBI taxonomy): Eukaryota > Metazoa > Chordata > Amphibia > Gymnophiona > Dermophiidae > Geotrypetes > Geotrypetes seraphini. Next base: position 73,274,579 of record NC_047097.1, on the reverse strand, counting down.
CAGTAGTGTCGCAAATCTATCCTCGATCGGAAACGCCAAAGCGGCTCGGGGGAGAGATTGGATATAATGATGAAGTTGCCGAAACGCAAAAAAATCACCCTCAGAAAAAATTCCAGACCGGACTAGAACATCCCAAGATTTTAAAGAGCCATCAGCCTGGAGAACATGAGCAAGCAGCGTATAATCCCGAGATGCCAGTTTACGAAAACAAGCATTCTCTCTACCAGGGCTAAATTGCAGATTCCCCTGAATAGGTAAGTATCTGGTAGTCGAGGGAGTACCCTTCCAGGAATGCAATACATAAGACCAGATGATGCGTAGAGAGTGTAACAACACACTTCCCCTAAATGGCACCGGTAAGGCAGAACGAGGCGACTGCACCAAGGACAAAATATGCCAAGGGGCAAAAAAATCCTTCTCATAAGGTTTCGGAGTAAAATCCTGGCGATCCGAAAGCCACTCCCCCAGGTAACGCAACAAACAGGCCGCATTGTATAACCGGAACTGCGGTAACCCCAGTCCCCCGCTTCCCCACGAGCCAAACAGGTAACGCAACGCCACCCGTGGTCGTCGACCCCCCCAGCAGAATCTAGAAAGCATAGAATGCAATTTAGTAATGTCCCGTTTCAGAAGCCACAAAGGAAGTAATTGCAAAGTATAAAGCCATTTTGGAAAAAGGATCATGTTAAACAAATGGATCCTGCCTAATAAAGACAGTGGAAGAGGAGACCAACGAGCAAAACACGCAGTCGAGGAACAGAACAAAGAATCAATGTTGACGCGATATAACGTCGAAGTGCAAGGCGTCAACAAGATCCCTAAGTAACGAAACGAAGAGGAAGCCCATTGAAGCGGGAAGGGCCCAGGCCAAGAGTCCCGTAACGACGAGGACGTGGCCAACGCTAAAGATTTGTCAAGATTAAGCTTAAAACCAGAATAATCGCCATATTCCTGAAAAGTGGCCATCAGATTGGAAAGAGATACAATGGGATCTGAAATATGAACCAAGAGATCATCCGCAAAAGCTGAGATCTTGAATTCGGAAGAACCAATTCGAATGCCTGAAATAGCTCTATTAAGCTGAATATCACGGATCAAGGGGTCTAACGACAGAGCAAAGAGCAATGGAGAAAGGGGACAGCCCTGACGCGTACCACGACGGATGGGGAACAGAGGAGAACTATGGTCATTGACCCAAACGAAGGCTGTAGGTGAATGATAAAGCACCCGAATCGCATCCTGAAAAAACCCTGTTATGCCATACCGAGTTAAGACCGCAAATAAAAAGTTCCAAGAAACACGGTCAAAGGCTTTTTCCGCGTCAAAGCTGACCAATAGGGAAGGAAGCCGGGTCCTCTCCACAAATTCCAAGGAAGCCAATATGGATCTAATGTTTTTCACACTAGTACGCCCCTGCACAAATCCCACCTGAGGGGAAGCAATCAAATCAGGAAGAACACAAGCCAATCGATTAGCCAAAACCTTGGCAAACATCTTGGCCTCCACATTCAACAGTGAGATAGGACGGTAAGAAGAAGAAAGGGCAGCATCCCTATTAGGCTTCAACAGCACGATTATTTGAGCAGAGGAGAGAGAATCCGGAAGGGTGCCCCGCTGGACAGCGGCCGTGAAGGTCTCAGCCAGTACTGGTGCTATGGTGGGATGGAGGAGTTTATAGAATTCCATCCGGAAACCATCCGGCCCGGGGGCCTTCAGCAACGACCCATTCTGTATTACTCCTGCTACCTCCTCAGCCGTGATAGGGGCATTAAGACGCAGCACTGCCTGAGCAGACAGGCCCGGAAGGGAAAGGCCATCTAAATAGGCCGTGCCATCCATTAAATCAGATTGTTGTGAATAAAGTTGTCTATAGTAGTCATAGAACACCGCGTTGATCTCGGCATCCGTCCGGACCATGGCCCCCCCATCTGAGCGAAGTTGGAGGACAGGAGTACGACCCGCTGACCGACGGACCACCCCTGCCAAGAGCGTCCCACGTTGGTTCCCATGGCGAAAAAGTTGATACCTATAATAAGCAAGCGACTTGACCGTTCTAGCATGCAACAATTCCTGAAGCTTGCACTGGGAGGCCAAGAGCTGAGAACGCAAAGAGGAAGTGTGAGAATGACCGTAAAGCCGACGTAGGTCACCTACCCTACGTTCCAAGTGTAAAATCTCCCTATCTCGAGCACGTCTTTGATGGCTGGAATATGACATGATCTCACCGCGCAGCACCGCTTTCGCAGCCTCCCAGAAGAGAGTAGAGTCAGCCCGATGTTCCATATTATGATGTTGATAGTCAGACCATTTCCGAAGCAGAAACTCCTGAAACTTCGGATCCTTATACAAACGGAGCGGAAATCGCCAGCGGAAGGAGCCCGGGGAAGAGACATCCAAATGCAAGGTCAACAAAATCATGGTGTGATCAGAGACATCAAAGGAACCAATCGTGGCCGACTCAATCTGAGAAAACAAAGAGCTAGAAGTCAACCAGTAATCAATCCGGGATAAAGAGGCATGAGCCCTAGAAATGTGAGTATAATCACGCTCACCTGGATGAAGCGTCCGCCAGACATCAAGAACATCCAATGATGAGCAAAGTAAAGAAATACCCCTAGTAGGATGCACCCTGTCTTGGGGAGTAGGAAGTGATTTATCCAACAAAGGGTCATGAACGCAATTGAAGTCCCCTCCCACCAATAAAGGAATATCCGAATGTTGACCAAGAAGGCGAATAAGCGAGGAGAAAAACCGAGAGTCATAGCTGTTAGGAGCGTAAACATTACAAAGAATCACAGGCTGACGATGAAGAAGCGCCTTAGCAATGATATACCGTCCCCCAGGATCCACCCACTGCTGTTGAAGGACAAAGGGCAACCCCTTCCGAATCAAAATCAGAACTCCCGCCTTACGGTTGTTCGCCGGTGCGCCCAAATGTTGACCAACCCACCAAGTCTGGAGTTTTGCATGCTCTGCCGCTGACAAATGCGTCTCCTGCAAGAAGACAAGATCAGCTCTCTGACGGTTCAAGGCTCTCAAAATTTTTTGTCGTTTAATAGGTGAAGTGACCCCATTTATATTCCAGGAAATACATCTAAGAGGCTTCATAAATGAAATTAGAAAGACAAAGGACAGGCAAAAATCCAAAAAGAGAACCGAGAGCAAGGCCGTCCCAGCCAGCGACCAGCTCCCAGGACCTCAATCCAGACCCGAGCTTCCACCACCAGACAAAAGGCCAACTGTAGGGCACCAGGAACACACAAAAATAAACAAAAGAAAAGGGAAGAAAAAAGAGAAAAAAAAATAAAAAAAAAGAAGTAGAAAGAGAAAAACAAAAAGAAAACCCCACATACCCACCCACCCACCCACCCCGTCCTCCCACCATCCCCCCCCCCTCCCTCTTGTGACCCACTAGTGGTCCAAGGGCCCTGTGAAGTAGCTCCCAACCCCCCCCCCTAGCAGACCATATGTTCAAGAAACAACCCTCGCCGAGTCAAAGCAACCCTAGCCATAGGCAGTCAAAAAAAAAATGCAATGCACCCCAGTATCCACCCCAAACAACACAGAAACAATCCCAACCACCCCTCGCCCGCCCGATGCCCCATAACAGACTAGGCATTAAATTTGGGCAACCACCAATCAGGAAACAATGCAATAGAAATCAACAAGCAAATGCTCAACGGAGCCACCATAGGTACCATCAACCCCCACTACCCAACACTCAAATATTCCCTCCCCGTCTTACCCAGCCACGCTAATCCCTCAATCATACAGTCACTCGGGAAAGGAGAAGCGCTCCCTATATACAAAACACTCCATCCAACTCAAACGAAACATGCACTCCCCTCCCAATCATCCACACATTCCAGGCAGGATAAGAAAAATATTGTCCGAAGGAAGTCCAGATCGGTCCATCACGCCTGCACCACATCAAGGTCCGCCAGCCCTCAAAATAAGTACTGCCCAGAGCAGACCACCACGGGAGCTGGCCATCTGGCATCAAGGCTTCCAGGACACATCAGACAGAGGAGGCATATAACGATCAGTGGAACTCCAGCTGAAAAGAACCAATGGGCTATCAAGGAGCAGGGTCTGGGGCCTGCAAGGATTGCACGAAGCGAAGCGCCTCAGCCGCCACCACAAAGAAGTGAGTCTGACCAGCATGTCGGATCCGCAGACGTGCAGGATACAGCAAGGCAAAAGATATTTTCATCTGAAACAGCTGGGAGCAGATGGTAGTAAACTCCTTCCGTTTGGCTTGTAGAGCTGGGGAATAGTCCTGGAAACATAACACCCTGGAGTTGTCATACAGCAGAGGGCCCGAGGTGCGAATGGCTCGCAGAATCTCTTGTTTATGGGCAGAGTTCAACAACTTAAGGATGACAGTTCGAGCTCGCGAGCCTGGTGCTCCCAGCGGGCCCAAACGATGAGCGCGTTCAATTCTCAGGGGACCATGTGCTTCAGATAAGGTTAAAGAGCGCTGCAGCCAAGATTCCAGAAAGGAATGGAGCTCACCATCCTTCACTGATTCAGGTAAGCCTACCAGTCGCAGATTCCCCCGACGGGACCTATTCTCAAGGTCCTCCACCTTTGCTTCCATAGCGGCCAGCTGAGCTCGAAGTTGTTGATGGTCCCCTTCACGTTGTTGAACTCTATCCTCCAACGTGGTGAGACGCTGCTGATAGGAGGAAAACTCTCCCTGCAGCGTCTCCAGCCGAGTGTCCACAGAATCTAATTTGTCTCCAATCGGTTGCAGTTTCGTGGTCAGGGATCCCTCCAGCAGCAGTTTCACTTCGGCCACTATTTCAGACACCCACGCGGTCGGCGCCGGGAGCGGCGGAGGAGACTCGCGGTCGGCCATCTTGGACTCACCCGCGCGACCGCGATCCCTCTCCCGGCGCGGCAGCTTGCTGGTCATAAAGCCCCGATGGCAGGAAAACACTGGGAGAGAGTCACACCACCTCCAGCGCCAAAATCTGCGGCGAAATCGCGGCGTTCCGGGGTCAAAAATCGCCGATGGTGGGAATGGGATCGGGAGCTAACCCCACCGACGTCTGCTCAGCAGCTCGACATCACGTGACCCCCCTCTAAACCTTAAGTTTATATACCGCATCATCTCCATGAGAATGGAGCTCGACACGGTTTACAAGAACTTAAAATAGTGGGTAGAGAAGAAGAAAAAGGATGACATGAACTTATGTGTAGAAGGGGGGAGAGAAAGGGGGGAAGGATAGAGCTACAATTTGCTGAAAAGCCAGGTTTTCAGTTGTTTGCGGAATAACTGAAGGGAGCTCAGGTTCCGCAGCGGGGTGGCGAGGTCGTTCCAAAGACCTGTGATTTTGAAGAGAAGGGATTTTCCCAGTTGCTACTCTTTGGGATTCCGGAATCTTGCTATTCCTTGGGATTCTGTATGGAATGTTGCTACTCTTTGGGATTCCAGAATCTTGCTATTCCTTGGGATTTTGTTTGGAATGTTGCTATTCTAATCTAATCTAATCTAAACCTTAAGTTTATATACCGCATCATCTCCATGAGAATGGAGCTCGACACGGTTTACAAGAACTTAAAATAGTGGGTAGAGAAGAAGAAAAAGGATTACATGAACTTATGTGTAGAAGGGGGGAGAGAAAGGGGGGAAGGATAGATCGACCCTGTAGTTCTTACTTTTCTACACTGAGTGACCTGTGTTGATACATCCTTGGCTTTGTAAAGAAAACAACAAGCTACGGGATTGAAAAAATGCATTTGCTTGACATATTCACCACACACTTAGGATTTCATTGTTCTAACTTCTTTAACCTATCCAAGAAAAATTATTTTGGTTGCGCTGCAAACCACTCATCCACATCTAATGTGGCATTCTCAGTGCTTGAAAATCGTGTTCCCTTGAGGTATTTCTCGAGGTTAAGCAAGAGGTAGTAGTCTGAAGGTGGGGAGGCTGGGTGAAAACCTGCCAATTTCTGCTGCTTGCCCTGGATCAGTAGCATGGAATGTTGCTACTATTTGGGTTTTTGCCAGGCACTTGTGACCTGCATTGGCCATTGTGAAGACGGGCTACTAGGCTAGATGGACTGACCCAGTAAGGCTGTTCTTATGCCTTGAAAAAAAAACCAGATGCCTTTCGAAAGCTTGCCTCAACCTTTGGAGACCAGTTCCTGCCTCAGTTTGTCGAGAAGTGCAACATAGTACTTTGCCATGATGGTTGCGCCCTTTTCCAGGTATTTTATACGCAAAATTCTGTTGTTTCTGTGCTATTTTCACCTCAAAAAAGATTAAATAATCAGGCTTCAATTATGAAATTTAGGTCAGACAGATACAAAACAATAAACTTTGATGTGATGAAAGTATTATTAGTCAAAAAGTAGGTGAAATAGGAAAAGCCAAAGACTTATCAGCATCCCCTTGTATATGCCAGAGAGGTGACCACATGGTTAAAAGCTGTCATCATATCTAGGGTTACCATATTCCTAAAAATAAAAGAGAGTTCACATGGACCCGTTCCTGTCCCAACCCACCCCTACACAAACTGAGCCAAACAGCCTCCTCTCCTTCTTTCCATTCCCCCCCCCCCCCCCCCAGATGCCCTCTAGATACAGCCCCAAACTCAGGCAGAGACAGGGCCTATTCTGCCCCCTCCAGCCAGCGTCAGACAAGCCTCCAGCGGTTCACAACAGGAGCTCTTTCCCATGGGCCACTGGTACCTGTGATGGGACCATGATTGATACGGCTCCCAACTGTGGGTGACCCCTGCTGCCTCCTTATTACTCCTGGGCCCCTTTGAAGGTTAAAAAAAAAAAAAAAAATTAGGTTATACTCAGAGATAGTCCAAATCTTGAACAAACTGTTGGGTTTTTAGAAAAATCATCTGAACACCTGAACAGTCCTCTGAAAAGATCACATGTCCAGGTAAATCCAGACATATGGTAACCCGAATCATAACTAGCATTATACCATAAGAATAGCCATCCTGGGTCAGACCAGTGGTCCATCTAAGTCAGTATCCTGGGCTAGATGGTCTTCATTCTGATTGGGGATTCTTCCCAGGAATAAGCTACACCACAGTTTGAGCCTTAGCATGTTTACGGCCTCTTGGAGTTCTTTTTTAGTATAACATCCTACTCAGTTCACGATCTAAGCTGAATGCAAAATTACTTGTGGATATTAGGCTGAGGCTGCTGCCAATTGAATCAGACAGCATTGATGAAGATGTATGCGCAGACTTGAAAAGAGCAGCAGATCAAAGTGAAAATGGAATAGGAGCGAAAGAAAACCTTATGTATGTCAAGACTCGAGATTGCCCCCCTCCCCCCATAGCACCCAAACACAACCACTTTCTGACAAGGCCAAGGCAGCTGGCAGCCCGTCTGGACCTTTGCAGCACACTCACTTAATATGTTTTGCCAAATGAGCTGTGTGCGTTGGAGCCACTTAGCAAAGAAGCAAGAGCCAGGGCAGTACCGAAGGAGGCAGAGAGATGCAGAACTGGGGATTTGTTTGCAGTTGCTGCTGACTTGGCTCTATTGTGCCTAATTGCAGCGTATTGGAAATAGGCAGGAAAGCAGAAGGTCTCATTAATAGAACGAAGAAGCTTGTTTAGTTAGATAAATGAGTCCCCAGTGAACCAACAAAAATTAAATGAAGCAGTCAACTAAAGCTTAAATGCCGTTGGCCTTGTTACTTTCTGGGCCTCCCCTTCTTCACCTCTGAAATAAAAAGGGCAAAAGGGGCAGCTTCTTTCATGGTACCACTGCCTCCCCCCCCCCCTTTATCCCCCAGCATTTCATGAAGTGGAAGACATGGCCCATTGGAACCTGTGAGTGTGCCACAACTCTGTCCTCATACTGACCACCAAACCCAGGACTAGTCCCAACAGCTTCTTCCACTACAAGATGAAAGGGAGGTGAGGCCTGCTCACTTCCAGATCATGAGCATGCTCCATGCTCAGACAACTTCAGGGAAGAGGCTATGACAGCCTTGAGGAGGCTGGAGTCTTTGGTGCTAAAATATTTTGTGAAGCCTGCCTTCCCAATTATTCACATCGTACAATGGACAAGGTATTCCCAGGGAAAAATTAAGTGTAGGGAGACGACAATTTATTTGGTTTTCCTCAGAAACGGTATCCACTGGAAAAGCAGCTACAAACATCTCCAAGTACATTTTTTTCTTGAAGCAGCTTTCAAAAGGAAGGAACAAATCTATTTTATTTTATAAAACTGGTGTGGAGCTTGGTACAGATACAAGCAGATTTGCGAATTATCCCTTAAAAGTCACATAGTTTCACAGATTTCCAGATACCTCCATTTAAAAAGCTAATCCAGTGACCCTATCAATGCCAGGCAGGAGACCCAGGCTTGATTCCTGTTCCTTGCATCAGCTGTGGCTATGAGCATTACTTGGGACCAAGGACATAGTCACAGGTGGGTCTAGGCCCCTCCCCTCTTGCCTGATTCCTATTCAGCAGCTGTGTACACCATTATTGTATCTGGTAGAGATCTAAGCCCTACCAGCTTAAGAAATCTGAAGCACACCCCTAGTTAGCTGTGTCTTCCATTGAAATAGTGTATCAGTTAGGGACACCATGAGCATGCTCAGTCCTCAAGGGTAAAAAAGAATTGGCTAACTCACCTGATCCTTGGGGAGAAAAAGTCTAAAGAGATGGGCCAATTCTACAGATTGATAAATGGATGATGGATAATGGACATCAGTATGAGCCCTTCGTGCATAAACGAGCATAAACCTCTGGCTCCGGGCGATATCTCAAAAGGTGACCAGCACCAGACCACAGTCTAATTGAGAATAGCCTCATAAAATCCAAAATGTATGGCTAGGATACAACCTAAAGTACAAATACAACCTATAACACCATAATAAAGAATACCTGGTCAATAAATATATTCATGAGTGATTTCTTTAATAGTGTTACTATTGTTTGATTGGGCTTCATTTGAGCCGGTGTATGAGTGAGTGTACTTGTGTATTTGTGGGTACATGTGTGAATGTCTAGCATTTATCATTTATTATTTTTTGCTTGGTGTGTGTGAGTGTGTGTTTATGGTGCTTATAACTTATAGTTAGTGAGATATTGCACTCGCATTCACAAATGGTAGGATCTGCATCAGCACTTTATATTCATATTTATATTCTTCTTCATATGTACAAGTGTTTTTCTGGTGCATTTGCACTTTATATTATATTCCATTTATGTTATATTTTTTGCACTTTATATAGGTTTTTGTGATATTCATTGACCAGGTATTTTTCATTATGGTGCTATAGGCATTTGCACCTTATGTCCTATTTCAGTTATACGCTTTGCACTTTATATATATTTTTATACATATTTTTGTGATATTTATTGACCAGGTATTCTTTATTATGGTGCTATAGGTTGCATTTGCACTTTAGGTTGTATCCTAGCCATACATTTTGGATTTTATGAAACACCTTGCATTTTGTAGTATTTATCTATTTATTAATTATTTATTAAGTATTTATGTATTTATTTCTTTCATTCGTACTTCACACATAGACACTGTTACACCATATATATTCTTTTATATATATATTTACAATATTTATTATATTTATTGTTGTGTGTATTGTTTTTTTCACAAGGTGTGTACTTAGGGACAGTATGCATGTGTTGCCCATTTAAACCCCTTTTCCTTGGTGAAAAAAAGTCTATTTAGCTTTGGGGAGGTTGTATAATGCAGTTTGCATTTTTCAGACACATATGGACTACATGATGTATGAGGCTATTCTCAATTAGACTGTGGTCTGGTGCTGGTCACCTTTTGAGATATCGCCCGGAGCCAGAGGTTTATGCTCGTTTATGCACGAAGGGCTCATACTGATGTCCATTATCCATCATCCATTTATCAATCTATAGAATTGCCCCATCTCTTTAGACTTTTTCTCCCCAAGGATCAGGTGAGTTAGCCAATTATTTTTTACCTTTATTACTTTTTGGATTCTATTGGCTACGATCCAGTGAGGGTTTCTTACTAGTGCAGTCCTCAAGGGAACACTTCCAGATGATGATATTGTAAGATCAGCATTGGACAGTATAGGAGCCAGCTCTGGGGGTGCTTGAGCACCTCTACAATACTGAACAAACTTCTTGACTGTGTTCAGGGAGAGGTAGTTTCTGTTGGGTTTAGGACCCCCAATAATTTTGAGAAATTGGCTCCCATGATTGGACAGTGCTAGTCCACCAATACTCCACATGCTAGGAGTGCTGGCAAGAGCCACGGCCACTGACTGCCACACTTTTACACTGCAGGACACAGTTGACTGGGGGTAGGCTCCAGATTTCTATATCTGGCAGGGCCTAGGGATCCCCACCAGCTAAGCTATTTTGGTTTTGGGATTTGGGAGAGAGGAAGGGGAGTGCCTAGTGTCCACCCATGTTAATGATTAGTTCATTCAAAAATTGGTTTCTGGCCACATCAAGGCCTATTCACCAATCAATCGGCTCTTCAAAGTTGACTCCTGATGTAGGCCTAGTGGTCAAAACATGATTCGTGTTGAATTGCCTGTTGATTATGTAATACATTTCTCCATTGGAATGCCAATGATTCTTCTTGATCTTTAGTCTCCCCTGCTGTGCTGTTGTGTATTCTAATTTTGTGGGGACAGACTTAAAGATCTCAATCTGTATACTTTGGAGGAAAGGCGGGAGAGGGGAGATATGATAGAGATGTTTAAATCAACCTACATTGAAACAGTGTTATTAGCCAAGTGGTGGAAATGCCCACTGAAAAACCATTTCCTTACAGTGGAGAAAAAAGCCTCAACTTTTTTTCATATGCAGACGGCAACCCAATGAGTTTTTCAGCCGTTCTTATTCTGTATCATGGGCAAACAACTCCACTATTTCTCAAAAATGAAATCTTTCAAAATGGGAACATATCCCACCACTGTGCACAGGGAACAGGTAAAAGAACCTGAGGAAAAGTTTCACTTATCTTCACAGCTGTTAATGGAACCAGGATTGCGATCCGACGCAATGATCTTCCTTCATATTCGGCATTTAGAGTGAAGATAAGGAACCGGTATCCAAGTCCAACAAGGCTCTTGTTTCACCAACGAGTGGCTGCTTCAGGGAGTTCCCTCCTATTCCATCCACAATTTGGCTCCACTACTTTGTCTGTTTTATAGCTCCATGTCAACTGACGTCATTTCTGCCGGAAACTCTATTAACAAAGCATAGTGTTTATTACCAAAATTCAAAGAACAGTAAATAAATAGAACGCATACCATTCTATTTTTTTGGTTAAGACCATTAGGTCAGATGGTATTCAGAAAATAGATGGATCTGTGCTCACTTTGAGTCCAGTCTTCACGTCCCCCCTCCGTGCTCTTATTGGGATATGATCTAATACAAAACATCAAAATTCTTCAAAAGAATGACCTTTTTCAGCACAATGCCGAGTAAGCACATCCACTTGTCTTTTATGTTTGATGTTAGATCGGTGTTCAAATAGTCGAGTTTTTAAACTCCTTGCAGAATGCCCTATATAACAAGATCACACGGACATACTATTGTATATACTACACCTATTGTTTCACATGTCATTCTCCAGAGTTTTCTACCTGGGATGCATACTAGATCTCCTTCACAAACCAAAGAACAGGCTGTGCAATTATTACAGCGAAATATTGAAATTGGATTGCATTATCTAATCTAAGGCTTGGCTTTATATACCGAGTCATCATTCTAAGAAAGCTTGACTCGATTTACAATAATTAACTTAACAAATAAAAACCATAAGACTAAATTTTGGGAAATTCATTTTCAAAGCATTTAGCAAATAAAGTAGTTTTTAAAGATTTGCGAAAAAATTGAAGTGAGACGGAACTCCTTAAAAGAAATGGAAGATCATTCCAAAGTTGAGAAAACTTAAAGATCAGAGATTGACTAAAAATCTTGACTCCTTCAATCCCTTTTTTGGAAGGAAGAGATAATTTAAATTGTTGGTTACCTCTTGCAAAAGAAAGTCTGTAAGCATTCCAAGATAAAAGAAGGAGAGGAGTAAAGATACCATATAGGATTTTAAAAACAACACAAGCACATTTAAATTGAACTCTAAAATAAACCGGGAGCAATGGAGTCACGTGATCAAATTTACGTTTTCCAAAGATCAATTTCGCAGCAGTATTTTGAATCAGTTGCAATCTATAAAGACAAGTTTTTGTGGCACTGTCAAGTTAGCTCCATCACCATTACTCTTTGCACCAATTCCAGGTGTAAACTAGACCCGTGTGTATCGCACTACTGTGACTTCAACATTTGCAGTAATATATTCCTGATTCTTAGCAAGAAATATAATCCAGAACTGTTGCTCAGCTCCTGAGATAAGAAAAGGGATTATATCTGGCCACACCAGAGGTAAATTTGACTGAATTTTTGGAAGATACACAGGATGTGATCCAGAGTCGGTCCACTCTGGTGATAACATGCATGAGTGAGATGGATAAGACATTAATTGTGAAACTTTATTTTAAGAACAGGTTAATGAAATTTTGTGGGGATCTTGTTAGGATTTTTCCGGATGTCTCCAGAACCACTCAGTTGAGAAGGAAAGAATTCCTGAAATTTCAGAAATTCTTTCCTTCTCAACTGGCTCTGGAGGCATCTTTTTACCTGAAATTTCCTTGTAAATGTTTAATTAAGTTACAAGATATTGAATATGCTTTTTGGGATCCTATTCAACTACAACAATTTCTAGTTGCGAGAGAATAGAAATGATTTTGTTTCACCTAGCTGAGAATAAGAGGAGTAATTAATTTAATATCCCATAGTAAGGAATGATTCAAGGTAGGTTAGTACAACCGAGAATTATTGTCCTTTAGTTTTCTTAAATTTAATTGATTAGAAATAGTAACATGTTCTCCCCATTGATGTGGGCTTGAAAGGAATTATGTATGTATGATTTGATTATGTATTGCATTGTGTGATTTTGTTTCCTTTTTTCCTTTGGAAATATTGGATATTGTAAAGTATTCAAAAGCATAAAAAAAAAAAAAAAAAGAAAAGGGATTATAAAGATTCATCCAAACACAGCTTATTATCATTTGGGCAATATATGCGTGGCACTTAAAGATTATTCAGGCCAGGAGTGAAAACCGGGAAAGGGGTCCTGGCTGGAATTCACGGCTCCTTAGCAGCATGATTTCACACTATCAGCCGCCCTTTAAATGAGGTTCAAAATGTTCATTACAGAGTCTGCATTTATAATTAGGAATGGTTTGGAATTAATGAGAGAGGGTTCAAGTGCTTTTCTTCATCTCATTAATTGAGAAGTTAAGTACATTTGGCAGCTGTCCATCAGGAAGTGTTCAGCAGATAGGCCGCGGGGAAGAAATAAAATATATTGGCAAGGGATTTCCTCCTTTCATGTGTATTAGTATCTGAGTAGGCAGAAGCAGCAGAGGGGAGAATTGTCTCGCTTTTATGATTTCCAACAAATGGAAGATTGGAAAGAATTATTTTTAAAAGGATTAGTGTACGTCCATCTGCAGGCACAATAACTCTTCGAAAAAGGAGCAGAAATTCATTGGAGTTAGCAATCAGGAAGAAAATAGTCAGTATTTTCAGAGAACTCAGCCTTCCCCCCCCCCCCCAAATTTCCATTGTTTCTATGAGAAACTCTTTGAGATGTAGATTGACCGTTTTCCATTGCAAAAACTGTCTTCCCACCTACCCCCCCTGCCCCCACCACTACCAGATCAACATTTTATCTGTTTCACCCAGAACAACACAAACAAATACAGATCTGAAAAAAATAACTTAAGTAGCTGCTAAGGTTAGCATCAAAATATTCAAGAAGGCTGGCACCCTTAGGGTTAATTGTGCGAGGAGCTGCCGGGTTTAGGTGATGTGTTTTTTTTCAGTGCTCAGATTTGGGTACCATATGCTGAAATTATTTTATTTATTTATTTTTAAAACTTCTATACTGTTTTTTTCCCAAAACAGTTTACAAGGAGTTACATACATCAAATGTTAAAAGTCTATACAAAATAAGAAGATAAAATAGACATATTCAGTATAGCATAAAATCAATTGCTCAGAAAAATGCATTAACAAATAGTTGAGTCTTCAACATTTTCCTAAAAGAATTCCTCTCTCCACATTTTTGAATCTGGCCAACAAGGCCGTTCCATAGCTTAACTCCTGCACATGTAAAGGTCATGGCGTTCGTATCTACATGTTTAGGGTTGGCCTTTGTTTTCAGCAATGCAGCACCTGCAGAACGCAGGGATCTTTGTGGTTGATAACGAGATATCATATTCTTAAAAATTTTGGGCATCGTACCATATAAAAATTGATGACATAACATGATTGCTTTGTACTGAATTCAAAACGCAACTGGCAACCAGTGCATTTGTCGAAGATATGGAGTAATATGCTCATATCTTGATGTTTCAGTTATCAATGTAGTCCATTGTTCATTTTTAAGGGGGGGAGGGTACACAGGGTGGGGCTCCCACAAAAGACTGTGGCTGCCATTTTTAGGTGCTCTACGCAAACCAGCTCGGTGCGCAAGCATCTTGACAGACACACTACACAGAATTCTAGAAACAGTGGCAACATGGATGAAAGACCCAGACAAAACAAAATTCATACTTCTCGAAAAAAAATAAAACCATAACAAACCTAGTAATAAACTCAATCACATATCCCATTCAACCCACTCTAAAACGTCTGGGAATGACGATAGACAGATGCTGCACCATGCAACCACAAGTCAACAAAACAATACAGAAATCATTCGTGGTCATGAGAAACCTAAGGCAAGTTTGAAAATTCTTCGACAGAAAGCAATTCCAGCTCATGGTCCAGTCCCTAGTCCTAGGTTTCCTTGACTACTGCAACATCCTCTATCTCCCCTGCCCTCAACAATGATTTAAACAACTACAAACAGTACAAAACACAGCCCTGAGACTAATCTATTCACTAAGAAAACACGACCACATCACCGAGGCATACCTCGACTCACACTGGCTCCCAATTCAAGCAAGAATACTATTTAAATTCTACTGTCTATTATTTAAATCCATAAGCCTACTTGAACAAACTCCTAATCCAAACTACCACAACCAGACACAGAAGAACCCAGACACCATTCACATACCCTCCAATCAGAGACATCAAATGGAAAAAAAACTGTACGATGGCCTTCTAGCCACACAGGCAGCAAAACTAGACCACCAACTCTCCAATCTACTAATCGCGACCCCAGACTACAAAACTTTCAGAAAAGAAATAAAAACCCTGCTATTCAAGAAATCCATGAAGACTAACTAACATCATCTGAAACATTTCAATCCTCTGAAGCAACCCGCTCTACTCTGTAACACCTCTGGACATGGCCAGAAATCCTCTTCTGTAATCCACCTTGAACCGCAAGGTAATAGCGGAATAAAAATCACTAATGTAATGTAATGTCAAAACTGGATTTTGTTGGTCTTCTGTAGCAGAACCTACAAAGAATAGACTCCTACCAGCTGCCCTCTGGACCCCTAAATGGAGACACCCAGTTTTACAATTCCCTTCTGAGGCAATGAACCATCTTTAACCCTTTCCAGCCAGGCCTTTTTTCTGTAAGGTTATCAGTGGATTATCATAGAATGTTGTTGCTATTTGGGTTTCTGGATTGGCCACTGTTGAAAGCAGGATACTGGGCTAAATGGACCATCAGTCTGACCCAAAATGGCTAGTCTTCATGACAGATCAACTAGTTATGAGATATGAAAGGCATTAGTGTGCGGATTACAAAGTTCAGCTACAAGAAAAGCAAATATCTGACACGGAAATCTTCCCCTTGTTCTTCTGTTCTTTGTTTGTTTGGGTTTTTTATAAGTGTTTTCTAGCGTTTCCTGTGAAGAGACTGGCGCTGCTCTTCCACAAAGCTGATGAATCCTGCCTTTCAGAAGTCAGAAGGGTTTTTGGCTGACGTGAAAGAAATGTTCTCTTTTTATGAATGAAGTAGAGGAAATGTTCTGATTGAGAGCTTTTGGCAGGAATTCAGATCTTCGTGTTGTGTCTCCTGAAGAGAAACAGAATGTGATTAATTCTCCCCAGTCACTGCCAGTTCCTGAGGACCAGACTTGTGCTGGAACTCTTTGACTCCCTCTTTCTTGTGAGCACAAATTGAAGAAGGAGATTTTGCATCTCCTGGTATGAATTGTACCAGATAATGTGTTTCTTGAAGGGGCTTCTGCTCATCAAGCCTCCATTGCCAGAGTCCCCTGTTACGGTCTACTATCATTCATGAAATCGCTCTTTGAGTCTTTGGAAACCTCTCTCTGAAGTTCATCATTTGGAAGATGCTTTTCTTTATTGCAGAAACTGCAGCTAAGGAACAGGAGCCTGCTCTGTGGTTGTCAATGGATGCTGAGCATGTTCCTTCATTGTGTCCAGGGAGGTACAATTTGTATTGTGTTTGGAACCCCTAATAATCCTAAAATGTTTCACCTATCACCTTGGGAGCTATTAGCAAGCAGCATTAAATGTTTAACATAGCTTATGGGACCGGATCACCCCAGTGTTGCGCGCTGCCTATTGGCTGAAGATTGACAAATGATGTATATTCAAAGGCCTAGTAATGGCCTACAAACTCTTCCATGATATGGTACTGGCCCATATGGCCTCCAAATTATCAATTATAAAAATCTATCATGCAAATAAGATTTTTATTGTTTTCTAAAATTCGTATACGAGTGGAAGTAAAAAATAGTCCGCGGAGAACGGAGCCAAGAATAGCTGCTTGATATGAAAGCATAAAATCTTTTATAATGACATCCTTTAACTGGTGGTAACTCAGACATTGTTGATATATGTGGGGAATGTTGAAAACTAGAAAAATTGAAATGGTCAGCTAAATACCCAGGAGCCATACCAAAGCTTGCTACAATTTCCTTTAAATAGAGTCAATGGCAAAGGAAATTGTGGGTTACTCCTAGGTATGTTGGGAAGGATATAGAGAAGAAGAAAAATCCCCCAGGTAGATGCGAGTCAAGGCTTCTGGCGCTAAAACCCAGCCCTGGTTCTCCCTGAGCTAAAAGTACCAAAGAAGCAGGAGGAAAGGAAGCTTCCAGGTCCAAACTCAGAGCTATAAGCTTTGTAGTAAACAAGGAGGGAGGGAGCAAAGGCTGCAGATCTGGGACCCAAAAGACATTCATCAAGCTGTGACACTCTGTAGGAGCTATAATGAGCATGTGGGAGATCAAAGTATGACATAAATATTAGCGTTCAGTAATGGATGATGATGATGTGAATGTGTGAGCCTGTCAAAGAGCAGAAAGAGGGATGCAGATTAATTGGAGAAAAGTTTCAGGATTTGCATAAAAAGTAGCAAAAGGAAAGAGTGGGATGAGGCTGAGGATGAACTTCAATGAGATTGATGGGTGGAAGAAGAGCCTCTGTCTTATTTACACGTTGGATGGGAAAATGAGGGGCTCCTTTTCCTGTTCTCTGTAAGGGAAAGCAAAATCTTCACTTTTTGCTACTTTGCTGCATTATAATGCTGTCTTCAAGCATTGTTAAAAACTGTCCAGCAGAAGTGCAAATGGAAACGTCCACAAAATGCCCTGTGAAACAAAGGCAGGATTTGTCAGGCTACCAACATCTTTATTTCATATAAGCTGAGCCAGTTCTGGTTTTGTCCCATTGCAGCATTAACTGCCTTGTTCCAATTGTTCTACAAAGAATAAGACTACAAATTCTTGGATGCAAGGAGACAAAATCAGGCTGTTCACTGCAAAGTCACAATAGAAAATATTGTCTTGAAAGGACTCTTCTCAGACACCAGCTCTCTATTGCAGTTGCATTATCTTTTCTAGAAGCATCTCTTTGGACATGGAACAGTTCAGGTGAGGAATCTAAGGGAACTGTCCTGCTTTTCTTTGACTGTGCAGGGAGACGACTGTTCGGTGACCTGTGCGGATGGAACTTATGGCGCCAGTTGTTTGTCAGCGTGTAACTGCAAGCATGAAGCTCTGTGTTCTCCAATAGATGGGTCCTGCACTTGTAAAGAAGGTAAATGTGATCACAAGAAATCAGCTGTTTGATTTTAATCTTAGCCGGCAAGGGTTAGCATTTCAATACTAGTCATTTGCACTCAATAAGTATCGTTTTCCATTAACTTTACTTTTGTTTCTAGGTTAAGAGTTGATTCAATGTCAGGAAATGGAGCATTACATAATGTTGTATATTGAATAACTGAATGCAAAGGTTATACTATTCCCCAAGATCTTTGTTCCCCTTTCTGAATATCTAGCAAGGTCTTCCAGCCTCTGTACATTCAGAGCATGAGGTGACAGCAAAAGCTGGAAGGATGCGAGGGTAGTGGTCAAGCTGAGGAAAGGAAGGTCACCAGTGGTGTGCCTCAAGGTTCTGTTCCTGGGCCTGTTCTTTTTAACAATTTTATAAGCAATATTGCTGAAGGGCTGTCAGGTAAGATTTGCCTCTTTGCGGACGATACCAAAATCTGCAGTAGAATAGACACCCCAGATGATGTGAATAACATGAAGAAAGACCTGGCGAAGCTTGAAGAATGGTCTGAAATTTGGCAGCTAAAATTTTATGCTAAGAAATTCAAGGTCATGCATATGGACTGCAAAATCCAGAGAGAATGGTACAGTTTATGGGGTGAAGAACTTATGTGCACGACAGAAGAGTGGGACTTGGTTGTGATTGTATGTGATGATCTTAAGGTGGCCAAACAGGTTGAAAAGGTGACGGCGAAAGCTAGAAGGATGCTAGGTTGCATAGGGAGAGGTATGGCCAGTAGGAAAAAGGAGGTATTGATGCCTCTGTATAAGACTCTGGTGAGACCTCATTTAGAATATTGTATACAATTCTGAAGGCTGCACCTTCAAAAAGATATAAAAAGGATGGAGTCGGTCCAGAGGAAGGCTACTAAAATGGTGTGTGGTCTTCGTGATAAGGCGTATGGGGACAGACTTAAAGATCTCAATCTGTATACTTTGAAGGAAAAGCAGGAGAGGGGAGATATGATAGAGACGTTTAAATACCTACATGATGTAAATGCGCATGAGTCGAGTCTCTTTAATTTGAAAGGAAGCAGTGGAATGAGAGGGCATTGGATGAAGTTAAGAGGGGATAGGCTCCGGAGTAATCGGAGGAAATACTTTTTTATGGAAAGGGTAGTAGATGCATGAAACAGTCTCCTGGAAGAGGTGGTGGAGACAAAGACTCTGTCTAAATTCAAGAAGGCCTGGGATAGGCAAGTGGGATCTCTGAGAGAGAGAAAGAGATAATGGTTACTGTGGATGGGCAGACTAGATGGGCCATTTGGCCTTTATCTGCCGTCATGTTTCTTTGTTTCTAACTTGTCCATGAATTACAGAATTAAACAGTGAACATTTATATTACAGCAATGAAGCCCAAATAAATTCAGTTACGGTGAAACAAAAAAGATTTTAAACCTGAAAATAATGCCCATAAAAGTGCAGCCCTAAAGGGAGCTGGTTCCAGAAACTAGCCAATTGATATTGGACAGACAGACAAAATTTGTCTAATAAATTTCACTTTCTTAACCATAGGAAATTTCTCATTTGATATTTAGAAAGAAGACTCTACAATAAGGTTGCTAGATTGCACTTAACTTTATAAGAGAGAGCTGGATATTCAATATAGCTCTAGGCCGCACCTAAACAAAATACACAAAGCCACCGGCTGAATGTCAACCCATAAAGTCTTATTATTGGGAACACATCTTATGCTGTGGTTTTATAATATATTAATGTGCTTTGTTTTTGTTCTTTACTTGTATTTAGGATGGCAGGGCATGGAGTGCTCCATTCCATGTTCCAGTGGCTCTTGGGGTCTGAATTGTGATCAGAGTTGCCAATGTGCCAATGATGCAGCCTGCAGCCCCGTGGATGGCTTCTGTACTTGTGCACCAGGGTGGCTTGGAGAACAATGTGACCAGCCATGTCCCGTGAGTTCACCTCTTTCTACTCACCTATGTTTTTTATGCATGAAACTTAAAAGCAGAAGTTTTAGAAGGGGCCAATTAATGATAACCCTACATTGAGAATCTGGTGGATCTTTGGTCTGATAGACTGTCTCACACCACAGAGATGTTGACAATAATCATTAATGTAAATGTAACTACTGTAAAATGAAGCCAGAAAGAGCCAAACCCCCAGTCCAAAGAGTCCCGTGAATACAAATCAAACTGCACTCATCCCAAAATTGTATATAACAAACAACTTATCTTGATCCCATGTGAAACACATCCGCTGCCCAAGAGAGCACTCTGTTTTGCTACTTCTTCAGGAACAGAGGAGCAGGGGTGAAAAAGTGCTAGAGAAAAAGGTGCTTCAAATGAGAAAACCTATTTGAAAAATATACATTACAAACACTAAGCCCTCAGTCCAGTAGGAATACAAATAAACCTATGCACATACGGTAGAGGCTGAACACAGAAAACTTGACCTGCATCTTGAGAGTTTAGGAAATGCTGTTGTGCTCACAGAAATGGCTTCTAAAATTGCCCTCCCCATATCAGACTTTTAACGATAGAACTCTTCTCGCTTTCTTCAGTCCCTCAATTAGGGAATAGGTGTAATTGCATAAAATGAGTTAGGAACAGCTAAGCAGGGAGCAATTACTCTTCCATCTGCATTATGCACTGATCTGCTTCTCCTTCTGGGTCGTTGGGTTTATTCTGGGTGATACGTAGAGCAAATAGACTACATTAGATTATCTCAGCAATTCAGTTATCATGAGTGATGAGGCTAAAGATTTTGGAAACTGGAAATGATTACCTAAAGGGCTTCTCTTTTTGGAAGGATGGAACATATGGTCTTAACTGCTCTGAACACTGTGACTGTGGCCATGCAGACGAATGTGATCCAGTCAGTGGCTACTGTACCTGCCTTACGGGCTGGACAGGTAAGTTATTTAATGGATGTGTATTGTCATGGGGTGTCTAAAAAGGGCATTGAACTGAATCCACAAAACTAAAATTATTCCAGCAGGATAGGAGCTGATCCTGTAAACAATGCCTAGGTTAGATTTGTATTTGCATTTAGTTATACCCCGTCTTTCCCAAGGTGGGTCACGATGGAATATATGCATAAGCAAAATCACATACATTACAACAGATAAAACATAATAAGAATAATGAAAAGCCTCCTAAAATTACCAGCGCCTCACATCAAAAAAACATTAAATCAAATCCCATATTTCATCTTGCAAAGAGATGTTTCTTCAGCATTTTCTTGAAACTACTCAAATTTGTTTGCTGTCGTAAATATCCCGGGAGCTTATTCCACTCCCGAGGATCCACATACAAAAATATGCTAGCTCTAGACACAGCCAGCCGCAGCTGTTTCATTGTCGGAATATGTAGGTCAGCGTGAGTCATTGAACACAACATACGATGATGCCGCTAGGTGGCCTAATTGGAGACGCCTAGCCAAGTTCCGCACGGAACTCAACATTGAATAAAGGGCTTAATTAAGAACTCATAAAAAAAAGAGAGAGAAACAATTAAGAGTTCCGCGTGGAACTCGGACTGACGCCTACCAATGTCTACCTCAAAAGTGGGTGTGGTTAGGGTTGGAGAATAAGCGTGGTATGACTTAGGTGTCTGTGTTAGGAAAACTCTGTCCTAATATATCTACATTTAACGTTAGGACATCTAGTGATGCCTGAGTCAAGTTAGGCATGATTCTGTAAATTTATTTATTTAAAAATTTATATATCGCATCATAAATGGTGTCTAGCAGTTGATTGACAGCTGACCAAGCAGTGCCTAGGAGTTAAGTACGGTTAGGTGACATTTATGGAATCAGGTCCTTAATATAAAGTAGTTTTACGGGACAAGTCTGGAGTTTGGAATCTCTAAGGTAGTGTGTTGCAAACTGTGTAGCAGGCGGGCCAATACTGCCAATATGGCCCTTGGTGTGGACCAAGAAGACCAAGAGGACTGAGCAAAAGAGTCAATTTTGCGAGGGGCGGGCCATAATTTATCTGCCTGAGTATGACAGAAAGTAGCAAGCGTGTTGAAACAAGTCTGCGCATGTTGTGACATGTCTCACGGTTACTCGTGCTCACTTGCAGCTGAGTGTGAGTCTAACATTCCAAGAGTCCTCATGCGAACCAAGTAACAAGCTGCTAGATTTGGAGCTTCGTTTGGCGATAAAATTTCTCACAAAAGAAGGGAATAGGCCAAAGGAGATCCCTGAATGCATAATTGCAGTTTATGATGAGTCGGGCCCATCATCCTACAAAGTAAAATTTTGGAGCAAGAAGTTTAAGTGGGGTGGAGAGTCCATTGAAGACGACCCCTCACCCTGGACGGCCTATGGAAGCAACTTCCACAGAAATGTGCAAGAAAGTTGAGGATTTAATTTTGTCAGACAGATGAATTAAGGTTTCCCGAATAGCTGAAAAAGTGGGCATCTCGGCAGTTAGCTTGACAGGCAGCAGTACTTGAATGTCGCCAGTGCCCAAATAATATTTAAGTCTTCTCCAATTCCACCCCTGGACCACCTTAACACTAACCCATGAGTGTGGCTGCTATTAGCAGCATTTTGTTTGGTTAAGAGTTGCTGACTATCCCCTCCCAAAATGCTCAGTGCATGCAACCTCTAAGGCCTGATTAAATCATGGTAAATATCAGACTCCCAATATATATAAGAAATAAGAGAAAGCATAGATATAAGAGGTGGGTGGCTTCGTTTCTTATTTCCTCATGATCCAGGGAATTTTCCCATTCTTTCAGCCTTTGTCTTTTCTTTTCATACTTCAGCCACAGTGGAACTAGTTCTCAGCAAGAGGCCACCGATTCATTTAGAGCAGATGCATATTGAAACCTACCTCTAGGTGTCACTGTTGTGCAATTTCTGGGATTCCTTTTTCCTTGAGGAGCTAAGCTTGCCACCTCCAGAGCATCTCCTGCTTTACCTGGACTTCCCATGTTCTACTGTGCGGCAGTAACACTAAGGCACTGGGGAAACTCAAGGGAGAAGAGGGATAAGTTCTGCCATTCCTCAATACTGAATCTGTAAAGTGTGACCTCCACACCTATCCCTGCTGCCTGACATGTTTTAGCTGACTGGTCACAGCTTCTCTCTGAAAAGTGCTTTCAATTCTATTAAGTTCCTGTGATACAAATAAGGCTTTTTCATTCAACTGGTGTATTTCACCCATCAGGGCTTGTAACGTGAAGTATAAAATATTAGAAAGACGTGATATCAAATTCCTATCAAACACACATTTTCTAGATGTACAGAGCCATTATTTTGATCGCATCTCATGATTCTCATTTGGGCAGCTATCTCCCAGTGCTTTCAATGAATCATTTATATCTCTAACTATTTTACATCCCGAGATGAGTTTTGAATTGACAAGAAAGATTGGAAGTGTTCCAAATGACTCCAGAACATGGTGCCACAGTCTTAATCTGGCCCTTTGCCCTACTTCCTGCCCCTTTCAAACGCATGCATCTCTTTCTTCTGAGCGTTCCTCTCCCTCTGCTTTAGAAATGTAACATAAGCCTACTAGAAATTATCGCCCATTTTTTTACTGACTTAATTTAAAGCAAGAATTTAATGACATTCCTTACTTAAAAATTCTCTCTATGGCCAGAACTTTCTTGAAGTATCATTTGTGCTTTGTAGAGCTAACATCTGCAGGAATAAAAATGAATCAGTCTTCCAAATCCAAGTATTTCTTAATGTTCTACTCTTAAATGCAGCAGTTTAACATTGGTGTGAGGAAGGAGCCATGACCAGGTAACCGGGTTTTAAACAGAAGTTTCCAATTTTATTTGTCACTTGATATACTGTTTATCAAGGGGTTACCTAAACGGTTTACAATCATGAAAAATACTTTAAATAAAGGTAAATAAAAGCAAAACTGAATAATGAAGCAACACTTTCAGGGGGGTCTATTCAAGGCTGGATTTTAACCCTAGAAACGTGACGGCAGATAAAGGCCAAATGGCCCATCCAGAGCATCCACTATCTCCTCCTCTCCCTATTGGCTAAGGCTCTTAACATTTGCATCTCCTCTTCCTATAGGATAAAGCTCTTTACACTTACATTTGTGAGGTCTTAGAGCTTTATGATTATAGGTTAAGGCTCTTTACACCTCCATTGTGAGGTAATACAGCTTTACGGTTATAAGCTAAGGCTCTTAATACTTGCATGGTGAGGTCATAGAGCATTATTGTTATCCTGGGGTGTACCTGGGAAGAGCCTAAGGCTCCTAATGGTCTGGATACCTTAAGCCCCTCCTATGAGCTTAAGGTATCCAGTATTTTTTGAAAGAGTAAACAAGCAATAACTAAATTCTATCGGAAACTATATTAGCTCCCAATTGAGGCAGGAATATTATTCAAGTTAGGTTGTACTTGTTACAAGACATTGTTTGGCCTTATACCTGATTATAATATTGATCACTTTAAATTTACTGACAGAAAATGTTTTTCTTGGCATTTTAGATTATTTACATTTCCTACTGCAAAAGGTTGCATATAGAAAAGATTTGCGAACTGCAGGAATGGTGTACAAGATGCCAAGTCTTTAATCAATAAACATAAAAATGAACATAAAACAGTTTGTATGCAAAATATGGTGCAAGAATCTCTCCTCTATGTCCTTGTCTTCCCTGAGATCCCCTTTATCCTTTGGTCATCTAGCAGTCCAACCGAGCATATACATAACCAATTCTCTTCCCAACTTCTTACTTTTAATATACCTAAAAAAAATGTTTACTGTATGTTTTTGTTTCCAGTGCAATCTTCTTTTCAAGGTCTCTCTTTGCCTTCCTTATTTGCACCTTGAATTTGTCTTGCCATTCCTTGTGCTGTTTACAATTATTTTCAGTCGAATCCTTCTTCCACTTTCTGAAGGATTCTCTTTTGGCTCTAATAGCTTCCTTCACCTCACTCGTTAACCGCGCCAGTTGCCGTTTGGTCTTCCTTCCTCCTTTTTAATACATGGAATATATCTGGTCTGAGCTTCCAGGATGGTATTTTTGAATAACATCCACACCTGATGTAAATTTTTGACCTTTGCAGCTGCTCTTCTAAATTTCTTTTTACCATTCTTCTCATGTTATAATAGTCTCCTTGTTTAAAGTTAAATGCTGTTGTATTGGATTTCCTGTGTGAACTTATTCCAGGGATCATATCAAATCTGATCATGTTATGGTCACTGTTATCAAGCGGCCCCAGCACCATTACCTCCCGCACCCGTTCATGCTCTCCACTAGGCATAGAATTTCTTCGCCTCATGTCGGTTTCTGAACTAGCAGCTCCATAAAGCATTTCTTGATTTCATCAAGGAATTTAATGCTCCTAGCATGCCCTGATGATACATTTGCCCAGTCAATATCGAAGTAGTTTAAATCACCCATTATTATTGTGTTACCCAATTTATTAACCTTTCTAATTTCTGATAACATTTCAGCATCTATCTATTCATCCTGGTCAGGCTACGGATGATTCGATCATTAACCCCATTCCTCGAAGAAACGTCTTTGAATATTCTAATACATTCATTGGTCATATCAAAAATAGATTACTGTAACACATTATACAAGGGAATGACATTAAAGGAACTACGCAGGTTACAAATAATACAAAACACTGCAATAAAAATAATAACCAAAAAGAAAAAAATTTGACCATGTTGCTCCCCTTACCACAGAAAGCTCATTGGTTACCCATAAACCATAGAGTTAGCTATAAATTAGCACTATTGATGCATAAAACATTAATGAACAAAACTCCCGCATCCTTAGAAAGACACCTGATTCCATAGACTCCAACTAGATCCTTAAGATCTGAGGAGAAATCCCTCCTTTCAGTCCCTTCCCTAAAATTCATTTACACTCGGAGGGACAAGATCTTCTCTGTTACGGCACTGCCGATATATATCCAGGAAGAAAAGTCGCTTAACAAGTTTAAAGGACTTAAGAACCTAAGAATTGCCGCTGTTGGGTCAGACCAGTGGTCCATCGTTCCCAGCAGTCCGCTCACTTTTAAAAAAGCTGGCTCTTCAAGAACGCTAGTAAATGAGTTTTTCTGATTCTTTTGAACTCTGATATTTCTCAGAGTTATTATCTCTATAAAAGAAAGAAAATGAATGGGTAACAATTCCCCATCCTAATGTTCTAGCCCTATATGTTCTCCTTTTCTCCTAAACATTGTACTTCAATCTATTTCCCTCTTGTTTTGTGTATTGTCAGAGTCTTAAAGTGTGCTTTTTTTTTTTTTTTTTTTTTTTTACTAAAACCCTGTTTTTATATTTGTAAATTGCATTGGATCACAATATTGCGATCAAATCAAATTTTAAATAAACTTAGGGCTCCTTTTGCTAGCTGCGATAGCAGTTTTAGCACACGCTAGACCAGGGGTCCCCAAAGTCCCTCCTTGAGGGCCGAATCCAGTCGGGTTTTCAGGATTACCCCAATGAATATGCATGAGATCTATGTGCATGCACTGCTTTCAATGCAGATTCATTGGGGAAATCCTGAAAACCCGACTGGATTCGGCCCTCAAGGAGGGACTTTGGGGACCCCTGCGCTAGACCATAACATAAGCATTGAGCTGGCGTTAGTTCTAGCCACGTAGCGTGGGTTTAGCGCACGCTGAAATCCTGTGTGCGCTAAAAACGCTATTGCAGCTTAGTAAAAGGAGCCCTTAGTACGCTCCTATCATTTATTTATTTATATATTTATCCCTTCCTCCCAAAGGAACCCAGAATGGGTTACAAAGGTACATTCACAGTATAGAAGGACAAAATTATTGAAAGCCATTTTTGGCAGACATAGCTTAGAAGAAGTTGCGGCATTCATTGAAGATATTACATGGCAGCATTCACTGTACTAACAAAACATAACATAATTGTACTAAAGTTTTAGTGTTGTAAGCAAATACATGATTGGTGGTTAGCAGTTTAGGTCCCGTGAGTAGCATTGGTCATTAAGGAGCTCATGAGTAGTGTTGGTCATTAAGGAGTTCATGAATAGCGTTGGTCATTATGGAGCTCGTGAGTAGCGTTGGTCATTAAGGAGCTCATGAGAAGCGTTGGACCTTTAGGAGCTGGATTTGTGAAGAGGAAGGTTTTCACGGCCTTCCTGGAGTTCCATAGATTGTCTAGCGATTTAATGGATGTGGGGATGATGGGCCAGAATCTGGGTATAAACTGTGAATAAGAGCGTTTGCGGGCTGTTTCAGTTTTGAGTGAACGACCAGGTGGTAGTGTGAGCCGTCTCTCTGTTTGAGATCTCAGTGATCTGTTTGGGACGTAAATTTGTAGTTTTGATGTCATGTAGTTCGTTGTCAGCTTATGGAAGGTCTTGAAGGCTAGGACCAAGTCTTTAAAGGCGCAGCGTTTTTGGATAGGCAACCAATGCATGTATGTTAGTGCTGGGGTGACATGATCTCGGAAGCCTAGGTTTTTCAGGAGACGAATGGCTGCATTTTGTACACCTTGGAGGCGGGAGAGGGTTTTTGTGGGTAAGCCCACTAGTAGTGCATTGCAGTAGTCTAAGCGGGATAATACAAATGCATGCAGTAGTTGGGCAAAATCGGTTTCTGAAAAGTAAGGACAGATGCATTTCAGTTGACGGAGGTAGTAGAAGGATGAAGACACTGTTTGATACATGATTTGAGATTGATAGATTTGAGTCCAGGATCACTCCTAGGCTGCGGACGTTATCTTTAGATGTTATCACTATCCTTTTCCCCCTTACACAAGGAATTTCTACTCAGAGGGATTCCAAGGTGTGTTTCTGCTCCTGCAGAATTTTCAGTCCATTTGATTCAAGGCCCTCCTTAACATATAATTCTACGCCTCCACCAATTCGATCTACCCTATCACTGCAGACTGCTTGCATAGATGGGAAGTGAATCTTTGTTCACCTGTTCTGGAGTATTGAATGTTCCTGTGTAATTGTCAATATTTTTTCTCATTTTGTCCTTGAGCTTCACTGTATTCTCCTGTTTATTCTGTGCATGTAAATAAATTCTTCTTACTCACTGTCACCTTCGGGGTCTTTATTTATCAGAACACTAGTTTTCGTTGAAGGTAGGGAATAAAAATGATAAAGAGTTAACGCTGACGTTTGTATTTAGGAGTGAGACAGCAGAGAAATGCAAATTTATGCTTTGTTTGGCTTTGAGGCTTACTGGCTGTTTAAGTTGATTGTGTTAATGAAGAAGATATGAAAACAAAGGCAACACACACACCTGCGTGCCTTTATAAATTAGGATCCTGGCATCCGTCCCTGTAGAGGTCTGAACATGTGTTGCAAGTCCATTTCAACTAGGCCCCTGGGAACGCCTGCATACAATGTGCAGACTTACCCAAGCTGATAAAAAGCTCATTGCACTTCAAGTTTATTAAAATTTCATCAATCACTTTACATAAAATTCTAAGCGATTTACAATTAAAATAGGGGGATACAAGTAGTCATGTAAGACATGACAAAATACAGATAATCCAATTGACTAACTGGACGAATAGGAAAAAGGAAGAACTACAATTTGTATAGAAGAGAAACATGGAAGGGTAGAACAAGAGGAGGGGGAAAAAATAAAAAGTTTGGCATTATCAAGAGGAAGTCAGTACTTAAGGATGAAAAAATTGTTATTCTTAGAATTCAAATGCATCTTTAAAATAGCCCTATTCACACAGATACACATTATCGGATGGATCCAGTTCTGATATTCAGCATCCTTGGCTCAACATCCCTCACTTAAACTGGGGCTTGAGATCTACACCGGGAGCTGGGCTGCTTTCAGAACCTTCTGCCTTCCCTTTAGAAGTTCTGTGGAAAAGACGCTTCCCATATCTATCCCTGTGCTGCAGAAAACAACATTTCCAGCAGGAATCTTAATAGCTGAGCCAGTAGGCCTCCTAGAAGAAGCGTTATTTCCTGAATGTGCAATATTTTAACCTTACAGACATATAAAATTGCTCTGTAAGAGCTTTCTTAAATGACTTTTAAGTGTACTGAATAATCCCTGCCACGCATCCCATGGAACTGTCAGGGGGGCTCTGGAAATCGCTTTTGGATGTGTTTACTTTTGCTGCTGCACTAATCCATCTTTTTGGAGTCTTTCAGAGTCTGTGTCTGAATTTTTCCCATTATGCAGGGTGAACGTGTTCGTACTGATAAAGGAAGCATCTCCAGGATATACCCAGTGTCCAATCTGAAGGAAGCAGTTGTCAGCATCAGGGGCTAAGAAGTGTTGCTGGGTCCAGCTTACTTTTATCATTTTCTGCAGCCCTGTGCATCTGGCTGGCTGTAGTTTGAGGTAGTCTGAGGGTTTAGGCACAAGGAACTTAGGGCCGGATTCACTAACCTGCCCGATCGGGCCCGATGCAGGCAGGTCCAACGAATTCACAAAAAACAAATATGCAGATGGGGGCGATCGGAGGAATGCCCCCATCTGCCTGCCCGGATCGCTGGTGCGCGATCCGTGCATATGCGCAAACTATCTGTAGCCGTTTTTTTTTTTTTGGGGGGGGTTACTTTTCTGCACGCGTCCTCCTGCTCTCCCCTTCCAAGCCCTGCTCTTGCCGCCCAGACTCTCCTGCTCTTTGCCACCTTCCCTACACTGCAGCGTGCAGCCCCGCTTTAAACCCGTGGGCTCGCACTGCAGGGAAAGCGGCAGAGAGTAGGAGCTCGGGACAGAAAGCAGGGCTGGAAGATCGGGGCAGAGAGCAGGGACAGGCACCACACTTTTCATTGTCTGGGCAGAGAGCAGGGCTGCAAGATCGGGGTGAGCAGGCAGGAAACAAGGGGCAGGGCAGTGCTGGAGAGTCAGAAAGACGTTTTCGACTGGTCCCCTGCAGTCGCTTTTTAGGATGAGCGGAAAGCCCATTCGAATCGCAAAATTTGTGTAGTGGATTGCGTCCCTGCCTACTTTGCATGCAGTTCCCCTCATTTGCATGCGCAGATTGTAGTCGAATCGCTACACAGGTTAGTGAATAGTGCAGGAGGGAAATCTGGTCGCAAAGTGCTCACAAACCGACAGATACAGTGGGAGCCCTAGTAGCTCCTGCAGTGCAAGAAACAGCTGCTCAATGAGACTCTCCCCTAAAGTCTGGAGAAATAAGTGGGCTATGAAAAGGTGTCTATACCATCATTGCATGTGCCCTAGAAAACAGACACTCCTCCTTTTTTAGATGCAGAACAGAGTTGTTGCAGATTCCTACAAAGAACCCAGAAGCTACCCACCAGCAGAACACAGCTAAATTCCCATGAAGTACAGAATAAGTGACCAGGGACTAGAAGTACAAAGGAAACCCCAGTTCATGAGACTGTCATCAGAAACACCCACATGCAGATTTCCTGCCCCTGAGATAACCAGACAAACAAAGATTGTGGCAGATAAAGAGACTTCAGCTCTGCAAAGAGACAGTTTGAAGAAATGGAACATTATCCAGGATTATCTTAAAGCCTACTGTGGTCTCTGAATGGGGATAGATGGGAAGAGACGAAGAGTTTCTGATCAATGTTAGCATTATGTGACCTGATATTCAGCCAGCAGCAATCAGCTGCTGGCATTACACCTAGAAATTCAATGTCCAGGCTCTGCTACTGAAGGTCTAGGTATATGAAGCCAGTGAAAACATAGCCACTTAAGTGAGATATTCAGCACTTAAGCAGCTGTGAAGAACTGCATGCAGTTATCATAGCCACTTAAGTGCTGACAATCAACACTTAAGCAACTATCAAGCCAATGCTCAGAGGAACTCAAGCGCTGTTCTCTACAGCACAGCAGAATACCACAGGGGAACAGTGCCAAAAAATAACTTCCCAATGTTCAACACTAATCAGATGCAAATCATATGCATGCTATTAATGATAAGCATTGGGAAGTTATTTTTCGGTAAGGAGAAGCAACGTGTCCAGTGCATGCACAGAAGAGCTGAGCGGAAACAAAGCTCCTGTGTGCATGTCCAGTCAAAGCAGGGAGCCAGGAAGAGGACAGTCCCATAATGCACTTCAGCTTACACCTACCCTCTTCAGCTTTGCAATCGTGACTCATCTCCCAGCAAGGTTCAGTTCACTCCCACTAACATTTCAACTGTGAGACTGTAACAAGCCCCTAAAGCTGCAGCTGTTAAAATACACATGCATAAGCTTCAGCTGCAGTTATTAAAACACATCCTATCCTAATTCCAGCTTGGAGCTGGTGCAGTGGTTAAAGCTACAGCCTCAGCACCCTGAGGTTGTGGGTTCAAACCCATGCTGCTCCTTGTGACCCTGAGCAAGTCACTTAATCCCCTCATTGCCTCAGGTACATTAGATAGATTGGGAGCCCACCAAGACAGACAGGGAAAAGTGTATCAGCCCAAAATTGT
Organism: Geotrypetes seraphini; assembly: GCF_902459505.1. NCBI lineage: Eukaryota > Metazoa > Chordata > Amphibia > Gymnophiona > Dermophiidae > Geotrypetes > Geotrypetes seraphini. The sequence goes on along the minus strand of NC_047097.1, from coordinate 73,243,208 downwards.
TTGGCAAGTTTAAATCAAGACTGAAAACTTTTATGTACGGAGACTTTTCTGAATTAGACGCGTACTCCCTGTTCAAACCATTTAGTTCAGTAGTGTTTGAAGACTCTGCAGTCGCTGTTACTCGTTTCCCCTGTGTCCTCTTTGATATTGTATTTCCTTTCTAACTCGCTTGAATTTTAACTTCTAGTAACCACCCAGAAGGTTTTCCAAACGGTTCAGCTTATCAAGTATGAATGAAATGTGAAAGTTTAGTGAACTGTTTCTTCTCTATCAACTGGCAGATCAGCATTCAGCATAGCACACAGTACTGCTGGACATTTGTTCCAAATCCAGCTATTTGACTTTCAAGAGGCATTCAAAGACGTGGCTTTTTGCCCAAATCTGTTTCTCATTCCTGGATTATTGTGTATGTTTCCAGATTTGGGCTGTATTTTCAGTTTAATAAGGGAAAATAAGAAGGCAATCTTACAAGATTTATATATGGAAACAAAGAAAAAGCTATTAATACATGTAAATCATCTCCTCCGTGGAGAAGTCGGATAAAGCAGCCAAATGTAGGTGACATCAGCCCTACCAGAGCCCAGAAAACTCTAGAATGCTTTCTGGGCATGTCAGTGCCCCTCCTGCTGGCTCAATCCACCCGTCTCCTAGCTGATAGTTTAAAACCTCAAATTAAGCAGATTCTCACAGCATCTGTTTCCATTACAAAGTTTACAGTTGCAGTAAGGGTGTAAAAAATGTCCCCAAGAACCTGCCACCGTTTAGAGAAGTCTGCTGCAACTGGCATCCTGCCCTCTTGTTCAAGAAAGGCACTGAGATTCTCCATAAAGAGTTATTTTCCTTGACTGCCAACTCAGTGGTCGCAATAGTTTCACCTTCCACCATCTTGATCAGCTAAGCCACCTCAGGCTTAATCTTGGTTTTATAAGGTGTATAGAAGTTTTAATTGGGACCTCTATATCAGCTAATAATTGGCTCCTTGAAATAGGGAATCCAACAATGAGGCAAAAAATGGTCAAAAGGTTCAGTGAGTGATTGCAGAACAGCAAAACCACTTCTGCAATCACTCACGGAACCTTTTGTCCATTTTTTTGCCTCATTGTTGGATTCTTTTAAGTTTTGTTGGCAATTCTTTTTTTGGAGTCAGTTGTCCTTGAAATGGGGAGCAAATTTTCAAAAGGTCACTGAGATGTAGGTGCCAATAGGATGTGCAAATTCTGTAACAGCAGTTTAAGTGATTAGAATAACTTTACAGTGTTAGAGTTCTTCATTTTTTCATATAAGTCTCTCACTGTCATCCCTCTTTGCACAGAGGAGAAGAAGAACCATTATGACCACCACAGCATGGGGAGATGTGGGATGTGTAAAGAGTCAAGGTTGTCCAACTGAAGCCTTGGAAGGAGTGGGCTTGTGGTTTGAGCTACAGCCTCGGCTCCCTGAGCTTGTGGGTTTAAATCCCACACTGCTCCTTGTGACCCTGGGCAAGTCACTTAATCCCCCCATTGCCCCAGGTACATTAGATAGATTGGGAGCCCACCAGGACAGACAGGGGGAAATGCTTGAGTACCTGAATAAATCCATATAAACCATTCTGTGCTCCCCTGGGTGAACGGTATAGAAAACTGAATAAATAGTGTGAAAAGTTTCAGCCTCTGATAACCAGAGCTGGCATTGTGACATCATAATGCCTCCTTACACCAATAAGAGCCAACCTCATCAGTGATATCACAATGGCTTGATTGTCCTGTACTTAGCTCACTTTTACCCCCTTCCCAGCATCAATCTCTGTCGCTCTAATGCCTCCCCCTCCTTTATTCCTTCATATAATCTCTCCACTCCACCCTGCCCCCTACCCTCTCCTTTGATCTCCCTGCCTGCTCTGTTTCCTTCCTTCCTTTCTCCCCTCCCTCTCTGAGAAGCATCTTTCTATGTCATGCAGTTTGGGACTCCGGTATTTCTCTCTAGTCCCTATCCACCCCCGTGGTCTTCAACTTCTGTGACACATTGCCAGCAGTGTCAGTGATTTAGACACCCGCTGCCAGCTACTGAACTCTCTCTGTCGTGTCTCACCTGCGTGGGAATAGGAAATTGCATCACAAGATGTGGGACGTGGCAGAGAGAAGAGTTCAGGAGGTGCCGGCTGGCAGTGGGTGTCTTAATCACTGACGCTACCAGCATCCAATCCGAGCCCTCCAAAACCCACCAAAATCTTACTGTACCACATGCTCTGATCCCGTAAAGTCAAACAACCTTTAAAGGTTGCCTCTATCAGCTACGGCACTATGAAATCTCTCTCCGTATATTGAAAAGGCAAGCCAGACCACAGTTGTCCATGCCGCAATAACATCACGACTAGACTACTGCAACGCCCTGTACACTGGTCTAATCAAAAAGAGTTTGTGTCATCTGCAACTACTGTAATTCAGAATGCAAAAACTACACTGGCTACCATCACCTTACAGGGCTAAATTTAAAACTATGCTTGAATTTCAAGGTCCTCAGACAAAATGGGTCAGAATAGTTAAAGAAAAAGCTAGCCCTTTACACACCTTTGAGGCCTCTGAGGTCCTCTCAAGGAGTATCACTTTCTTGACCCAGTGAACCTTTTCAGGAATAGCCCCCATGCTCTGGAATTTACTCCCCGAGGGGCTACGTCTAACTCAAAACCAGGAAGCAAGTGAAAGCCTGGCTCTTCTCCCAAGCCTTTAATATATACATATAATGAATGACTATACAGTACACTCATTCTGCACCTGGATTAGCTTGCTACACACACTCTAATGCAGATCAGGTCCTTATATCTTGCCTTGAGTTTAGCCATCCATCTGTTTATCCCAATGGACTCTGTTCCACCCATCTTGTCCCCATCTAACATTTACACTCGGCCCTTTGGCTATATGATAAACTATATTGCAGAAAAGTATTAGCAAAAGCTTTCTGAAAATCTAGATATATTACATCAACTGGCTTACCTTTATAGAGAAACAAGTGGCCACAGCAGACCCTCACACTGACATTTGCAATGTGCGTGTACTCGTGATGTGTACTTTTGAATGTTTCAGGTGTTCATTGTGACAACGTGTGTGTCCAAGGTCACTGGGGACCAAACTGCTCTATGTCTTGTAGCTGTGAGAACGGGGGCTTCTGCTCAGCAGAGGATGGCATGTGCGAGTGTGCACCTGGATACCGAGGAACAACTTGCGAGAGAGGTAAGATTCTTTGTACCTATGTCTTCATGCATTGCTGGTCTTTTCTTTCCAAGTAGATATAAAGATCCCTGGGAAGAGTTTGGTGGAGGTGGAAGGCCAGAACTCCATAACCCAGAACCTGAGTTCTCCTGTCTTAAATGGAGTGGGAAGATGAGAGGGAAGGAGGAGAAAGATGAAGCAGACTGGTGAGTTCCTTGTCCCTTCTTGACAATGAGGAGTCGAGCCTTCTGTCTGGTACGAAAAAGAAACTCTACAAGCCTCCGCAAGAGTGTAAAGAAAACCCTAAGAAATAAACAGCAGTGTATGGACTGATAGAGCTGAAATAGATACAGTAGCAGTTGTGGCTGGAATATCTCCTGAGGAGGGAGATCCATATACTCCACCAACTGACTTCCAACAATCATCATGTCTTAATTATTAATGTATTCGTTTTCCAATAAACATATCACAAAATTACACTTGTTACAGAAACATAGAAGATATTACATTTACCAAAAGAGAAAGCTAGAAATTTTTTAGCTCCTATTTAGTCCACAAATAAGGGGAGTGAACTCGAATATAAGGAGTATCAGTTCAAGAAAATAAGATTAGAACCTCACGCAACCACACAATTCCAGCGAGATATCCCTTAATTGGCCATTTTACACCTGACTTCAAACAATCTTCTTGAGATCAATAAAAGATTTCAACTGTTCAGGAATAAAGAAAACATAAGTCAAACCACCCAAATGTATCAAACATTTACATGGATAAAGCAACTTAAATGAAGTCCAAAACTTCTTGTTTAAGATTTAAGAAGGCCCTACGACTTTCTTGTGTCACTTTAGAAACATGTGGAGAAACCCAAATTTTCTGACCATAAAAGAGAGCCTTTGAGTTACAGAAGTACATTTTCAAAACATTATTCAGATCTTGTTCAAAGACAAAAGCAGCACCAATTGCTCCAAAATCTTAGATAAATTATTCAAATCCAATTTCTGATTTTCAAGACCAACAGAAGATTGCATTGGAACATCACCATCCTGGATATTTCTCTGTTCATAGATTGAACCATATCTGAGGAAAAATGCAAAACTTCCAAAAAATATTTCTTAACCTTATTTTTTGGCAAAATCCCAGGATCCTTTGGAAAATTAAAAAATAATAAGTTTAATCTTCTATTAAAATTTGCAATCTGTTCTATTTTTCCTCATTGAAACATTATCTTTTACAACAGTGGATATAAATTCTTGTAAAGAAGAAATATCTGATTGGAACTGCTGAAACTTAAGGCTTCTTTTACTAAGGTGCCTTAACGTGCGGAATAGTGCGTGTTAAATTGCCACGCACACTAGACCTTAACACCAGCATTGAGCTGGCGTTATTCTAGAAACGTACCGCGCGGTGTAGCACGCAGTTAGTCAATGAGTCTTGTTTCAATTCCTGAACAGTTTTAGAAATAATATCCATTGTAGAAATCAAAGTTGTTACTTCCATAGATTTCTGAACTACCGATGTAAAGTCCATAACCACCTTCCAAACTGTTTTGAGTGTAATCGCCGTGAAAGGCCAGAGATATCCACTCTAGAGTCACTTCGATGTTCATAGTGTCCTTCCAGCAGGGTGCCGCCCTCACTTGGTGTTTCTGGCGATCACGTTCCAACCAAATTAGCTTGCTCCGTCGGCAAACCCATCTCTGATGTTGGACACAGCGGATGAGTCAATTTAAGGGGAGAAAGAGTAACATCTGACATCTGAAAGCTCAGCGACTCCTTCCACATGTGCTCTAGCAGGTCCCTCACCACCAGTTAAAGTCACTGGATTCCCAGCTCAGCCCTAAAGAGATACAGAGCTCACCAGGTATGTGCCGCCATCTTGGCCACTCCCCAATGGAACAGCCATCAGTTGTGAGTCAAACTACCTCACTTTCATAACAAGGTAAGGACCTACCTCTTCGACTCCATATACCTGACTACGTCACGTTTTGTGTGAAGCCAAAGACCTACTTCTGAGACTCCATATACTTCATCAACAATCACCCTGGACCTACATTGTGTCGGAACCTAGACTACGCTACCAACCATCGACCTCTGCACGATCCAAAATGGATCAATTTCTTTCCCATCAGAGCTCTATACTCTCTGATTCAGTCTGCAATGCTTCGATTTGTATACCAATAATTAATCAATTGTAAGTTGCCTTGAATCTGCTTTGGACATCGTGTGACTCAAAAATCCAAGATTAGATCTAAAGAGAAGGGGTGGGTGAGAGGGAACTCTGGAGGGATGGCAGCAGCAGCAGTAAGGTTCATCCTCTTCATGATCACACGTTGTTACAATATTAAAGTGTAAGAATGAAAATGAACTTCAGTTAAAGAAATCCTGTTACTTGAAGGCTCAGAATTTCCATCCTGGGGTGATGTAATCTTACAGCCAAGGTACATGTGTTTCACCTTTTCACGATGCTTATTGCAGGCTGATATACTTTTTACATATGTTCTTTGATGCATTATATTACTTTTTTTTACATTATATTTTATTATTATTTAAATTCCATTATGTATTTCTATTTTATGATATATTTTGTTTTATTCTCCTGTATGTTTTGATTAATAAATACTGTTGGTAAATATAATATTCATTGGTTCTTTTTATAAAATGAATAAATAAATGTTTATTGAAGATGAATTTATGATTGAACGTGAAAGCACAGACTCTATCCTCCAAATTCTATAAATGACACCCCAAATCGCATGTGGAAATTTGAGTATGCAATTTGATTACATAACAAGCCAGATAGCGCCAATAATTGGGCTACAATTTGAATTCATGTGCATAGTGTTCACAGTTATATCGCCACTAGAACAAGTCCCGGCGTATAACTATCATGTGAACTAATTTAGTGGACCGATGATAGTTCACATGATAGTTAGACGCCGGGACTTGTTCTAGTGGCGATATAACTGTGAACACTTGAGATCCACTATAAATTGTTCGAGGAACTTAATTCAATGAATGAGATTTTGGACTTGTGATTCTGGCAGTAGCCTATATATTTTTGGAATAGATGTTATTATAGAATGCAGGAGATTTCAATTGGTGTAAATTCTCACACCCAAAATTGGATGCAGATCCCAGTCCTAAGCTCAGTGGTGTAGCAAAGGTTGGAGGGGCCTGGCGTAGTGCCCCCCCCCTGCGCCCTCCTCTGTGCCCACCCCATCACACTCGAGCCCTCCCTTCCTCCCGGACCTCTTTAAATCTTCGCCAGTGCAAGCAGCTTCTCCGGCCTGGCTACCCTCTGAAATCACTTCCTTGTCACAGGGCCAGGAAGTGACATCAGAAAGAAAGCGAATGCCGGTGCGAGCAGCAGGCCAGAGAAGTTGCTCGTGCTGGCAAAGATTTAAAGAGATACAGGTGAAAAGAAGACATGAGCATGGTGTGGTGGGGCGGAGAGGTGCTGGCGCCTGGGGGGGGTCCAACCCCTCTTACTACACCACTGTGTAAAATCCGGACCCATGGGCCCGCCCAGTTCCACCCATGCCACACCCCAGCCCCACCCCCTCACCCTGTTCTCATTAGTGGGGAGGGCATCCATACATGTGCAGATGCCCTCTTCTGACACGATCTGAACCCGGACAAAGTGCTGGGTTTTGAAAAGCCATCTGGACGCCCAGACATGTCCTCTAAAAAGAGGACCTGTCCTCTAAAAAGAGGACCTGTCCAGGTAAATCCGGACTTCTGTCCTGTGTCTGTGGGAAGCTGTTTTTCTTTCCCTGTTGAGCAGTGCCTGGCACTTGGATCAAAATCAAGTAGAGGTTGGCTCCAAGCTGAAGCGCCCCCCCCCCCCCCCCATGCTCAGCAGCCACGACAGCAATGCACACGGTTCCAAGTTAGGAAATGTGCATGGGAGGCTCTCCTTGACGCGATATGTCAGAGTCCTTTGTTTCGTAAGGCTTTTGTTCAGGAAGTTTCTGGTAATTTATGAAGGGAGAAGTTCAGGTTGTTGTATTTGATCATTTCTGGATGTGGATTGGTTTTGAATGCATTTGTGTGTTAATTGTAACCTGCATAGATTTTTGTGATAGGCAGGATATAAATGTTTTCAATGGCTTTGTAGAACACCGTGCCAGTGGGCCTTTGTCGTCTTAGTGCTAACTTCGGCATGCTTTTCCCTTTCCAGTTTGTTCAGAAGGGTTTTACGGTTATGGCTGTAGCCAAGAATGTCCGCAGTGCTTGCACAGCAATGGGTCATGCCACCATATAAGCGGGCACTGTGACTGCCTACCTGGCTTCTTCGGGGCCCTCTGCAACCAAGGTAAAGGCTTCTTTTTCATTTGTCATCTGAATTTGCTGCTGTTAAACTGTTCCAGGTCTGCAACTGTGGAAACGAGAACATAAGAATTGCCACTGCTGGGTCAGACCAGTGGTCCATCGTGTCCGCTCACACGACAGCCCTTAGGTCAAAGACCAACAGCCTAACTGAGACTAGCTCCGATTCAGCAAGAACTTGTCTAACTTTGTCTTGAATCCCTGGAGGGTGTTTTCCCCCACTCTCTGGGTGAAGAAGAACTTCCTTACGTTTGTACGGAGTCTGTCCCCTTTTAACTTTAGAAGATGGGCAGCAACAGCAGTTCCATCTTTTTCTCTTCACCCCTCTCCTCCGACAGGCACACCACCCTAGGACATGGACAGAGACAGTGAAAGCTTTCCAAATGCCCCACCACAGAAAGGGTACATACACACAGTGGCGTAGTTAGGAAAGGGGGGGCGGTCTGCCCCAGGCACAGGAACCTGTCCTCCTCTCTGCGTGCACGCCACTTCCCTTCCTCTGACACATCTTTCAATCTTTGCCAGCGCAAGCAGTTCTCCTGCCTGGCGCATGCGCCGGCGTTAGGTTTCTCTCTGAAGTCACTTCCTGGCCCCGCAACTCAGAAGTGATTCCAGAGGGGAGCCAGGCCAGTGCGAGCAGCAGGTGCTGGAGAAGATTTAAAGAGATACCGGCAGGGGGAGGGGGGCAAAGGGGTGTCAGCACCTCCCGCCACTGCTTCTGTATGCCACAAGTTTGATTAAAACACTGCATCTTCGCCACAGCCTGGAAATTCTTTAGAATCACTCAGATAGTGTCCAACCCAGAATATATGTAGTCATTTAAATAAAGACCGTATTTTACCTCCAAGCAAAATAGTCTCAACTAATGAAAGCTGAAACTGAAGCCACCGTTTCTTGCAATGACTGACTTTGTGCTGCATTTGGAGCATCAGTTGATGTTATAACTCCACAGAGAGGCTAATTTTTCAGAATCTTATCATTCCAAATTTATAGACTTAAATTCTTGCTAAACTTTAGTATCAAAAGCATCTATCATATAACCTACTCTGCAAGATCACAACTCCATTACGTCCAATCGCATTGCATTCTCTTTTTCTTGCAAGTACAGTCCCTTGTAGTCAGGGCAAGAGTGATCCCCAGTCACTGCTCCCTATGTCAGTCAGCTCTGTGAAGTCTCGTGAGCTTGCCACTAAAAAGCAGCCCCGAGTACACCCCTAGAATGCCAGAGGTGGTAAAATAAGCCCAAGTGGGCAGGGGTGAAAGGCAATTCCTGTTCAGAGGGAGGAAAGAGAGAGACACATGGGATGAAGCACAAATGTTTGGCTTCCATCAAAAACACATAGCCAGTTTGGGCTGAAAGCGAATCCATACAAGTAGCCTTTTGGCCAAAACCAGGCAGTAAAAGGACGACGGGCCAGTTTCTGCACCATAAGCGAAGCCAAAGTTCAGTGGGCCTCACAGTCACGCTATCCCCACCAGAGAACACAGACAGGTAGCAGCAGTGTAAGCTTCTTAAACGCAGAAGAGCACATGCACAAGGCTAATTTTACAGCCGGGCACCCTGGGGGTACGGGGTTTATTAGCACAAGTCAGTGGCTACTAGTGTTTGTGGGAGAGTGTACTTCATAATCTGCACACCTGCATCCTAAATTTTCCCCCACTCTACTCAAACTCATGTCAAGATAGAGGCGTTCATTCGCTCACAGTTCCTAAGTATGCACAGGAATGTCCTGACATCAGAGAACAGTACAACAGAAACAGCAACCCCACCACCGAACCCCAAAATGATACAGGGTGGATAGCAAGAGAACAAGCTTCCTCCTCAAGCAGCTCTGGTTAACCAATGTGCCACATGAAGGGATCCAGCTTTTCACTTCAGTCCAATGAAAGGAACCACAGGGGTTTAAGCAGGGCAGCCGTTGACTTTGGACTGTTATTTATTGTTCCAAAAGCACTTTATTAACAATTGCACCAATCTTGTATAATCAAGCTTTTAACAATACATTAGCTCATTTTATACTTGCTTCTTAATACATACTAAAAGCATCAATTTAACTAGATATCTTCTATGACCCCCTCCCCCACCCCAGGAGATTCATAAACTATAAAAGTGTGGTAAGCCATAATGCAGAGATCAATGGGACGATCCAAATTTCATATGTACCCCAAATGGTATTATATCTATGTATCTGGTTTCTCCGGAGAGCAGTTAATTTTTCCTCCAGAATTTTAGGTATTATTCTGGATTCTTCTCTTACATTTCATGATCAGATAAACTCTTTGGCTTGCTTATGCTAAGGAAAGTTAGATCACTATCTCATCATGAACATTATTATTGGTACAGTCCACTGTCCTCGCTCAGCTGGACTATTGTAATTCTGTCTATTTAAATATCAAACAGGGTAGTTTAGACCGGGGGGGGGGGGGTTGTTGGGTGTTTCACTATCCCTCCCTAGGGATGGAAAGGACTTTCTGTGTGGCTGTGCACATTTGTCAGCAGCCATCAGGTGGCTTTAGCTGAATTTTTAAAGATGTTATCGCTGTCATTTATAGGATAAGTCAATCAGCATGCCTTTTTCTTCTTAGTTCAGGGAAAATGTGCAGTAGGCTTTTCTCTCTTTACAGGATTAAAAAAAAAGAAAATAACATCTTATGTTTAAGCTCAGAGGCAAGAAAAAGTTATCAACTCAAAGGCATTGGCTGCAAGTGACAATAGGAGGATTCCAGTCACTGCTGATAGCGATCAGTGCAAGCATTAAAGAAGCCTTTTAATTTGGCAGAAGAGATCAGATGAAGACAGCTCCATCTCCCATTCAAAAGACTCAAAACACATCAGGATTAGTAAAGAAATAAATAGAGCTGTTTCACGAAAGCTGATAAGACTGAGTTTCATGAATAGTAACATAAAACATTCTCCCCACACTGCAACTGTAAATTTTGGCTACTGGTTTTGGAACTGGGTTGTGCTGTGACTAATTACTCTTCTGGATGCTGGCCATATTGGCACCATCAAAGAAAATCCCCCCCCCCCCCCCCCAGATATTGGAACAATCAAACATAAGGTGCACTAAATGCTAAGACATCCATTATAATAAGAACAGCCTTACTGGGTCAGACCAATGGTCCATCAAGCCCAGTAGCCAATCCAGGTCCCTAGTACCTGGCCAAAACCCAAGGTGTAGCAATATTCCCTGCTGCCGATCCCAGGGCAAGCAGTGCCTTCCCCCATGCATTTCTGAATAGCAGACTATGAACTTTTCCTCCAGGAACTTGTCCAAACCTTTCTTAAAACCAGCTACGCTATCCGCTCTTACCACCAAATTATTGCAAAATAATGTAATCTGTGAAAAGTGTTGAGGCTCTCTTGTGTCAGCACCTTGAAGCAGAGGGTCATACTCTTCCAGTTTCTAGCGTGTGATTTTTGTAGACACTTTCCTTCTTGTGACTCCAAGCTGGGAATACTTGTATCGGCTCCTTTGTAGTCTCTGCTCTCTCGCTTTTTCCATAGTATGCGCCAGTGGGAGGTTTGGAAAAGCCTGTATTAACATCTGTTCTTGCACCGACAATGGCACCTGTGACCCTACGGATGGATCTTGCCAGTGTTTTCCGGGTTGGATTGGGAAAGACTGCTCCGAATGTGAGTAATCCATCCTCTTGGCACCTTGGGTCTAGCATCCACATCTCCTTCCTGCAGGGGCTCAGAGGTGGCTGATCACTTCTGCCAAGGCAAGACGGAAGTTACTTTTTAAGTAGGTACATATCTGTGATGGGGAAGGAGAGAGACTCTACTGATGAAAATGAAGTTTTCTTTAGTTGGTAATATTTCATTACTTTCTCTCCAAAACATTTGATTTTATGGGGGGGGAACGAGGCTTAATCCTTAACCATCTAAACATAGAAAGATGACGGCAGAAAAGGGCTATAGCCCATCAAGTCTGCCCACTCTACTGACCCGCCCCAATAAGTCAAGATGCTAGTGACTCGTCCTACGTAGGGATCCCATGTAACTGTCCCATTTACTCTTAAAGTCAAGGACGCTGGTGGCCTCCACCACCTGCACCGGAAGCTTATTCCATTGATCTACCACCTAGTCATGGATTAAACAGTTGGGGATCTGGTGGCAGCAGAAGTTGTTCCCTCCTTTCTCTTCATATTATGCCAAAAGATAGTCAAGTCATTGCATTTCATCCTAGTCCAGGGGGAGAGGAAGGGGCCAGTACTGTTCCTCCATGCAATACTATCTCTGGAGTGCACATTGGGGATTAGTTTTCACTTTTAATTTTTATCAGGAGCATGGAGAAGGGGAATCTAGATGGGTCAGTCTGTGCTTTCCTAACTTACTTGTATTGTCTACCTTGGATTATTGCAATATTGTTTATTTGGGGGTTACCAAAAAAAGATTTTATTAAGACTTTGTCTAGGTCAGAATGCTGCAGTTCGCCTGATCTTTGGCCTCAAAAAATATGCTCATGTTAGTCCTTTTTATGCCAGATTGTACTGGCTGCCTTTTGGGGCCAGAGTGTTTTCTAAGTTTGGGTGTATCTGCTATAAGGCTCTTTTTGGTTTATTTCCCTCTTATTTGGTATCTTATCTTAAATTGTTTACTTCCAAAAAATGTACCAAAAATCCAAGTATGTTCCTCTTCCTTATCCCAAGGGTCTGTCGTTACAAGACTTTTTTGGACAGGACATTGGAATATCAGGCGAGGAAGATGAACTCCTGGATGGGCCCATTGATTGCTTCATACCTTACATTTAGGAAACAACTGAAAACTTATTTCTTTGAAAAATAACAATGCTGATTCTTATTCATATACTTACAGTGGCGTTTTTATTAGGCTATGTATTTTTATTGAATTTTTTTATTAGATGCTGTATTTTAATTGATGTGGTATTTACTGTTGTGTGTTTTTCAGATCATTGATTGAACCATATCCACCTCATTCTCTTCTTGGCTGGGCTGAGAACTTTTCAGCACCCCCTGTAGCAACATTCCAGAGCTGAGATTGTGATGTCATAATGCCTCATTCCACCAATAAGAGCCAAGCTCATCAGTGATGTCACAAGGGCTTGATTGTCCTATACTTGGCTCACATAAGAACAGCCATACTGGGTCAGACCAATGGTCCATCTAGCCCAATATCCTGGTCTCCTACCATGAGCAATCCAGGTGGCAGAAACCCAAATAGTATGAGGGGGTGCTGAAAAGTTCAAAGCCACTCTTCACCTATAGAAATGTCCACGGATGGATTAACAAGACACTTTCAACTCCTTATGTTTAATTTCTTTCCAACATCCCAATATGGACTCTGAGCTCAGGGTCCATCAAGGATAGGGTTATCAGATTTGTTTTTAAAAAAAGAGGATCTTTTTTGTGCCCTAGTCCCACCCCCATACAAATTTCATCTCTTCTCCTTCTTGGGGCCATGTCAGGAGGGCTTGGATGGGAGGCGATGACATCACATACAGGTGCACATGTGTGTGACATCAGTGTATCACATCTGCACTGCTGGGTTTTGAAAATCCATCCAGAGACCTGGACAGTCCTCTAAAAAGAGGTAACCCTGATCAAGGAGTTTTACAGAGGATGCAGGAGACTGCCCGTGGACTTTCTCTATGCTCTCCCATGCCAAGAGGAGAGGAATATTTATTTTACTAAGCTCAGATACAGAACTGATTAGCTAGTACATGGTATAGCAGATGTTATTTTGTTTCTTGTCTATTTGAGAATAAATAGTGCACTAATCATTTATTTTGGAGGTATTTGGCTTGTTTCTCCCTAGCTTGTCCTCCTAGATACTGGGGCCCAGACTGTACACAGATCTGTAGATGTGAGAATGGTGCGCTTTGCAGTGCTTACGATGGTGAATGCATCTGCACACCCGGCTGGACTGGATTCTACTGCACACAGCGTAAGATCTGACTATACAATGCTGCTCCCTTGTGGTAGGACTGAGATTGCGCAGGTTTCAAGGCCCTTGTCACCATTTATTTGTGACTAATATGTGCTATGGTGGTGTATTCATATTTGGAAAGTATTCTGTACCTGATATTGATTGCCAGAAAAAAAAAAAGTACTGTTACAAAAATTCTGATTTCTATAGGACCACAACAGGCTGTTTTAGGAAGATTGTTATGGTAAAAGCAGTGTGTGTCTGCCTATTTTTGCTATATTGAAAGTGGAAAATATTGTCATTGTCAAGTGGAAGGTCATTGTTAAGGAAAATACAACCATCGAAGAATTGGAATCGACTCCCTGATGGGAAGCACTGCAGCTGACTTAAGATGGCAAAGAGCAGTGGTCTCAAACTGTTTGCAGGGCCACATTTTGGATTTGTAGGTCCTTGGAGGGCCTCAGAAAAAATAGTTAATGTCTTATTAAAGAAATGATAATTTTGCATGAGGTAAAACTCGTTATAGTTTATAAATCTTTCCTTTTGGCTAAATCTTAATGATATTATTGTCATTTATAGCTAAAGAGACATATGATCATGATAAACATACCGAGGGCCTCAAAATAGTACCTGACGGGCTGCAAGTTTGAGACCACTGGCCTAGAGACTTATAGACTATATAGCACAGGTACACTGGAGACTATATTCTAGTGCAGTGGACATATAACGGACAAACAATTTGGTCCCCAGAGCTGCTTTTAGCTGTAGTTTTGTTTGGCTATAATGGACATGCAGGCTCCGCCTTCAAGGCGCATGACGTGCCAGTGATATAATATCAAAATGCAGCCCAGAAGAAAATGACTAGAGTATTTTTCTTTCCAGTACAGTACGACATAATGCGTTAGAACATCTTTTAGTGTTCTGGTTTTGCAATCATTTCGTGCCATAGCAGTGTTTTGTTGAGTTTTGTTATTGATGTTGCTGATATACTTATGCAGTGACTGTTGTTCATTGATTGTACGTTGTTTCAAGTTGATCTAAATAAAATTTTAAAAAAATGCAACTCTGGATATAACAGACTGTTTTTCCAGGTCCTTTGAAGTCCGTTATAACGAGATTATACTGTATAAGTATAAGCCACTTCCGAAGTCCGCATGAAGGAGCACACAAAGAAATGCTCCTTTGTTATGCTCCTTCATCAGCGTGACAAACTCGGCGCTCGACCTCTGGCACTAACCTCCACAATTTAAAACCCCCGCCACACTGTGACATCTGAGTGGGCAGAGTTTTGTGCTGTCCCAGGGAGGTAGGCAGGCACGGGCAAGGGCAGCAACCCAAAAAGAGTAGAATCCAAAGCGTTTTCAAACACCGCAATGCAAGCAGAGCAAAAGGCAGTCTTCTCCAGTGCTAACTATGTACATAAGTGCAATCCCCAATCGCGTTTCACCCTTGGGAACAGCTGATCAAACAGCAGGGAAGTGTTCTCTTAGGCTTCTGCGGCTGGAGCCATAATTGTTGCAGTTGTCCAGGTGTCGCCACATCTCCACTCTCTTTCAGCGCTCCCTGCAACTGCATGATACGCTGTTTTAGCCGATGGAAAATTTCAGGTTCGGTAACTTGCAAAACACCTGCACAACAGCTGCACCCTCCCCCCCAAAGAAACAGCTAAGCAGGCCTCTGTGCTTGTTCATCTTGATCATGGCTCCGGAGCTAAATTACTTTCAATATCAGCCTCTTACTACGACTACACTTCTCCCTACGTATTCGCTGTGATCGGGGATTAACAGACCCGTGAATACAGAAAAACCACGAATAACTTTGTCATATGTTATTCACTATTTTCTATTAAAAACCATCGTGAATATGGTGAAACCGCAAATAACATGGTGAGAGGCCTGGCCTGTTCCTGAAGAAGAGGCAAAACACGGTGAAGAAAGTGCCGGGAATCAGCGATTTTCTCTGGAAACGCTTGGAATCAGAGATTTCTCTATGCAAGCTGATGTAATTTGGGGGGAGGAGCCAGCAAGCTAAAACCGCGAATACAGAGGGAGAAGTGTACTACCAGACGCACGCAGCGCTGCACAGAGTCACAAAGAGTAAGAACTTACAATCTAAACAGGATGTCATGGATACAGTTAAGGGGAAGGGCTGGGTTGGAGGGCAGAAGAGTAGGGTGAAGGATTGAAGGCTTTATCAAAAAGGTGGGTTTTCAGTCTACTTTTAAACAGTCTGCTCTTAGATTGAAAGCCCTCTGGTGTCGGTGTTAACCCACTTTGAGCGCTAGTTAGCAAAGACGCATTTATGTCCAAGTGAATTCTTTTGCCATATATTTTATTCATGTAATCAATTTTTAATTCACTTTGAGTCATAATCATTTTCCTCCTCCTCGTTAATATTCTCAGGATGTCCAGGAGTGTATTATGGAAAAGACTGTGCGAGTATCTGCCATTGTCAGAACGGAGCAGACTGCAACCACATCAGTGGAGAATGCACCTGCAGGACCGGATTCACGGGCAAACAGTGTGAGCAGAGTAAGTAGCCTGGAGAGGCTCCTGCTCCTGTGGAATAACCTTTCCAGCCTTTTTGGGCTCAACCAATAGCAGGTCAGATCATGGCCAGATGGAGGGTGAGCAGTAGCATCCGAATACTCTCCAAAACGGATTCTGCGTTTCTTGTAGTGGATCAGACCATAATTGTGGGAATGTGTGTTAAACATAAGAATAGCCTTCCTGGGTCAGACCAATGGTCCATCAAGCCCAGTAGCTCGTTCTCACGGTGGCCAATCCAGGTCCCTAGTACCTGGCCAAAACACAAAGAGTAGCAACATTCAAAAGAGTATTAAGAGTAGCAGAATCCCAAAGAGTATTAAGATTCCAGGCAAAATATCAAAGAATAGCAAGATTCCGGAACCCAAGGAGTGGCAACATTCCAGAATCCCAAAGAGTAACAAAATATTCTAGAACCCCAAAGAGTCTCAAGATTCCAGGCAGAATCTCAAAGAATAGCAAGATTCCGGAACCCCAAAGAGTAGCAACATTCCAGAATCCCAAAGAGTAACAAAAGATTCTAGAATCCCAAAGAGTCTCAAGATTCCAGGCAGAATCTCAAAGAATAGCAAGATTCCGGAACCCCAAAGAGTAGCAACATTCCAGAATCCCAAAGAGTAACAAAATATTCTAGAACCCCAAAGAGTCTCAAGATTCCAGGCAGAATCTCAAAGAATAGCAACATTCCAGAATCCCAAAGAGTAACGAGATTCTAGAACCCCAAAGAGTCTCAACATTCTGTGCTACCAATCCAGGGCAAGCAGTGGCTTCCCCATGTCTGTCTCAGTTACAGACTTTGGACTTTTCCTCCAGGAACTTGTTCAAACCTTTCTTAAAACCAGCTACGCTATTCGCTCTTACCACAACCTCTGGCAACATGTTCCAGAGCTTAAGTATTCCTCCTAATGGTTTTTAAAGTATTTCCCTGCAGTTTCATCATATAATTGCATTGTCTCCTGTGAAAAATCTAAGCAGGAAATGTAGGTGTGAATTCGTTGAGCTCAGCTCTTCCCCCCTTGTTATGATATTGCAAGTTTAGTGCTCATAAAACCTAATTGTGAATTTATGAGCTCCTAATTCAGTAAAAAGCGGTTGTAGCATAATGTGATTCTGGTAATGTCTATGACTCAGATATTGCAAATTAATAGGCAGTACATTGTATCTGAAATTTACTAAACTCTTATTTCCATGAATAAATTGTTAATCCATCTGCAGTTATTTTTTCATTTAGAATTGGAAAAGGGCCATATTGACCTGCAGTCAATCTCTAGAATAGATGCATCATAGATGCACCCACACGGGGAAACAGGTTGCACACACAGAGCCGGGATTATGTTTAGGAAAATCTTTCTATAGCGCCTATACAGCCAAAAAGGATCAAAGCGGTTTACATCACAACTCAATCATATTTATGAAAAGAATTCCATTAAAAATAGGAAAGGAAAAGAAATTAACACTAAAATATAAAAAATATATTAATACAAATTAATGCAGATTGCAATCCCAATTCCATTATTCAATTTGAGAAAGCCATTTGAAAAAAATGTGCTTTTAGATGTCTCTTAAAGTTTTGAAATGATTCTTCCTTTCTTAACTCTACTGGCAAATTGTTCCATAATATTGGAACTAAGTAGAAAAATGCACCATTTCTAGTTGCCTTGGGTGGGTGACATAACCTTTGGTTTTCAGGCTTCCTATACCTTTGGCTGTGATGCCACAAGTCTTCATTTCCGACTTCTCTGGGATTTGTGCATTTTTTTCCAGCTGCCTCTGTATCTAGTTCAGTCACCAGAGTGACAGTGTTTGGCCACCATCCACAGACTGCAGCATCCTTGGAGCTCAGAACTCAAGAGCTCTATCCAAAGATTTCAAACCAGGAATTCCAGATTCCTCTTGCTCTGTTCTAACCATTAATTTAAGCCAAGGGCTTAGACATAAGACATCAACTGAGTCATCCAGCCCATCGTCATTTCTCCGTTTCACATCCAGGAGATGAATGCATGGCTGCGCAGATGGACTGGCCACTGGCAGAAACCGAAATAATTAGTCCACTTGTGAGAGAAAATCCCTGCTACTACAATTCCCAGGATCATTGTTCTGGGTGCCTGAGCAGCTTCCTGAGTTTTGTTTCCTGCCTGCCCCTCCCAGGGTTTCTGCTGGTTCTAGCACCATGTTTTTTCTAGAGCTCTGAGAGCAGGAACTCCTAGGAAAAAACAGGTTCTCTCTCTTTTTTCTGATTTCCTGGAAGATAGAGAAAACTGCTGGACTTTTCCTGCCTTCTTCCCTCTCCTTCCCCCCCCTCTTCTCACTCCATGGCAGGACTTCCCTGTCACAGCAGGTAACTTAGTTTTATAATGAGCCAATAATTTGTTTTAACAAGCAATAATAGACTACAATTGGCCGTAATTGGCACCAGATACCAGTTTCATGTGCAACCGCCCAGTCGGTATTCTGTAAGTTGCGTGCTCCAGTTTCAGAGCGTGGAACCTCAAGGACGTCATGGACCTGGGAAGGGCACCGGTGGGCCAGGAGCATGTCAGGCAGTTATATATACTTTCATTTGCACATCTAACTGCCTACGGCAGCGTCTTACAAACTTTCTCAAGCCGCAGTGTGGCGCAGTGGTTAAAGCTAGAGCCTCAGTACCCTGAGGTTGTGAGTTAAAACCCTCACTGCTCCTTGTGACCCTGGGCAAGTCACTTAATCCCCTCATTGCCCCAGGTACATTAGATAGATTGAGAGCCAACCAGGACAGACAGGGGAAAATGCTTGAGTTCCTGAATAAATTCATGTAAACCGATCTGAGCTCCCCTGGGAGAACGGTACAGAAAATTTAATGAATGAATAAATAAATGTAGTGGCCACGGCTCAAGGCATCTGGAAGTGCACAGATATAGATGTGATGACATCATGCTCATGAGTGACATCATCACGTCGACATGAGCCACCAGTGGAGGGTACTCAGTACACTTTACACTAAGGCATCTTCCAGCAAGTACTGATTGATTGATTGATTGGGATTTATTAACTGTGCGCAGCAGGTGTAATTCAGGAGTAAAAAGACAAATATAAATACAATGAATGAGGTCAAGTCAAAATCAGTAAATTGAAACGTAATAGCAGGACTAGCGTAGGTGTGGCTGCGGGCGAATTTGGGGTGGCTTTTGGGTGTGGATTCAACGCCTAATGCCATCGAAGAGTGCTTAGATGCGAGTCTGTAAATGGCACCTGGCCAATTGCGCTCAACAGGACCTCGCAGTTAGGTACTGTTCATAGAATCCGAGCCTTGGTGCGCATCGTCCTGGTTCCTAATTTTAGGCGACCTGTAGAGAATTATCTCCAGAGCCCGGTGGTGCCTAAAGTTGTTGGGCTTGTGCAACTTAATTAATCAATGAGCCCTTAACGATCAATAATTGAGTGCTAACAACCAATTACTGCAATAAATTAGAATTTGCGCCATCAGCTGCCTGTGCAGTAGTCTGTAAGGTTCAATGCCTAATTCTCAAAGCACCTATTTGAAAAGTAGGTATGGCCAGTGTCATAGTAAGGGTGATGGGGGGCAAACCGCCCTGTGTGCTGGCACCTCTCCATCCCCCCTTTCCCTTTCACACTTGCATTCTCCCTCCCCCCCCCTCCCCCGCTTACCTCATTAAACCTTTGCCAGTATGACAACTTCTCCAGCCTGCTGCTTGCGCAGGCCTGACTCCCCTCTGAAATCACTTCCTGGTCATGGTGCCACAGGAAGTGATGTCAGAAGGAAAGCCAGCTCCGTCGTGAGCAGCAGACCAAGAGGCTGCTTGCGCTGGCGAAGATTTAAAGAGATATGGTGGGGGAAGGGAAGGCACAAGTGTGGCATGGGGGTGTGGGGTAGCAGCAAAGGGGGCACCACTGCTCCAGGCACCTCCTTCCATCATGTGGCCAGGGACGTGTCGGGGGCTTCAGAAAGTAGCATGCAGAATTACAGAATTCGCCTGTGTCTAGCAGGCATAAGTATGGCATCCAAAAGGGCTGAGTGCCTTCTTTTGAGTTCCTTCTATTGGCCATTCCATCTTCATTCTTTGACAGTGACTGAGCAAAGCAGAGTCTCATGAAAACCCTGTTACTTTTCAGAATGCCCTCCGGGTACCTTTGGATATGGCTGCAAGCAGTTCTGCGAGTGTATGAACAACGCCACTTGCGACCATGTGACAGGAACATGCTCCTGCACCCTGGGCTTTAAAGGAATCAGGTGTGATCAAGGTAAAGCACAGCTCACTGGACACTGCCTCAATCTGGGCACCAAAGCAATAAGACTGTGTCTTTGCTTCTGTATTTAAACGCTTGAGGGAGCAGGTATTTGCTAGTTTTTCATTGCCTGAACCTTGTAGTATGAACCTTTCCCACCCACACGCGTGAAGTTTAGTCTTTCCATGTGTGCCACTTATGCCAAAAGAAAGACAGATCCAAGGAAAAGTTCAGATAGTGAGCCAGTGGCAAAGGTCATTATTGAGATATTTATTTATTTAAAAATTTTCTTCTCCGTGTAATAACTAAGCAGATAACAATAAAAACATACAGTTTTGATACCTACAGACATAGCAAAAACAGTATCATCAAACCTATTCCATAAAATAATATGTTAACAAAGCTCTAAAAGAGCCTTCCCAAGAATAAGCTAATGAAAGCCTTAACAAATAACAAGGTTTTTCATTGTTTTTTAAAAGACATCTTGTCCCTACATAATCTCAGGTATCCTGGTAGTGCGTTGAAATGCTTGACCTCTGCATTCTTGTCTAGTGGATCTCTCCAAGTGCTTCAAAGATCTAGGAGGAATATAGTGTTTCCAGGGAGCCACCCCTTAGACCACCTGGTGCACAATCGGCAAAACCTTTTACTGAATCCTCATTTCAATTGGCAACCAGTGTAATATGTAGAAAGCGGCTATAATATGCCCAGAGATGAGGAATTCCATGGGGGGTGGGGGGACCTTAGAGGAGGGAGCATGGCTTTGTGTATGTTGCCTTTTGGGCTTCTGCTTGACGTTACATTGTGCTGTGGTTTCCTTTGGCAGCGGCCTTTCTGCTGGAAGGGTTAAACCCGTACACTAAGATCAGCCCCGCTCTGGTGTCGGAGAGGCACTCCCTGGGCGCCGTCATCGGCATCATTGTGATGCTTCTCCTGATCGTGGTGATGCTGGCTCTCTTCGCCTTGTATCGTCAGAAGCAGAAAGAGAAGGGGCGTGAAATGCGCAACGTGTCCTACACACCAGCCACGAGAATGACCAGCACAGATTACTCCCTCTCCGGTAAGGCTCTTTCCTTTGCATCAGATCTGCATGAGGGGAAGCAGGGAGCCTCTCCTTCAAACAGAACATGCGTTGCAACCCTGACTGGCGTGTGTACAAAAAAAATTCAATTCTGCATTCATATACAGGAGAAAGAAAGTACAGAAACTCACTTACCGTTTAGCTGTATTTCCATCTCTGTATCCATAGCAACCTGGACATCTAACTTCTACTATTTAACAAAGCGTGGGATGAACACAGAGGAACTCTCATCAGCAAACTTAAGGCCAGGACTGGGCGTTCCGTATATGATGTTTTGGTTTAGAAGGAGCTGGGGAGGGCTTTGATAGGATGGTTAGAATAGGCTGGAGTGGGCTTCAGTGGCAAATCCAGCAGTAGGAACCTGAAGACTTTTATGGTCTCTTGCCCAGAAATATTAAAGAAAAGACAATTTAACAATGAATCTATAATAAGTGTGAATGTTGGACAGACGGGATGGACTGTTCAGGTCATCATTTTACTAAGTTAACATTTCTACCCGAATATCAGTTCTGCTCTTCCTGTATTCACAATTCAACCTGTGTCCAAGGGTAAGAAAAGCTGATAACGCTGCAAAATGATTTGCTGACCTTTTTCTACTTTTGATCTTTTGGAGAAAAAACAATTATATACAATTAGACCCCAAGTTTATTCTCAGGCTTAAATCTCTCTCTCGGTGGGGTGGCGTTCTAAATGAGTTTGTTTCTGAACCTCACTCCTCAGCCAGGGTATGTTGGATATGATCGAAATCTCACCTTAGGACTTACTCCAATCTGTGAAGATCTTTCTATGACCAGTATATTAATTCAAAGCTGTAAGAAAATGTGTGGAGACCATAAACTGATTGCTAGCCTGTGTCTTATTCTGTTATTCTGCTAAAGCATTCTTCATTACTGATTTTTTTTTTTTTTTAATCAGTCATTTGTACTGAGCTGTGCACTTTCTTCCACTCCTAGATATTTCTAGACTCTTTCCTCCTCACCTGAGAAATTAAACATTAAGATAAATTATGGTCACAAGTTCCATAAACTTCAAGTCTTCTATGACTAGGAGATGTTATCTGAGTTATTAGTATCTGTAGGATTAAGGCTGTAGTCATAGCCCAAGAGGTTAATGACAGTACTAAGTGGATTTAGTTCCAGGCAGCGACAGGGACTCTTCCTGAAATATTTCTCACTGGATCTTGATTTTAGGAATAACAAATTGTTGATTTTTATAATCAAGGTTTTCATGGAAAATACAATGTACTTGATCAATCCAAATTTCACCTGACATTTCAAAGCATTTTGGGCTCCTTTTACAAATCTATGGTAGAGGTAAATTCTCCAACATTCGTAGGAATTCTATTAATATGGTCCACAGTAGAAACCTTTGTAAAAGCCAGTGTTTATTATCCAAAACTCTTTTATAACCAATCCATATGATACTGAGATTCTGCTTTTCTTTAAGTTGGCCATGATGGCGTTGTTCAACATGACCCCTCTTACTATCCTTTTCCTCTGTCACTATGATGTTATTGGAATTGATATAGCCATATATTCTATCAGCATCTATTGGTATGTAATTGGGGGGGACGGACAATACTTTGGCTTCTCTTTGGAAGAGGTGTTCTGCCTGCTTTTAGTTCTGGCTCTTTAGACATTGACTTTTCGGTCTTGGCGAAGGGATGTTAAAGGTTTGAGTCAAAAGATGGACCTTGCGGCTCTTTTCTTTTCTTACTTCTGGTATTTCCATAGATTTGCCTTTTACGCCGCCTCCTTTGTCCTGCTTCTCTGTTAAACTCTCTGATTTCCTTATCTAAATTTATAGAGAATTTTTCCGCTTCAGCTTTGGTTGGTGGTATTTCTTAATTGTTATTTAAATGTGGTCTTCTCATTGCTTATTTACCCTCCGCTTACATTTTCATGTTTGCCCCATGGGCAGTATCTAGTTTTATTTCATTTTACTATGGTGTCCTTTTCACTTTCACTTCTCAATAGTTAATTTTATTTCTAATTGATTATTTATTTAGTCACATCTTATGCACATTTTTAAGTCCTTAACTTTTAATTCTAATTTTAATTCTTACTTTTAGTTTACATGTCATTTTAAGATACTACTTTAATCCAGTTTGCCAAAAATGAGGTTTTAACACATCTAGCTATGTATGAGTTTTTCTGAACATACCATTTACCTTAATTTTGTGCTCCCTTCTTATCACTTTATTGCTTATGGTTCTCCCTCACTCGAATGTTCACAATTGCTCTGACCTTACTGGTCCCGGTTTGTTCCACTATGGGCAAGTTTTGCGAAGTTGATTCACATCTGATTACATTAGTTTTCAAGATCATGGGCCACCCTTTGATATCATATCCCTCAAGATCATGTATCGGTACATAACTCACAGAACATTTTCCTACACCATTGGACACTAATTATCATTTACCTTTGATAGTACTCAACACACACATGTGGTAGTTTTTCTCATTATATTTTTTATAGCCTCCATCTCCTGAGAAGAGTGAGAGCGCTCTTTTATCAGCAACACTTCTCTGTATTAGTTCAGTCAATTATCTTGTCAAGGTTGGATTATTGCAACTCATTGTACCTGGGTCTCTCAAAGGTCAGTCTGAAGAAACTTCAATTGATACCAAGCACATTTTTGGTAAGAGTAAATTCGATCACGTAACCCAAGGAATTACATTGGCTTCCAGTGTATCTTAGAATTCAATTTAAGTGCATTTGTATTGTATTTAAAATTCTCTTTGGCATTTTTATTACTTTGGTTCCTTTAGATTGGAATGTAAACAGATCTCATCTCGCTAGGAGTTCAAATAAAGTAAAACTTATATTTCCTTCCCTTAGGGGTAAAAATAGAACTTTCAGCCACTCTTTCATTTTCAAACTAACTGAGCTCTGAAATGAGTTACTGAAGTCTAGGCCCCTTCATTTTATTTTGGAAAGCTCAGAAAACTTTCTAGTTTACTAAGCACTTTAGAAACTCAGTCATTCTAGATTACATTCTTCTTCCATATTTATGTACTGTACTTACATTATTGTAAACCGAGTCGAGCTCCTTTTGGTTGAAGCCCCAGTCTATAAAATTAAGTTTTAGTTTAGTTTAGTATAATAGGACCCCTGAGGAAGAAGTGTTTTATGACACTTGTTGAGTCCAGGTTTCTAACTTAAAGTGAACCATTTCCTTTGGATACAAACTGTTCTTTGATTCAAATAACAGACTTGGCATTTTGTACATCACCTCTGCAGTTTCCCTTTTTGGTTTTGTTCCTGATTATAGCAACATCTAGGCTAGGGTTTGTGTTGTGCAAAGGCAGGGTAACTGTTATTTTGTTGTAGAAGTTATTTGTATGTGTGTTTTTTAAAGTTCAGGGGCTTTGGAACTCATTACTAGAAGATATGGTAACAGTGGTTAGTGTATCTGGGTTTAAAAATGAGTTACTAGAGGAATGTTCCATAGTTTGCTATTGAGGCAGACATGGGGGAAGCCAATGCTGTTCCTTGGGTGTGGTAGCATGGAATCTTGTTCCTCTTTAGGATTCTGCCAGGCACTTGTGACCTAGTTTGGCCTCTATTGGAAGCAGGATTCTGGGCTAGATGGACTGTTCTTATGCCTGTAGTTTAGACCATAGAAAGCCATTGGGTCTAGGAATGTTATTGTTTGTAATTGCACTTAGGACTAAGTTGTGGAAGGGGATTGTATGGGGGTTGTGAATACAATACCAGTGTTGCTTCTCATCTGCGAGAAGGAAGTTAGAGCTGATTTCCTCTTTGAGAGAGTTAGACTGGAGAGAGCATTATGACAGGAGGTTATGGCCTTGCTGGTCGTAGTTATCATGTAGCTACCAACTCCTCCATCTCCTGGTCTCCCTCCTGCCTTTTCACTCTTTCTTTGCATATCTCATCCGCCTGTACTGTACATATGTCCCAATTACCTCTTCAGGGCCTGTCTCTGCTGCCTTTCATCAGGCGCTCTTTGGTTATTATGAGATTTGAGACCGATCCTGGATTTCTGACAACCCTATCTGTTGAGTTTAATGAGTAGATGAAAGGAGAAGCAAACGGGTCATTGGGGAATGTTTCCAAATAAAATCTTTATTGATGGAAAGAAGTGAATGACTACGCTTGCACTTTCTGTGAGAGTTTGTTAACCACATTGCTGGAGTTTTCTCAGAGTTCTCTCCATTTACCAGTTCTCACTTTTTTTTTTTTTAACGTGTGTAAAAGAATTACAGCACTACTGCTTTCATCATATCTGTACACCCAAGCATTGGATCTGTAGGAGATATCCTCCAATTATCAATGCCACCATCTGTGTGGCCAAGATCCTGAAGAAGGTATAGTCCTACAGTATTGTGCCTCTTTTTTACATCAAATATTTTATTTGGAAATATCCCGATTGACCCATTTGTTTCTGTTTTCATCTACTCCTTGAGCTCAACAGATAGGGTTGTCAGAAATCCAGGATCGGTCTCAAATCTCATACCTGGACCTGAGAAACTCGGCAACTATGTAGGGTTACCATCTGGCTGTTGCTATGTTCCCTCTCAGCTCACACATTCTAGGAGTGTCATTACACAAAAGACAATATTTTAGAACATGTAACTCACATGAGAAAACATTTGCACGCACCCGGCCACTCCTTAGAGGGAGCATTGCCTTCTGGATCATCTTAGCAGTCCAATGCTGGTTTTATGCCAATCTGCATATGGTTTCATAATTCAAATGTCCTCAAATACACAGATCTATATGTCCATGCATGCAGTGAAGTAAAGCCAACCCTGACAGAACCAGTGATCTAAGTAAACTGTTTCATGGCAGTTATCGTTTTTATGGATTTTATTTTTTTAGGTGGGAAGCAGGGTTTGTGCACGTAAGGTTTTATGTTCAGTGAACAGATAGCAGCACTGTCTGCTTGTCTAAATGTGGGGAAGCAGCTGCTAGCCACAGGGCTCTCACAATGGTGACTGATGCTCAGATTCCTGTGGTGGTGGCTGTATATGCCAAGATAAGAACATAAGAATAGCCTTACTGGGTCAGACCAGTGGTCCATCAAGTCCAGTAGCCTATTCTCACGGTGGCCAATCTAGGTCCCTGGCCAAAACCCAAGGAGTAGCAACATTCCAGAATCCCAAAGAGTCTCAAGATTCCAGGCAGAATCTCAAAGAATAGCAAGATACCAGAGCCCCAAAGAGTAGCAACATTCCAGAATCCCAAAGAGTCTCAAGGTTCCAGGCAGAATCTCAAAGAATAGCAAGATTCCGGAACCCCCCAAAATAGCAACAATCCATGCTTGCGATCCCGGGCAAGCAGTGGCTTCCTCCATGTCTTTCTCAATAACAGACTATGGGTGTGCATACGTTAAGTGTGATCCAAGTGTGTGCAGTGTGTGATGTTTTTCTGCTTTGCAAAGGTATTTTTGTGATGACTTGTTTTCTTCCCAGATTTATCTCACTGTAGCGGCACTGTACATTCATTTTCCAGCTCCCGCTTAACCAATAATGTGGATGGGAAGAGCTCCAGTAAGGTACAGATCCAAACACCCCCTTTCGACATTTTTTTCATCTTAGTTACAAGCAAGTAGAAAATTAATTTTCAATATTTTTATGTCCAGTTTATACCAGACATTTTACTGTTGATGTTAAAGCAGAAATGTTCTTATAAATGGAAATACTGGTATAGGACATGTAAGGAATTGGCTCAGAACAGGTTATAAGTGGCCTACTGGTTAACAGATGACACCATTATATTGTACAAGGAGCAAGCAAGCAAACACTTAACTTCTGCACACCCATAGGCAACAAGGGACGAGTGGTCCTCCTGTCAAAATCATCAGAGGGGGACCTTCCCCAGCCCCCTCCCCATTAGGGTTACCAGAGGACACGTGGCCTGCCCTGTTTCACCCCCCAACCCCAGCCCTACACAAACCCCGTTTCTTTGGGATGCATCTGGAGGGCATCTGCGGATGTGATGGGATGACATGCCGTCACATCCGCAGACGCCCTCCAGACGCGGCCCTGAGCTCAATGGTTTTGAAAACCCGACCAAATGCTTGACAGTCCTCTAAAAAGGAGACAGGTCCGGATAAACCCTATTTCCCATACCCTCTATTCTCCCATTCTTCTCTATTATCTCTACCTTCTTCAATATTTTGCACATGGAGCCTTGTAATCCTCCCCACGTTGACAGGCCCAACAGCACTCTACTGTTCTCCCCATGAAATCTCAGGCAAGGAGGTTAACCCGGTGATAAAAAGGAGGCAGCTGCACCGCTGAACTTCAGCATGGCGAACACCAGGCTCAGATCAACGCCAACCCATGCTCCACTGCCTATCAAAATTTGGCAGCGGAGGCAGCTTGTCTAAATCTAGGGAATGACATAGGGGACAAATTTTTCCCCATCCCGTCGAGTTCTTTTCCTGTCCCTGTCCCATTCCTGCAAGTTCCATCCTCATCTGCACAAGCCTCAAACCCTTTCAAATCCTAAGTAGCAACATTCTAGAGCTCAGATTGTGATGTCATAATGTCTCATTCCACCAATGCCTAAGCCTCAAACACTTTAAAATCATAAGTGGCAACATTCTAGAGCTTAGATTGTGATGTCATAATGCCTCATTCCACCAATGCCTAAGCTCCGTCCTCATCTGCACAAGCCTCAAACCCTT
Source organism: Geotrypetes seraphini (assembly GCF_902459505.1). Classification (NCBI taxonomy): domain Eukaryota; kingdom Metazoa; phylum Chordata; class Amphibia; order Gymnophiona; family Dermophiidae; genus Geotrypetes; species Geotrypetes seraphini. Next base: position 73,215,290 of record NC_047097.1, on the reverse strand, counting down.
TCAAATCCTAAGTAGCAACATTCTAGAGCTCAGGTTGTGATGTCATAATGCCTCATTCCACCAATGCCTAAGCTCCGTCCTCATCTGCACAAGCCTCAAACATGTTAAAATCATAAGCGTTTGAGGCTTGTGCAGTTAAGGCAGAGCTTACAGGAATGGGGCAGGGACATATATAGTGACAAAACTCACGGGGACGGAATGGGAAAATTGAGTTCCTGTGGGGACGGGGTCAAATTTGTCCCCGTGTCATTCTCTATTATATCCATGCTTGAATGCTTGCATTCTGCTGGAGTTAATTCTAGCAGACAGTTCATAAAACCAGTGGGATCCCAGCTGCACTAGTGAAGTGTCTTTCCTTTCCCCTACTGCCTTCCCACAACTGTCCTGCACTGAAACTTCTTCCCAGCTCCCATTGTTTTTGGGGGTTTTTTTTCATTGTGTTCTTTCTTAGGAAATGTTTTTGAGGTACTTTGTATCAAAAACCTTCTGGAACATTCAGCAGCATCCTTTGTCTCTGTACTGCTGGGAATACAGAACGGTAGAGAGTTACAGGTGGACCGTGTCTGCTTTGTTCTAGGAATATTGGCATTATCCCCCTTGAGAATTCCATTTCTACAGTCTGCATCTATTAGGTTTTCATGGTTGTACATGGCGAAAGGGATTCTGTTGTTGGTTTTTCCTATGCTCTAAAGTGACCTTAAAAACGGCTCTAAGGATTTTGATTAAATGGGGGTCAGTCTACAGTTTTTGGTGCAAGAAAGCAATTTAGCTAGGTCTGGAGTTCAGCAAAATTCATTTTGGGGGTGTCAAATGGGGGATTTTTCAGTGTTAAAAATCACCGATTTTTATAATCCCAAGCCACCAAACCCTCTTCAGGAACATTGCTCCTATGTCAGCTTCTGTGGATGATAATAGAAAAATGTTCTTTAAATCATTTGTTGAGAAGGAGGAAAAAGCCTCAAACTCTGGCCTCCCCTGTCACTTTTGCACGTGGGCAGATTTGGGGATTTGGCTTTGGCTGGACTACAAATGATTATATGTAGAGATTTGACCTTGAGCTGATTTTCACAGGCACAGCCACATTCATTCTTTTCAGCATAAGATACCTTATTTTCCACTCTATAAGATGCACCTGACCATAAGACACACCTACCTGTAAAGGAGGAAAACCCTAGAAAAAAAATTCTGAACCTAATGGTGTACCCTGTCCTCCCCTCTGGTGGTCTAGTGGTAGGCCGGGACAGGACACTGAGAGGCCCTGGAGAAAGAGGAAGGAAGGCAGTCAACCAAACAATTACTGAAGCAAATCTTCACAATAGAAGAAGTCATTAAAACTTTGCTCCATTTTAGAAGCATTGAAATTTAACATTTGACTGGCATTAAGCAGGGTGGTTTGATAACACTCTGAGAAAAACCAATGGTACAATACCTGCATCGCCTCATACCTCCCTGGAGCAATCGGCCACAGAGAAGGTGGCTTCGGCGCGTCTTATCTACGGAGACACCAGGCAGCATTTGTACTCTGATTTTGTTTGCTCCTAAATATAAAAGACCTGAAGGAGAACATCTTTCAGTTACCTGAGCAGAGTTTGGTAATTACGAGACCCATCCAAAGAGAGCGCAAAGTTATAGCTTTGTACTTCCAGGGCTGCAAGCGGGTTTGCTCTTTCAGATATTGACAATTAATATTCATGAGTATATTTCCTTACGCCTTGAGGCAAATTTAAATCTGAATCCAGTTAATTTACATAAAAATAGTCTTCTTCTTTTGAAACAGACCTGTTTGCTGCTCTCGAGGACCTGCACAAGAATGGAAAAATAACATTAAAAGATTTGCTCCAAAGCTGAGACTGTGAACAGCCTTTACTTTTAAAGTCTACTCATTCTGGTAAAAGTTGTACTGATAAGAGACAGCCATGGTGCGTCTTCGACTTCCAGCTCAGACCTATGACCCCTAAGCCACAATAAACCTCCATACACTGGAGTCCTAGCAGCTATGCTGAAAACCCAACTGTCTGAATGGTTACAATCACTTTTGAACACTCAGTACAGAGAGAAACTGGATGATGATGCTCTGACTGTGTTCTGTGTGGATCTGATCCTATCACAGGGGAGACAGGGGTTTTGTTGATCTGTACAGAATATTGTTACTTTTTATACTTTAATAAGTTCAATATAAAATCATAACTATTTGAGGCTTGTGCAGATGGGATCAGGTGGTTTGCGAGAATGGGATGGGGACAGGGACTGAGCTCACAGGGACGGGGACAAATTTTTTCCCTGTGTCATTCTCTACCCTGGATCGATAGCATGGAATGTTGCTACTCTTTGGGTTTTGGCTCGGTACTAGGGATCTGGCTTGGCCACCATGAGGATGAGCTACTGGACTTGATGAACCACTTGATGAACAAGTAAGGTTATTCTTATGTTCTAATGATTAAAACGGACATGAGTTATGAGAATACGCTGAGCTAGGAATTCTCTTGGAGGGGATGAGATATCACCCTGCAATGACACCTAAGTGCCTCAAGAGGGAGCTGCCCATATGTACAGCGTCAGGATTAGAGTTAGAGAACCCAGGACTCAAATCCCAATTCTTGCACTGATTGTGACTCCACCACTTTCATGTCGATTCACGAGAATTCGCGGGAGCCACTCAACAAGCCATTCAGCGCCGAGAAGGAGCACCAAAGCGCGTTCCTGCTCGTTGCCGCTGAGCGGCAGAGGAAAGCCGATCCCGCAGGTATTTAGGCCACTGCCCCTGTGTTCCCCCCCCATTCTAACGCCTATACATGGGATGGGACTTTTTTCATTAGAGATGCTTGTGCTGCCTCCAGAAGAATGTCAGCTGAGTGGCACACTGTGGACGTGGGGTACTCCATCCCCTGAGTTCCAATGTGCCAGAGACCACATACACGAGACGGCATCTGATCCACCATCCTCAAAGCAAGCCAAGTTCTCAGACATTTTCATTTCTGTCTTTTATTTTAATATCTTCAGTACAGTATAATGAGACATCTCAGAGCATCAATTCAGTTACAGATATTCTTACCTTTTTTTTTTTGAGTGGTGTACAAATTCAACAGACTGCCAAAACCTGTTGTTTCTTTCTCAATAATATCACCAAAATCTGACCTTTCCTATCTGAGTACACTGTCAAACCCCTTATCCACACCCTTATCACCTCTTGCCTAGATTACTGCAACTTGCTTCTCACAGGTCTTCCACTTAACCATCTCTCTCCCCTTCAATCTGTTCAAAATTCTGCTGCATGACTTAAATTCTGCCAGAGTTGCTATACTCACATCACCCCTCTCTTCAAGTCCCTTCACTCTGCACTTCTTCAAGTGTATTCACTCTGCAGCTCTACAATATCTCTCGTCTCTTATCTCTCTTTATACTGCTCCTTGGGAACTCTGCTCATCGGGTATCTCTTATCTCAGGGGTGGGCAACTCCAATCCTCAAGGGCCAGAATCCAGTTGGGTTTTCAGGATTTCCCCCAATAAATATGCATTGCAAGCAGTGCATGCAAATAATGTCATGGGGAAATCCTAAAAACCCGACTGGATTCCAGCCCTCGAGGACCGGAGTTGCCCACCCCTGCCGTATTTGCATAGGCGTCAGCTCTATGGGTGTTATGTCCTATCACCCCCAATATTTTGGGGACCTCACGTGACCAGAGCCGGTGTGCAGTCCAGGCATCTCTTCCCCTTCTGTCCCTCTCCCTCCCTTCCCCTTCCCTTTGAGTCTTCTTTTTTGGAGGAGCCCTGGTGCAGCAGCCATTCGCACATGCCAGTGCTGTCCCAAAGCGTTCCCTGTACTGTGATCTGACACAACTTCTTATTTCCACCTGGGCATATTACGGCAGAGGGAAAGCTTTGGGGCAGTGCCAGCAGCTTGTACGAATGACTACCAATCCAAGGCCTCTCCAAAAAAGATTGAAAGGAGACCAGGAAGGTGAGGGGGAAGAGAGAGAGAGGGACAAAAAGGGAAGAGCTGCCTGGACCATGGGGCCCCCGGAGCTGTTTTAAGTTAGTCCGGGGGTAGGGGCAGGGAGGGATGAGAGCAGGGGGGAAATGCAGATAGGGGATGGAGGGAAGGAGAGAGAGATGTCAGACTATGTAAGAGAAGAGAGATGCCAGGCTGTGGGAGGGAGAGGAGAAAGATGTCAGACCATGGGAAGGGGAGATGGAGGGGAAGAGGAGAGGGAGGATATGGTGCACAGAGATGGAGGGAAAGAGGAGAGAGAGGGAGGATATGAAGTACAGGGATGGAGGGGAATGGGAGGGAGAGGGAGGAGATGGTGTACAGGGATGGAGGGGAAGGGGAGGCATGGAAAAGTAGATAGATTTTATTTATTTGGTTAAATTTATATCCTGTCCTCTCCTACGAGCTCAGAACAGATAACAAGGATGACATACATAATGCATAGACAAACATTATGAATTTACAGTAACATTAGATATACAGAGTCAAGTTTAGCATACAATTTGGTCATTTAAGTTAACATATGGTTATTTGCACCTTCAATTAACAGAGTAGATCTAGTTCAGCGTACATTAGAATACATTTGGTTGGAAGAGAGTGACAGGATTTATGTTTTTGAGAAGAAAGCAGAAAAATGGAAGAAAGTTGAATGTTAAAAGTTAATGCCAAAGATGGATGTAGGGCAGAAAGCGAAGAAGAAGAGAAAAAGAGCAAATAGATAAGAAGGCCCTGGAAACACAGTTAAGAGCACAGACAGAAGGAAGTACAACCAGAGCCTGGGAAAAGATGATTAGAAAAATTAAATCATGAGACAACAAAGGTAGGGAATATGATTCTATTTTCAGTTTAGTGATTGAAATGTGTCAGTTTTGAGAATTTATATCTGCTGTCTATATTTTGCACAGTTCAGAAAGAAATTAATTTTTATTTCTCTGGTGTTGTACTTCATGTAGAGTCTGGCATCTTAGTACTTTTAGTTTGTGGTCCTGTATTTGCATAGGGGTTATCTAAGTTTTGCGTGTGTGACCAAGGCCAGGAATGAATGTTGAGAATCACACAGTGTAGTTTAATTTTGTAGTTAACCATTATGTATTGTTAAGAAGATTATATTGTGTGTGTGCATATGAAAAATGAATGGAAAAATGGCATTACAATTTTTATTTAAAAATTTATATACCGTATACTAACTATACGGTTTATAAAGATTACAATCGTATGAACACAATTGCAGAACAAGACTTGTAAAAAAGGAAAAGAAAAACTAGACAGCTCCGATCAGTATCTAATATACCTAACACAGGGAAGTGCTAACAAACTATTCGTTCTATTATTATGGGACGGGGCTTTTGAGCACCCGCAATCATTTTGAAAAGTTGGCTCCTATTCCTATCTGTACCCTTCTCCTCTACTGCTAACTCCAGGCTATGTCCCTTCTCTCTTGCTGCACCTTATGCCTGGAACAGACTGCCCGAGTCAGTACGTCAAGCTCTATCTCTCAAAGTATTCAAATCTAGGCTGAAAGCCCACTTTTTTTTGAGATTGCTTTTAACTTCTAACCCCACCCGCTTGCAGAGCATCCATGCCTGTTTTATCACTCCCTAACTCACCTCTTATTCTGTTTCTTCATAATTAGATTGTAAGCTCTACTGAGCAGGGACTGTCTTTTCAATCTCTAATATACAGCACTGCGTACATCTAGTAGTGCTATAGAAATTTGACCGATGTAAAATCTGGTAGCCCTACACGAGGACAAGACAAGGACAGAGACAGAGCTTGCAGGGATGGGGACAAACTTTGTCCCCGAGTCATTCTCTACCCCCTAGTAGCATTTCTGGTGAATGTTTGTTAGACAACTCCTGAGAAATCCCACCAGTTTGTACTTTAGCCACTTAGATTGTCCCACGATTGGTCACATGACAGTGAAGAGTTACCCATGCCTAAAATGTCACTATAATTGTATACATAGAAGGGTCAAAGATCATTTTAATGTGTGGTTTTCATTTGCATTTCTCTGTAAAGAAGCTACGATGAAACTGGCACTCGGAGTCTTCTCAGACTCTGAGAGTCAGCATTTCCCCCACTGACAGAGGGATTGTTTCTAAGGCAGTGGCTTTTCTGTCTTGCAGATCATATGAAAGAATCGATGTGTAGTTCCAGTACTTGCTCTCTGAACAGCAGTGAAAACCCCTATGCCACCATTAAGGATTCCCCCATCCTATCGTGCAAACACTCAGAGAGCAGCTACGTGGAAATGAAGTCCCCTGTACATAGAGGTTTCCCCTACCCAGACACCCCATCTACAGCCACCGCTAACAGCAATGTCTATGAAGTTGGTAAGTGTTACTGCTGACTGACTGATGCCTTCGATCGGTTGGGGGTCATTTTGAGTCTAAAAGAGCTGACAAATACCTTCCTACTTGAGACCTCCATCCCCACCAAAACACCTGCCCTCAGTCACACATGAAGAAAACAGAAACACATTTTTCTTCAAATACAGACCCACAAATGCCAGACTCTGCACACAGTACAACACAAGAGAAACCGAAAGAAATGCATTCTTCTTGAATAGTCCAAAATATAAAGACAGCATATTATGCTGCTTATCCTAGGAATAAGCCATCTCAATAATGGCCTATGGACTTCTCTTTTAGGAAATTAGTCAAACCTTTTTTTAAAGCTTGCTGAGCTGATTTCACCACATTCACTAGCAACAAATTCCAGAGTCTCATATACATTGAGGAGCAAAATCAAACCTTTAAAACATCCAAAAACCTGCCTAAGTCAACACTTGCACATCCTAATAGCAAGGACTTCCAAGTGCCAATAATCAAAACAAACTTTCTGGACATTCAGCAGCACTTCTAAGCTGCTGTGCGTCCAAAGCTCAAAGAGACATGTTGGGAGGTGTATGGGTGGGAATCGGACGAGCTTCCACCTGGATATCTTGAAGCAATAATCAAAGCTTTTCCAGGACATCCTAGGCGGAACTTTATATGCTGGGACTTAGACCAAATTTAAACAGGTCTAAGTGCACCAAAGGTGACCACTGGAGGGTTTAAGGCATGACTCCCCCCTTTCTCCCCCAGTGGTAACGACAGCCTCCCACCACCCAGAGATGGGGTAAAAAACATAGCACATTGAGGGCTTGCCATCAGCTGATCATGGCAGAGGAATCTCCATCAGCTGAGCCAGCAGGAATCCCCAAAACCAGCTCAGTTGATGGGGATTCCTCTGTCGCCATCAGACAAGGTAGTTGGCTACGTCTACAAAAACTTGCTTTTGTGCGTTTTTCATGTGGACGTTTTTATTTTTGAAAATGGCCAAAAAAGATAGACGTCCTAAGGACCAAAATTTATACATAGGTCATTGTCAAAAATAAAAGATAGACGTCTGGCATTTTTTCTGCTGGGTTTGTGGACATCTTGCCGAAAACGTCCAACCTCAGACATAGATGTCCTTTCAAAAATGCCCCTCCACGTGTGTAGAAATATTTTCTCCGGTCTTAAATCTACTATTTAGTAGCTTCATCATATGCCCCTAGTCCTAGTATTTTTGGAAAGAGGAAACAAGCGATTCACATCTACGCTTTGCACTCCACTCAGTATTTTATAGACCTCTATCATATCACCTCTGAGCCGTCTCTTCTCCAGGGTGAAGAGCCCTAGTTGCTTTAGCCTTTCCTCATGGGGAAGTCGTCACATCCCATTTATCATTTCTAATTCTGCTTATCCTTTTTGAGATATGGTGATCAGAATTGCACACAGTATTCTTATCATAGAGTGATACAAGGGCATTATAGCATTTTCATCTTGGTTTTCCAGTCCTTTCCTGATAATTCCTAACATTCTGCTGAAGGTTTCATCGTTTTCTCAACGATGACACCAAGATCCTTCTTCTGCATCACCACCCTGTAGTTTGAGTTCCTGTTTTCCACATGCATCACTTTGCTCTTGTTCCCATTGAATGGCATCTGCCATTTTGATGCTCAGTCTTCCAGTCACACAAGGTCTTCTTGCAATTTTTCACAATTCTCTTGCGATTTAATAACTTTGAACAACTTTGTGTCATCAGCAAATTTACACCTTTTACAAAAGCATAGCATGTTTTTTGAGCATCAGAGCTGTGGTTTTGTAAAAGGGGTGTTAATTATCTCCCTAGTTATTCCCATCTCTAGATCATTGATAAATATGTTAAAAATCAGCGGTCTCTTGGGGAACCCCACTATTTACCCTTCTACTTTGAGAATATGACTATTTAATCCCCCTCTCTGTTTTCTGTCTTTCAACCCATTCTCAATCCATAAAACCTCTTATCTCATGACTCTCTAATTTCCTCAGAAGTCTTTCATCAGGTACTTTGTCAAATGCCTCTTGAAAATCCAAATACACAATATCAGATGGTTCACCTTTATTCACATGTTCATTTACCCTTTCAAAGAAATGCAGTTAAATATTACATAGGATTGCTGGTCATGCTGGGAATTTGCTATTCTTTACACTCTATGGAAAAAAGGAAAACGCTCAAGAGCCAAGAAAATATGACAGAGACAGAAACTGTGCCAGTTGCAATGGGAACCACTGGCCTGATGAAGAACTTTGAAGTTCACCTTCATACCTGTCCATATTAAACTCTCTTTGATACACATTAAGAACATTAGCAGTGAATCTCCAAATTCAGATAATCTCCAACATACTCTGGTGTAGGAGTGAGGTTCATCGTCATTAGGTTATATGGAAAACCTTACCCATTTTCAGATACAGCTCCCTAGACAATCAAACCTTCAGTCATGAGCCAAAGGATGGGTTAAGGCCCTTCTCTTCCATGTTCCACTTCTACCTGAAAGGAAGGGGGCTCTCAGGTATCCAACATTAATCTACTTCTGTTCTGAGGTGTCCAACATTTCTTGTTCCCACCTCCCCTACCCCCAAGGTGTTCAGCATCTCCTATTCCCTTCTCCCTTCTCCCCCTTGAGTTGTTCAGCAGCTTCTCTTCCCTAACCCTTCCAGGTTGCACCAGTAAGGTAATCAGCAAATCAACAAAAGACTCATGGCTACAGCCATATTCAAGGCCTATTAGGACACACCCTTCCAAAACAGGAAGTTTGGCAGACACTTGCAGCAATAGGACTTTTGTAGACTTGCTGGCTGCCCCTTGTCCAATTGTTCTGCCCGAAGTCCTCATTGTCTACCTAGTAGCTGGATGAGCCCTGAAACCTTGGGTTACCCTATGGCTCCAGCAAAAGGAGGATGGATTGAGTCAGCCAGGTTTTACTTCCATTGCTTTCAATGACAGTAAAACCCAGATGTTGCAACCTGTCCTCCTTTTTCTGGAGCCAAATGGTAACCCTACCTGTGATGCTACAGTCAGAGCTGGCAATGGGTCAAATGGGTGAACAATATTGGGCCATGAGGGTCACGGGTCAGTGTCTGTGATCCACTGACTCACAATAAAATGTATCCGTAACAGTTTGAAATTTTAATATAAAGCGGAAAATAATTTTTTTCTTCCAATTTCAGTGTACTCTTATGTAATAAAGTGAAAAAAACTGTAGAATTATGTAGGCCTACTTAATAATAAGAATAATAATTATTATTATTTATTTATATACTGCCATACCCGGGAGGTTCTAAGCGGCTCAGAGCATGAAAAAAACAATTCATACATTTCAATAAAATTGATCAGAATAGAAGTGCAAACCATGCAGGTAAGAAACGTAGGAATAAAAAGCAACATGGTTGAAATGAAAAGACAAAGGCAAAAACATTATGATATCAGCCTATTAAATAATTGAGTCTTTAGTAATTTCCTAAAATGTAAGTAAGAAGAAGCTTGTAACATCATTTTTCCAAGCCACATATTCATTTTAGCAGCCTGAAAAGAAAAAGTTTTCTCGAGGAACCTCTTATAACGGCAAGATTTTATGGAAGAATAAGTAAATAACTGCGCTCTCCATGTATTTTTATTAGAATGACTCCACAAAAAATGAGAAAGAAAATAACCTGGTGACAGACCAAATGCTACTTTGTAACAGATGCAAGAAAACTTAAACAATATTATCTAGACTCCACCTATGAGTGAATGGAAATTGCACTAAGCTTCTAAAGCTTCTCAAAGTCCCTCCTTGAGGGCCGCAATCCAGTCGGGTTTTCAGGATTTCCCCAATGAATATGCATGAGATCCATGTGCATGCACTGCTTTCAATGCATATTCATTGGGGAAATCCTGAAAACCCGACTGGATTGTGGCCCTCAAGGAGGGATTTTGAGACCCCTGTTCTAAAGTGTTTAATGAACCAACCACAGTCGTTGCAGTTATCCATTAAAATACCAAGGGTGAAGTTCAACAAAACGGAATGCAGAATTGCAGAGACCATGTAGAGTCGTATAAACAGTAATCATAAAAATAAGACAACTTGCACCGTTCTGTCACAATTAGAATGCCGCGGCCAAGCTCATCTTCGCAAAAAGTAAATTCGACCATGTCTCACCGCTCCTGTCCAAACTCCACTGGCTTCCGATTATCGCCAGGATCCACTTTAAATGCGCCTGTCTAACTTTCAAAATCCTCCATGGCATCCTTCCTCCCTTCATCCCACTCTCCTGGAACTCCTTAAACCTTAATACCACCAGACCCACTCACAAACTTAAATTATCCTTTCCTTCGTTAAAAGGCATTTCCCGCGCAGGAAAACTAGGGACCTCCCTCCCCTTCAGACTCACTGAACTCTGGAACAACCTTACCTTCCCCCCTCCGGACCCTGAGCTCTCTCCAACTCTTCCACAAACATCTGAAAATCTGGCTGTTTTCAAAAATGTAATACTTACCCATCTTTGGCATCGTAAGCCCCCAATCACCCTTTCTCTATACACATTAACCTTCATGGAGTTCCTTTCTCTCTCAACTCCTGTAAACCGTGCCGAGCTCTACGATTGTGGAGATGATGCGGTATATAAACCTAAGGTTTAGTTTAGTTTAGTTTGGCAGTTAACAAGGCAAGGCCAGGTAGCAAGAGGCCTAGATTCATCAATTGCGTCCTTGTGTATCCTGTCTGTCTCTAAACTACATACATAAAGAAACCTTAAGTGTTTTAATATTGTTTGTTTTCTAAACTAATGTTTTTAAAATTTGTTAAAACTTGTTTTAAGATTGTTTGTTCCCCCATAAGCTGTTTTTAAACTGTGCATCGCTTAGAATATTTTATATAGGCGATTTATCAAATAAACTTGAACTTGAAGCTGGGAACGTGCACCGCGGGTCATGGGTCACAAAAGATGGCCCACTGTCAACTCTGGCTACAATATCTTGGAGTTCAAGGAAACTACAGTACTTGAAGCCTAATGCAGAGTAAATATTGTGATGGGTCCAGGTCCATGTCTAGCATAGAAGATCATAAATGGTGGCTTTGGGGATTTCTTTGGTAGACCTAAAGAGCATATGGTAGTGGGGTTCCCTTTGTTCCCTGGGACTCCCCTACTCCAACCCGTCATGTCTTCATGATGTTTCTAATCAATGGGCATAAGATAGTTTCTTCTACATTGGAGATGGTATATGATGTCTATGTCTTATGGATGGGGGGAAGAGAGGAACTCCAAATCTTGCCCAAAGAATGTCATTTTCTGTCCCCTTTGCCCTAAGATTTCACTGCATGAGGACAGGGACGTTAAGAGGCCTCACACTTTCTGCTCTGGAAGAAGGGGGGAGGGGGGGTTCCATGCAGCACATTACAGTTGCCAGTTTATGAATAAACAATAGCAGCAAATTTTAAGTTCTGGATGAAATTTGAGTTGGTTTTTTTTTTTCATTGTCTCCTCAGAGCCAACGGTCAGTGTGGTCCAGGAAGCCCGTGGTCATCTTCCTAACTATCCCCAAAACCTGTATGATATGCCTCGGAACAGCCACATTCCAAGCCACTATGACCTTGTCCCGGTGCGACACAGCACCTCCCACAGGGCTTCTTGGGACAAACAGCAAGGCAAGCTATCTTAAGTGCTGTTGCCATGTGCTACAGACATTCTCTGTGCCAAAACGAGAGACATGAAGACCGTCTTTCCTGCTTTGCAATACACTGGACCAACTTGAATTGCTGCATGATGAATCCAAAAGACTTTTATAAATATATATATAAAATATACATGTAGGTAGATATAGAATATCTATATCTCTGTACATACATTCATATTTAGAGAGTGATAACAAGTACAGGAAAAGAAGAACCGCCAACTAAATAAGGCTTCTATGGAAAACAAAGAAGCTCTCTACATTCGTGTATAGCCAAAAACTCTGAAGAATTTTCTCATGTTTAGATTTTGTATAGAATCTGTAAATTATCTTCACATGCTACACTTAAGAGCAACAAAAGCCAGCACGTAGATATATAGGACTTCAACAGAGAAAAGGCCAAGGTACCAGGAAGGAAATTGCAGGAGGGCAAATCACCCAGGCAAGGCTCTGGTCTTTTGGTGCTGCTTTTCAGCACCTGCAAAGATATTGCTAGGAGTCAGGATTTTGGTGAAGACTATCAGGCCCCCTTTTCTCCAGCAACTAATATGTTACAAAGGTTTACTTGTGCTGCAAACCCATGAAAGTATAAAGACTTATCTTAAAGCAGCTGAACTCAGCCCATCAATCCCGCATCTTCCACACCTTCTGTGACTTGATACCATGGGACATAGGAACTGGTTTTGAAGGACTAGTGGACCACTACAGAGGGCATCTTCTTCCTGCCACTGGAATTTTGCTTTTAAGGAGGTCAATTCAATGCTTGGTCCATTGGCTCTCTCCCACTTGCATCTGCTGGCAAACACTTCAGCTTAGAATCAGGGCTGGCCAATTGTGGTCCTTGAGGGCCACAACGCAGTCAGGTTTTCAAGATTTCCACACTGAATATGCACAAGATTGATTTGCATACAATGGAAGCAGCTCCTGCAAATTAGTCTTGTGCATATTCATTATGGAAATCTTAAAAACCCAGCTGGGTTGTGGCCCTCAAAAACTGTGATACTACCAACACTTGATGGTGTTTTGTTTTGTTTACAATCTCAGAGCACATGACCTTCTCTTGCATTTAGAAATAACACACTTCTATGGTCCATAAATGTTCAGCTTGGTTCAGACTGTACTGAGGCTGGTGCTATTCAACAAAATTGGAATGACAAGTAAAGTGGACCAAGATGGTAAAGGGGATGGAACCCCCTCCTTTACCAACACATAGCATGGGTTTGAGCCCCAGCAGCGGCAGTAACTGCTCTGATGCTCATAGCAATTCTATAAGTGCCAGCGCTAAAACTTGCACTATGTGTTAGTAAAGGAGAGGGTAAAGAAGTTAGGGCTCTTCCGCTTGGAACAGAGATGGGTGAGGGAGATGTGATTGAAGTCTACACAATCCTGAGTGGAGTAGAATGGGTACAAGTGGATCGATTTTTCACTCCATCAAAACCTAAAGAGACTAAGGGACACTCAGACTAGTTAAGTTCTGGAACGCGTTGCCACAGGATGTGGTAAGAGCGGATAGGGTAGCTGGTTTTAAGAAAGGTTTGGACAAGTTTCTGGAGGAAAAGTCCATAGTCTGTTATTGAGAAAGACAATGAAGAAGCCATTGCTTGCCTTGGATCATGTTGCTACTCTTTGGGTTTTTGCCAGGTACTAGTGACCTGGATTGGCCATGTGAGGATGGGCTATTGGACGAGGTAGACCATGAGAGAGGATGATGCATGCTTATACCACCTTCCTACAGGAAGCAAAAAAAAAAAAAGCCTACATTCTAGTCACAAGAAGTTTCTTCACCTTTAGTTCAGCACAGTTGGGGGATTGATTCCCTCCTGCATCACAGTATGACAACCTTAGTGAAAATGCTCTTAGTTTTAAGGGGGGGGATTTCAAGGAAAAATTCTATTTATTTTAATTTACAGTAGCTCATGCCTTTTCACTGCTCACTCAAGGTGTTACATTCATGTTGACAGTATTCCAGAAGGTGATAAATGTCCCAGTACCAGGGAATCAAACAAATGAAGTTACAATTTAATTTCAATCTATTTTCCAACTACAACTGAAGCTGATTTGGTCCAGATAACATTGAACCAACTGGCACAATTCTAGTTCACAAGAAAAATGTAAATATAAGAGACACCTTGCAATGATTGTGTGCAAAGCAGGACGGAGTAGGTAAATGGGGGTGTAAGCCTGTCACATGAAGGATTTGAGATTGTATTTGTAAGACCTCCCTGTTCCCTATTGTCATTCTGCAGCCAGGTGGTGTGCAAAAATTATTTTTATTAGTTCAACACTCATTATAAGCTGAAAGCTGCTGGGCTAGTATCTGCTTTAATTTCCAGTAATCAGCTGTAGACTCATTGCAGTGTTAGACATCCCAATGCTCTGTCTTAAATTTAATATTGACCATGTATGGCACTGACTTTGCTTATTGTATAAATCAATTTATTACACCAATAAGATGTTCTTAAGAATATCAGTTGTTCAAATGAACTTAAAGACTTGTCTCTTTCAAATAATTCTTTGGTTGGGTTTTTGGGACCTCATTTCACATAGAGTAAGTCCCTTGGTGAGCCATAGGGGGGGGAATACCCTATGTAAAATGAGTTGCTACCGAGGTCCCAAAACCCCTAACACCAAGGAATTATTGAAAGAGACATCATAAACTTTATTTTGGGGGTACTGAAATTTCCTTGTAGAGCTTGAATTTTGAATAGTATTGAACCTAAACCTGAATTGTGTTAAAAATAATCTACAACGCTGCCCTCTGCATCCAGGAAGCGTACGAGAGAATACAGAAAGCAAAGGAGCATTTATTTGTTCATTTAGAAACAGCTCCTGGACATGTTCTAATGTTGTCTTCCACTCTAAAGTGTTTTATGCAAGCTGGGATCATATTGCAGCTGGTATCTGCACTTTAATTAAAATAACTGAAACCTATGGGTTGTGTGTTATATCAAGCAAACCATAAAATATCCTCAGTTCAGTTGGCAAAGTCATAAAAGGCCCAATCTGATCAAAAAAAGTATTTACTTTATACATTCCTCCAACTACAACTTGAAATAGAAGATCATGAAGGAAATTAGACAAATCTTTCAGTCAGATTCTCCAACCAGAGAAAGGTGGATTTAAACCAAAGAAGAGAAGAAAATCCCCACGAAGGCTCACACTAAGAGATTCATGAGCAATCATAACTTTGATCACTCCCCTCATCAATAAGCCCAAGGTGAGTTACATAGAAAACACTACAGAAACCTTCCCTACCAAGAACCCTCCTCCTTTGCAGCTGGGATGAGTAAGGGGAAGGGCAGTGGTTCCCAAACCTGTCCTGGGGGACTCCCAGCCAGTCAGGTTTTCAAGATATCCCTAATGAATATGCATGAGAGAGATTTGCATATAATGAAGTGACAGGTATGCAAATCTCTCTCATGCATATTCATTAGGGATATCTTGAAAACCTGACTGGCTGGGGATCCCCCAGGACAGGTTTGGGAACCACTGGTCTACTCTAGAGCATCCTTTTGGTGTAGATTTCCAAAAGGTGTATTGATGGTCTAAGGACCAGTATAGTCTTTTTAGTTGTAATTTTGTTAAAGGAAATCTTTGAAATGTACATTCCAAAATACTGAAGTTAAAGAGGTAAACTTAAGAGTAATTTCAGGAAATACTTTTTCACAGATAGGGTGGAGACAAACAGTGACAGAATTTTTAAAAAACACGCTATCCTATACGAGAGGATCCCTGTATAGCAAACGAGCCAAACTTAAAATGACCATCACACCTTAAACAAGGGCAAAGAGCAGTCAGGTTTTCAGGATATCCCTAATGCATATGCATAAACTTGATTTGCATACACTGCCTCCATTATATGCAAATTTCTTTCATGCATATTCATTGTGACTATCCTGATAACCTGACTGGCAAGAAGCTACTTCAGGATCAACTTGGGAAACCCTGACCTAGAGGACTGCAACACACTGGTGTGTCATGGGGCTTTGAAGGGACAGCATGAGACACGGTCACACAAGGTGCAACAAGTTTCTTTAATTTGTTGGGAACTACATTCCTTCCTTGGGCCACTTATCCCAATTTCAGTTCCAGTGAGCAGAGCGTAACCCAAAGGAGTGCAGGGTTCAAACCAAATTAAAGATGACGGCGAGAGCTTGTGCAACACTCTCCTGTCACTGGGATGTGCTGCCCCCCCCCAGCCATTGATCTGCCTGCCACAATGGAGGGGGGGAAAGCAATGCATTGTTGCAAGAAAAGGTACAGAGAAATGCTGGACAGGGAGATGCCTCTAATATAAGGAAAGGCTAAAGAGCTTAGGGAAAAGAGATGGCTGAGGGGGGATAGGATGGAGCTGTAACAAAATCCTGAGGGGTGCAGAACAGATGAAAGTGCATGAACGAATAGTTTAGCTCCAGAACTCTTTGCCAGAGAATATAGTAACAGTAGTCAATGTAACTGGGTTTGGACAGAAGAAAAGTCCATAGTCTGCTATTAAAACAGACATGGGGCAAGCCACTGCTTTTCTGATAGGTGGCATGGAACGTTGCTATCATTTGTTTTGGGACCTGGATTAGCCACTGATGGAAACGGGATACTGGGCTTGATGGACCTTTGATCTGATCCAGTACAGCAATTTTTATGTGAGCCAAGTCTAGGTCACTGAAGCCATTGTGACATCACTGATGAGGTTGTCTCTTAGGCATTATGACATCAGTCTCAGCTCTGGAATGTTGCTATTCTTTGGGTTGGAGACCCCTTGACTTCTGAACCCTCCTGGCCACACAGCAGCAGCCTTTGTATGATGCTTCAAAACATGCTCTTTTGAACCTGTCCATGCACAATTCCTGCCTGGTTGCACCACTGCCTCACACTTCTATCCCAACTGTTCAAAGCAACTGAAAACAGAACCCAGTGGGTTTTATGGTACAGGAACCTGCTAGCACTGCTACCCTTTCCTTTTAACAAAAACACAAACACATTAATTGAACAATGTAGGGACTAGGTCCCTTTATTTTTATTAGAATTAAGGTACCTTAAATCAATCTAAAAATGACGACTCATGGTACAGTCCATGCATAGATACACAGAGCAGTGCATTACAAAGAGCAGAAAGAGAGGAAAGCATTGGTGAGAAAGTGCAGCAGTGCCCTCTGTGTGCCCTCACACTTCATGAGCACCGCAAGATGCATGAACTACCCAGGCTGGCAACACTGACCCACTGCTGCTCGGGAGGGGAGTGTCTATATGGATCAGTGCAAAGGGGGAAAAAATAGACACGCGTCAAAGCAGATGGAGACTTAGCTACTGTTCCATCTGCTCTGGCTGCAGCAGGGAGAAACAAAGATCCCTCTCCAGCCTTTGTTCTTAAGGCCACCAGTTCCTTTTTTCACTTTGCAGCTTAAACCTGTCCTAGTGCAAGATCCACAATTTGCATGAAATGGAGGTACTGTATGGAAATCTAATCCCTGAAAACCCAACGGGCTGGAAGTAACTCTATAAAGTGAGGTCCTCACTTTCCCTGCTATCAGACACAAAGTTAAGCCTCAGCAACACCACTTCTCCAATTATCTATTACAAGTAGTGCTCTGCATCCAGTCCTTTCGCCAGATAGGAGCCGTCATTTAGCAAAATGTCACACCTAATCCAGGAATTGGCGAACCCTCACATGGATACAATAGATGACCCTGTGCAATTTCAAGCATGAGAAAAGAGGATGGCGGCTGGAGAGCTAGAGATCGGACACTGCAGGGAAGGCAGCAGCCACGGTATGAAGACCCATTTCCTCCGCTCGCCTGAGGCTTCGCAAGGGGCCATGTCTAGCACATGCTTAACATGCTTCTCTTCTCAAAAGAGGGGTCCCTACAAAAGCAAGGTGCACAGTCTGGCTGAAGTACAGAGATAAAAAGCCAACCCTTGAAACCTCACTGGGACATGACTGTAAACTTGAAAGAGAGTTACTTTATCCAAGTTTGGGCAGAAATGATTAAATGCTATCAGCCCAAAGTCAGCTTACATAAGAGGCATTTTCTGAAAAAACACACAACCAAAGAAAAATTCTCAGCTGCTTTATGCTGCTTATAGGCTGGAGAAAGGACATTTAAAAGCTGCTAAAGGGACACCTCCTCCCACCCCTGATCAGAGGGAGCTGCCCAGCATATTTTTTTTTTTTTTACTGAATGCAAAAAAAAAAACCTGGAGGAAACTGAGTGACCAGGTACTAAGTTAGCAACAGAGTCTGCAAAACATTCACAGTAGCAGAAGCTGGTCTCGAAACCTCCCCTCTTCAAATAAGAGCTACATCTATTCAATCGTTGAACCAACTCGTTTTGAATTCCATAATGCTTCACAGCCAGAGAAGGTCTCAAACGTGTTGCTCCATTAATTCCCCCAAAAGTCTAAGTAGTGAAAGGCTTTTGTTTACCTATTTAGTGAATATTCATGGAGGATAACTGGAAAAGGAGGCCCAGTCCGAGACCACTGCCCTCCAGCATGCTCTAACTTTACTGCAGGGCTCCTCAGACCTTCCAGCCTGCTCCCACTGGACCCTGTTTGGGCTGAGGAAGAAAGTTTGGTTCTCAGCAAGGACTTTTACAATGTAGACAACATTCAAGAACAAAATATCAAAAACAAAACCAAAAAAAGAAAAAAAAAAAAATCATGAATTGCAAATATAATTAAACTTTGGACATGGGGGAAATGTATACAGCCTTTATGAATCTGATTGCTATATATTTTGACAGCACTGCATTTTTGGTTTGTTTTCTGTGGTTGGGGGAACATGGATTGGGACCACATTGGTGCTTGGAGACATGTCGTTCTCACGCCGGTCTGACATTTGCTTCTGAGAAACGATACGATAGATCTCTGGAAGACAAAAGAAGAACACGTCGTCAATATTCTGTTCAGAACAGGTTACAATAGCAGACAATGTGCTGGGCCTCTGCAGACCCACCTTCAAACTGCATTGTAGTGGCTAAAAGCAGCTAATGGCAACGTATTTGATAGGTGGGTTGCAGAAGCCGAGTTGCTTATTTAAAGAACAGAAGATAGCCCTGAGGTCAACAAGCAGAAAATCCCCCAGATCATGTTAAGAACCAAACACCTGTTGTGCAAACTGTGAACAAGAAAATTATATTATACATAGTGCATAAAAGCTAAGCTCCCCTCTTCTGCTTGACTTTGTACACTTATTATATAAAAAGAAATGTTACACAACACTAGTTCTAATTATATATCTGATAAGTGGAAACTTCTCCAAACAGAATAAAGATCATTTAAAAACCCCATAAAACCATAACACAGGTGCTGACCAAGATAATATTACAATTTGAACCCCATCACCGCACAACCCTTACAAGCAGCGAGGCTCATTACTGTCATGGTATGTGCAAAACTATTCCATCTGGAGATGACGCAATGCATGTTTGAGGTGTGCAGAAACCGGTGCTTCCATAACTGTCTATATTCCACAGCCAAATATGCACATTAAGCACAACATAAGAACTTGGTCTCAGTAGGACTAGGTAGTGTAGAAATACATGTTTATTGGCAGCAGGATTTAC
This sequence comes from Geotrypetes seraphini, assembly GCF_902459505.1. Lineage (NCBI taxonomy): Eukaryota > Metazoa > Chordata > Amphibia > Gymnophiona > Dermophiidae > Geotrypetes > Geotrypetes seraphini. Next base: position 73,195,742 of record NC_047097.1, on the reverse strand, counting down.
ACCTCTTACCAAGCACATTGAGGTTTCAATGAACTGCATTTCTCGGGAGAGATTAGGGGGAGAATGCCCCCTTAATCCCCATCTCTGTGTTGTGTTCAAATATGCTGTACGTATTATCCCCAATTAAGTTCTTGTACATCGCTTAGAATCTGATACGTGATCAAATCAAAATTTTTCATAAACTTGAAGAATTTGCTATAAAGCTCTGTCAGTTGATCATCAAATATTGTCCTCTTCTCCTACTTGCTTTCAAAACTTGTGGGAAGTCTATCAACCTGCAAGATGTTTGAGATCGGAGGGGGGATGTTGCTCATCAATTTAAAAGAAATGTAAAATCTAGAATATCTATTTTCTCAATTGCCAGTAAGAATCTCTGGAATTCAATTGCAAAGATCGTATGTCTTTCAAGAAATTATTTGTCTCAGATTTGAATAATTCTGTATTAGGGAAATTTTGTGGGGGAGATTGATTGATTTGTTTACTGCATTTTATAACGTTTGAAACTGTGGATGTAATGTTTTTGTACATTAAGCGATTCATAAATTTTAAAAATAAATAAATTCAAACTTCCACATCTTTTCTAAAACAGGGCTAAAAACACGTTGCGAGGCTGGTTGTCCCGTCACAGACTCTCAGGAATCTCTTCCTCATCCCAGGCATTAAGTGATGGAAAACCTCAAATCCTCTCACCCAAAACACATTTGTCAGTTCAAAGGAGTGCTGGGCTGCTCAGCAGTTTACCAGACACCCTCCTCTCTTCTCCACAGTGGCTCTTGGCATGATTTGCATGAATAAATAAAAATATTAAGCCACTGCAATGTTTGGAAGGCCCAAGAAATTTTAAAAAAAGGGATTACCCAAGTAATGCATCACTAGAGACCATAGAGCAATTTTTGTGACCGGACAATCACAATAAGATTGTAACTCTCTTGCTCATACACAATGGTCTGGCCTGGCTGTCACTGCACTTAAGTGGAAAGGCATAGGAGGAGTTTGGACCAAGAAAGAATGAAAACATCGTTCGCTAGGCTGTGAATAAGTGGTATTTTTGAGCAGAATTTTGTTTTCCAGAGATGCAAAGAGATTGATTTTCAGACTCCCGAATGTCCGCGTGATGAGGGAGAAGACAGCTGGGTAAAGTGATCATTCGTGCAGCAGAAGATGCCTGCTCAGCGAATCCACTAGTTGGTTGTCTATTCCTGGTAGGTATATTGCAGTTAGAAAAATGTTCTTTGACAATGCAAAGTGCCAAATTCAAATTGCTTCCCGACACAGAAGATGTGGTTGCCTTGTATTGGAAATGTGGTGCGTTGCATATCAGTCAGGAATTGTCAAAAAGTTGGACAAATTGGAATATGGTTATAAGAATCTTTGAGGTGGAGAGACCATCCAATTGTTGTGGTGGAAGAGCATTGTTATACATTCTGGTTGTTGCTGTTTTCTGGGTCTCGCCACGTCTGGGATCAGAGCTCTGCCAGCTGTAACACTACCCTTCTACCTGGGGTAATAAATAAAAGGAGACAGAGCAGCAGAGAACAGCTTCTTAGTCATCCCATGGCAAGCGAGAATGAGCGTGATCTGTAGCTCCTGGCCGCATGGTCACAGGCCAAATACTTACACACGCACACATTAATTCTGCTGCTATCCACCAAAACAAGCCCCGAGACATTTTATTCTAGTCACAGACCAAAGCAGATTGTAGGATCTGTTTGCATGATCAGAACGGCAAACAACTGGAAAGGCTCAATATGGACAAACAATGTTTTGGCCAGCAGGTTCTCGGAATTCCTGCCACAGAAATAGCCAATCCAGTTTGGCAGTTTTGATCTTCTTAGAACTAGAAAAAGATGTTGTTAGGGACTGGTACTAAGATAAGCCTCACTAGATTAAACCTGGCAGTCACTGTGTGATGCAGTTTCTTAAAGCCCCAACTCCACAAAGGGCATTACAGATCTTGTCATTCTCACAGGGCCCAATCGATGTTATTTGCCTAGAAACAATTTGCTGCTAACAGATGAAGGAGAAAAAACCCCAAAGGTGACCTTTCAACTGTGATTCCCTTGGCAAAATCAGCTGCCAATTAATGATTCACTAAGTGGGTAACATTTAGGTTGGGCTCTAGGGAAGACCCAGTACAAAAATGAGTTTTAAGCGCTGCCATCAGACTGACGTGATCTTGCAGGTATGCAGAGAAAACATCCCATTTCATTTAACTCAGAGGCTAGCCAGTGCTGCAGAAAAATAACCTAATTTAGTCCCCAACAGTTAGTTGCTCCCTTTATCAAAATCTACACTTGCATTCCTCCCCTAATAAGCCAATGAGCTCAGGGCCGTGCAACTACCATTCAAATGACAGAGGTTCAGCTCTTCCACTACCCGAGTCTGCCGTGTCCTCAGACCTCAAAGGCAGCATTAAGGAGCCTGAGGGTTTGGGGGTCCGGGGTTGTGTTTCAGGCTCAGCATTTCAGGAGCCATCTCCCAGTCAAAAAGGACCTTCCCAGAAATGACAACCGAGAAGAATGTTGAGCCACCATACAAATAAGGGGACGTTCTAGGATTATGATGAAGCTCAGGGCACCAGACTTCGCTCATGGTTCTGATTAAGCTGGAAACCATTTACATACCTCATTTATGGGCTTGTAATGAATCCCACACTGAAATAAGCTCTGGAACAGCTAATTTAAACTGGGTCACAAAACAATGAGGATTGTTACACAAGGCTTTTCTCCCATGACAAGAAGGTCTTGGCCCTGCTCTAGCGGCAACATCTATGGACCACGAGTTGCTCGCCTTGAAGCTATGTTCAAGCACAGAAAGACTGCAGCCTCACTTCTCATGAAGCTCAGCAGAGAAGACGAAGAGCCAGGATACTCTCTATAAATGCTCTCGACTCAACATGAATCATGTTTCAGCCCTATGGGCCTGCTTCAGGAGTTGAAGTAACTATACACCGGTAGGGTCACACCAGCATTGGCTCAAGTTGTTTCAATGTTTTATAATTCACACAATCAAGTGACCAAATCACTGTGACAGAGTGTAGTGCATAAAATGAAAACAAAATGGCTGCTCAAACATGTCACACCATGACAGGACTGAACCTCGCTCTTACACCAGAGCACACCAAAACAATCAGTCAGTCTCTCACCTGTAAGGATAGTCTGGAAAGCAGCTTCCACGTTTGTGGAGTCTAGTGCAGATGTCTCTATAAATGACAAGCCATTCTTTTCTGTTTGTGGGGAAAAGCAAAGGTAACATATGTTACATATTTCAGTTGGGGACACCCTCCCTGCCCTTCAAACCCAGACTTTTATATCTGGGGGTTTGGAGTGAGGGAGAGAACAAAGTGCTTAAGCTTCCCCGAGATTGTTTCGATCTTGCTAGCAGAAAACTAGAGTATGGAGCTTCCAGTTTCCACCACTGATGTCGCATTCTCTGTATAATTATCTGTCAAGGCCTGAGTGCAGGCATCTAGTCTCGGCATTAAAGAATCACTGCATTCCCTTTATATAGAATGGATTGAAATCATGCAATTTTTCCTATCTTAGAGGAAGCCCAAACAAGAGACTTTAAGGTTTGCAGATTTATGCTAAAAGTCTCAACCCCAAGACAAGAGCTGCTTCCCTGCAACCCCTCCATGGCCTAGGAATCACCAACCTGCAAACGCTCTGGCTTCATCTGTGGGCACGGCTCGTAAGTGACGCAGATCACTCTTGTTCCCCACCAGCATGATGACAATGTTGCTGTCGGCATGGTCTCGCAGCTCTTTCAACCAACGTTCCACGTTTTCATAGGTGAGGTGTTTGGCAATGTCATATACCAGGAGGGCACCCACAGCTCCTCGGTAATACCTGCAAGATGACAAGAGATAGCAATCCTTTTCAGCGTCTCCCATTAGATTTTTGTAGTTCACCCCCCTTAAAAATTTTGGTGCAATTCATAGTTGAGTCAAATAGATTAGGGTGTCCACCATTAAAAATTAATAAGGCTTTACAGACAATTCAGAACACGGCTCTGCGACCGATTTATTCATGAAAGAAATCACATTATATCATCTTATTTCTACAATCACATTGGCTACCTGCTGAAGCAACAATGCATTTTAAATGTTATTGCTTTCCGTATAAAGCTTCGGATTAGTTCCAAATTATTTTCAGTTAGTTCATTCTAAAAAGAGAAGAGCATGTTTCAAGGAAATTAACACAATTTTTTTTTCTGTTATCTTTCACCTAGAGGTGTTAAAGATAATTGTTAAAAGGTTTTAATCTTATCATGCAGCTAAACTCAATAATGAGATTTACTGTTATAGTTGAATCTTCTTTGTCCATAAGAACATTAAAACTTACCTGTTTAAGTAATTTGTTTTATTACAGTGACATTATGTAAACTTATAGCTACTCAGGATAAACTGTTTTAAGATTGCAAGTCACTCTGAACTGTTAAGTTTAATCATACCTAAATTTGGTGTTGCAAGTTTTGTGACCCCCTTTCTGAACTGCTTTCATCCTCTGTTTCCTTAGAGAGGTCCAGTCTCCAGAAGTTAAACAGATTAGGCCACTAGTGAGACCCTATAGAAAGGCACCACTGCCTTCCCTCCTCCTTAACCACTTTTAGGTCAGGTAAGCAGCCACCTCTCCACTTCTGGTCTTTCTAATTGATCCCAAATGCCCAGTTTTACACTTTTGACTCAAGGCTCACTTTCTGAACCTTTGATCATTCTTCCAATGTTTCCATTCCTTTTGATGAATCTATTATGTTAGAATGTTTTTATCATTCATAAGTAAGCAACCCCTCCCCCCCAAAAAAAAAAAAAAGAATCAATACAGACCACCCTGGCATACTTTGAAGAAAGACAGGGGTGTCTCAAGATCCTGGTACTGTAAAGACCAGATTCCCATACCAGGCTTCGAGACATGGACTTAATTGACCACTAGATCTTCATCCAACTCTGTCTCACTCCACACCAGCTTGTTTACCAGTACGATGTGTAAAAGCGTCAAAGGTTTTCTTAAAGTGAAGGTTAAGTTACATCTACTGCATCTTCCCTTTAGGAAACAAGTAGACTACAAGAGTCCAAGAATCAGGATAGGAGGTCACTTACGCAGATGTGATTGCTCGATACCGCTCTTGTCCTGCTGTATCCCAGATCTGTGCTTTTATCGTCTTGCTGTCCACCTGGATGCTTCTAGTAGCAAACTCCACGCCAATGGTGCTTTTACTCTCCAAGTTGAACTCATTGCGGGTAAACCGAGACAGAAGATTACTTTTTCCTACACCCGAGTCACCGATAAGCACAACTGGAAAAGAACAAGGCATGGTCAGACTTCACATCTAAAAAAGACGAGAACTCTAGAATCAAGAGAGATGGGTGTCCTAGCCAAGTGGTGCAATTTTGAAACATATCCTCAGTTGACCATCACAGAATTCTATGACCAGAGTATGAGCCTCATTTTGTGCAATGAATTTTTTGGCCCACTTTGCTGGGTAATTCCATCAGTATATCTGAATCCAGTGTCAAAAACTGTATAGATAAGCCAAATTTGAGCTTTCTACCAATTTTGGTTTATGTACTGTAGATATTGAACATAGCCACTTTGGTTCTGGTCGGACACCCCTCACTCACATCAGATGCTCTAGTTCAGAAACAAATGCATTATCGGCGTCTAATATTTTGCAAAGCTTAGTTTAAGACTTAGGCTGCTCATACACAAAATTTCATGGCATGCCAAGATGGTCGACTGAGGATCACTACATAAACTTTTATTTATATCTCATAATGCACCATTGAGTTCGATGCGGTTTACAGGGTTATCCAAAGGTCACCAAACCACTTGACATGGAATAACCCCACAGAGAAGATAGAATGTAAGGGAATGTACTATGCAGTTGAGAGCAATTTACAATGCAGGGACTGTACATATTTATCATAGGTGTTAATAATGCGGAAAGCAAAGCAGAATTACAGTGCAGGAGTCTGTACATTTATTGGATAAACGGTATCAAAGTAGGCAGCTCACAGAATCTTGGACAAGTCACTAAAGTCTCCTTTGCCTCTGGTACAGGAGCCTGAATTATTTCTGAAAAGGTCAGAGTTATATAAGTAAATTACAAAAATACAAAACCAAAATACTGTAATTCAATTATAAAAATAAACACAAAACAATACATTTACATGAAACGCACAATGCAGGCCTCAAAAATCAGCTCTATACGGACAGTTTAAGCCTCCCAGTCCATCGCTAGGCCATACTCCTCTTAGGGAGGTGCCCAATGATTTATTTTGATATTCAGACTGCTAGTTTGAAGACATGGGATTGGCAGGGGCTTTCAGGAGATTTGGACCCAAATAGGCCTGGCTCTTCACAGATTATTTCTGTGGACTCGGTGAGGCCTTGACCACCCTAATGAAGGCCACACACTACACCCCATCCAACAAGTTTAAGAAGTTTTAGTCAGCTGAATCTCAAGAGCAGCAAGAAGTCACAGTTTCAAGCACAAAAAAGGGAGTAATGTACTTCAAAGAAGCAGAGAAGACAAGACTCCCAAACTAAAGCTTTAATGTCAAGAAGTTGGCTCTCGGATCAGCTTTCGTTGAATTAGATTGCTACATTAGCTGATTTTAATTGTCTAATTACTTGGACGCCTGATGCAGGCTTTGTAGCTGACACACGGTCCATGGCGGGTCCGTTTTTCTTGTTCCACTTAATACTGGGGACATTAAAGGTTTAGTTTGAAGGTCTTGTCTTATCTGCTCCTTTGTTTATCCATTGAGTTTTGCTTTTCTTCAAGATAATCAAAAATACCTGGATTTTGGAAAAGCTACAATTCAAAACCTTCCACAGAGCCTGTGCTGGTACATACAAGGGTTGCAGTGCCAAAAGCCCGATGGAGAGCTCCATCATCACTTGCCACCGAAGCTCCTTTGCTATGTTTTACTTAGAAACATCCTGCTCTTATCCAGGGAGCTCCAAGGCTGATCAGTAGAGCACAATGCACAGGCCTATTGTACTTTAGTTTTAAAATTTATATTCTGGGTGGATATGTTCCATTTTCTTAGCAACTAAAATATTCCCTTGAAAAGAGCAGACAGGTGCACAGATTGCTCTAAAACAAAAAACAACTTAAGACTATTTTCATTCCACAAAACTTTCCAGTTCTATGCAGATAAAATAAGAAAACCTGCAAAAACGGAGCGAGCCACAAACTCGTAATCAATAACATAAAACATTACTTCCCAAGAAAATTTTAAAACAAATAAGGTCTTCAGTAACTTTCTGAAAGGAAAATGCAGTCACGGATGTGTGGAGTTCATCAGCCTTAATCTGAACTGCTACCACATGAAACATTATGGATTTTCTAAGAACATTGTGGCAAACAAGAGAGACTCTGTAAATCCAATCTCTCCACACTGAGGACAAAGTTGGAAATAGCAAGCAAATTTATTGAAAACTGTTTCAGGAAAATAGCAATGCTGTCAAGTTACTTCACTTCAAAATGGAGGAAGCAAAGTACTTTTAACACCCATGTCTCAAATGTTCAGAAAATGTAGAAACTAAGGTGTTGCAACAGTATTATGGATGCCAGATTTCATGATTCCATAAGAACAGCCTTATTGGGTCACACCAATGGTATCTAGCCCAGTAGCCCTTCACGGTGGCCAATCCAGGTCACCCCCAAAACTGGCAAACCCCCAAACCTAGCAGCATTCCATGCTACCGATCCAGGCCAAGCTTAACTCAGTTTCTAAAGCAAAATGGCCGAATAATATTTTAACATTTAATCCCAGGTGCTTAGCAAAAGAGTCTGGGAGATTAGATTTCCATGTTATATTTCCATTGGTGCAACTTTATTGTAGCACTATTCTAGGTTTGAAGACAAGGAAATGCAATGAGTTAAGAAGCTCAGGACTGGTTCAATTTGCTCCCATGGCCATGGAGAAGATCATTTCTGTACCCAAAGTAGTTTCTGGGCACATATAACAGCACCAAAACATGATTAGAACTAGTTTTATATAAGATTACACCTGGAATGAAGATAGTAACAGTGAGCCAAACATTGGTGCATTTTAGCAAAGCATGCAGGAAGTGATATCAGTAGGTTGTGTAAGATCTGCCTCAGCGGAAAGTTAGGAGGGGCAACTGGTGCTGCATGAGGAATTTTTAATCTACACAAATACATTAAACAGGCTGGGTCAGCTGACATCAAAGCAAAGAAGGTGGTTTTATGTAGATACATTGTAAATTTGGTGCGAGATGCCTCAAACACCTGAATGGTCAACTAACGGCTTCAAAACACATTTATTCCCTACTGAAAAATGAAAACCAAAGCACTCTTTTGTTAAATCTCAAATCAAAGCATATTATCTGCCTTTTCTAACAACCAAGGACCTCAACTGCACAGTATAAGGCAAGAAAATGAGGAGTCTCTGTACAAGAAAAAAAATTTCAATTCGATTCAGCCTATTGAATAGATTTAATTCGATTTTCCTGCCCAATTGAGTGGGGGTTTTTTTCAAACATCCTGGTGGGTTTATTTTATAGCCTTTTCACCCCCCCCCCTTTGCCCTCTCCTACCCACACTGTGGTATAAACAAAATAAACCAACAAAAAATACTTTTCCTCTCTGTTAAATCCTAGCTCACGTTCACGGTCTAACACCAGCTCTGGAAGGATACACATTTCAAATCTGACATATTGTAATCACAAAACAGAAAATAAAATTATTTTTCCTACTTTTTGTTGTCTGGTCATTTTTCAAATCATGTTGGTGCCATGTTGGTCTGGTTGTCTTCTGATCAGGCTCTCCTTTCTTCTTTCTCCATGCTAACCATCCATTTTCCATCTCTGTGCTCCCCTTCTGTTTCCCTTTCCTTCCCCGGAGGTCTGGCATCTTTCCTTTTGTTCATCTCCATCCCCCCGCAGCTGCAGCGATGGACCCCACCATCCACAGATCCACCATCTCTCCTTTTCTCAACTACCCTTTCATCTAGCATCTCTCTTCTGTTTCCCTGTCCCTATTCTCCTCTCCAGTAGTGTCTCCCTTGTGTCCCTGTTCCTATGCTCCCTCCATGCCCAGTATCTTATCTCTCTTCCTTACCTCTTGTATCCCCTTCCCCAGGTACAGGCTTTCTCCTACTACCTCTCCTGCCATCCTGCACCCTGCCCACCTACTTTGGAGCAGTATCTGTCCCTCTTGTACCCTTCCCCCTGTGGTCTTGCATTTCTCTCTCCCTCTCTCCATTAATTCAGCACCTCTCCTCTGTTTTCCTCCCCCTCTTTTTGGTTTTGTCTCTTTTCCCTTCACTTCACTTAAGGTCTGGCATCTCTCCTCTCCTCTCTTACCCCTTCCTCCTCCTCCCTCTGCACAGGCCTGGCAGGCATCACCCAATCTTCAACATACAAGTATAGCAAATGTGTTATACTGCCCCACCCCCCCTGTGAAGGCCTGCATGTTCTCCCCAGCTTCCCCGCTTTTACCTTAAGCTAATATGGCAGCCTGCAGGATCACTGGTGCTATAGTGATCCCTGCAGCTACCGTCGTTCTCAGCGGCACATTTCCTCTGCCGCGACCCTGACATCAGAGGAGGGGCAGGACCGTAACAGAGAGAACGTGCTGCTGAGGATGACGGGCAGCTGCAAAGATCACTACAGCACCAGCGATCCTGCGGGCTGCTGTATTAGCTTAAGGTAAAAGCGGGGAAGCTGGGGGAACATGCAGGCCTTTCTGACTGACTGACCCTCCCTCCTCAAGCCGGAGTGGTAGCAGACGGCCAGCAAGAGGCAGCGCTGCCACTCCTGCTTTAGGAAGGCATGGGGGGGAAGGGTCAGTCATCGAATTGGGAGGCTGATTAAAAAAAAAAAAAACTGAATCGATTTGAATTGATTCAGCTGATTCAAATCAGTGAATTGATTCGAATCGTGAATTGGACAGCACTAGTCTGTACCATTCTCTAGCCACCTTAGTGGCTCAGGACCCCCTAAAAAGCATTGGAAAGGTCATCCAAGCATCATTTTCCTTTGATCACAAAAAAAGAAAATCCAATTTTGTACCGCAAGGCAAAATGACCGTCTTCTTTGGCTCTGTATGGTCAATCCTGCCATTTGAAATACAGTAGTAACTTACCATTTTTTTAAAAAGCGCTTAAAACATTTTTGTTTCAGAAATTTAATCAGTGGCAGGGGGAAGGCGCCTCCCCTTTTTCCCACGCCTCCCCTCATTATGCGTGTGCCCCCTTCCCCCGTACCTCTAGTCTTTCATTGCCGCAATTAAAAACTTCAACGTGCTCCTTGCAACCACATCAGCTCTCCCACTGACGTCACTCCTGGGTGCCGCGCATAGGAAGCGATGTCAGAGTCTCCCTCCGATGGAGTTACCTTTGGCAGTGAATAACTAGAGATATGGGGGAAAGGGGGGGCCGGAGATGAGGGGGGAGAGGCACCACCGCCCCAGGCGCCACTGCTCTTAATGGTTAATAATGGAATAATATATTTTTTTATTTTTATTTTATTTATTCACTTTTCTATACCGTTCTCCCAGGGGAGCTCAGAACGGTCTGTCCTGGTGGGTTCTCAGCCTATCTAATGGACCTGGGGCAATGGGGGAGGGGGATTAAGTGACTTGCCCAGGGTCACAAGGAGCAGTGAAGGTTTGAACCTACAACCTCAGGGTGCTGAGGCTTTAGCTTTAACTACTGCACCACTCTAGAAAGCAAAAATGAGGATAATGAAGTCACTGTGACATCACCGATGAGGTTGGCTCTTATTGGTGGAATGAGGCATTATGACGTCACAATACCTGCTCTGGTTATCAGAGGCTGAATCGTTTTCTTTACCGTTCTCCTGGAGAGTTCAGAACTCAAGCATTTGCCCCCGTCTGTCCTGGGGGGCTCACCATCTGTCTAATGGACCGGGGGGGGGGTTAAGTGTCATTCCCAGGGTCACAAGGAGCAGGGTGGGATTTGAACCCACAACCTCAGGGTGCTGAGGCTGGAGCTTTAACCACCGCGCCACCCTCTCCCCATATCTTGTTATTTAGTTCAGGAACCTATTTATTTGTTGGCAATAGCGGCCTATAAGCGATGTGGCTGGGGGGGGGGGTTGGGGGGTTCTGGCTCTTTCCGCCATGACCTGAGCTCCTTCTTGGTTTCATCTTATGAAGCGCCCGAGGCCCCGGCTCCTACCTTTGAACAGATAGTCGTACTCGTCGTCCCGGGTCCCCATGGCGGCGCTGCGAAGCGTCTAGTCCCGGGCCGCTCCCTGCTCCGCTTCCGCCCTCTCCCACCGGAAGTCGCGCGCTCTAGCCGGCGGGCCTTAAGGCGGCCAGGCCCCGACGTCATGCGTTCCGGGCCTCGCTCTGGTTTCGGCTCTAGCGGCACGGCCGGGGGCGTGGCCCTGCGCCTGACGTCATCGGGAGCCGGCTGTTACGTGCGGTCCTAGCGCTAGCCAGGCGCGCTGCTACTGAGCCTGGACTGCTCGCGCCTCGGCGCCACTCCCCTTACGTTGCGTTACCGGTTTCTACAACAAAGTGGAAGGTCAATGGCTTTCTCTCCGAGTAGCGAGTGGATGAGCAGCCGGTCAAAGGCTATGGGGTTGTCTGCCGTGCTCAGTAGTCAGAGGGTTCCATGGTGTAATGGTTAGCACTCTGGACTCTGAATCCAGCGATCCGAGTTCAAATCTCGGTGGAACCTAAGCTTTTATCTTTTGCTTTCGACTTGATAATTCACAACAGCTCCTAAATGATCCCAGCCAAATATATTGCTAATGCTCCCCATAGGTATATCTGCAAATTCCTTTTTAATCAATGTCACATTTTCTTGTCTTAGAGAAGACAGAGTGAGTGATCCAGAGTAAATCAGATTATGCCCCACCACGCAATCTGTCCTCTTGATTTCGATTGTCTTCAACAGAAGTAAAACCTGGATATCTGAATCCTGTTTTTTGAGCCATTTGGTAACCCTAATGATGGGCTTGGAGACCATAATCTCTTCTGTGGTTCTAGTCTCAGCCTACACTGCTTCTTATAAACTACTTCATGAGCATAAAGGAGTTTTCTAGTCTGCACATCCACTTTTTCAAGAGGCCAAAGCTGGTTAATGGCTTTCTTTCTATACTGCTAAGAGGTTACAAATTATTAGAAGTGAAGGAGTTTACTGGTATCTTATGGTTAATCTGTGCTGGTCTTTTCTGTCCCTCCTTTATATTGGACTGTTGCTCCTTCCTCTGTTCCTATGTGGTACCCTTCCCTGTTCAAGTTCCTCAGAGAACTAGTTCCCATTTTGCTCAATTTCCCTCACATTTCTCCAGGCCAAAAGTCATTGAAAAGCTTTTTACTAAACAACAGCAGGTGAGAAGTAAACTCTCTTTGCTGCTTTAGAATTAGGGCTAAATCCAAACCCAAAGAGTGAAGAAGTGAGGATTAAGTAGCACTATGTCCTGTTTGGTTGTAACAATGTGCTTTCTTCATATTTTGAAATGATTTTCTTTTTCTCATATTTTAAGTCATCTCTGTCTATGTTCTTCCCCATTCCTGTTTTTCTGGCATTTTCAGTTTTTTAATATCAATACTTTATTATAAAATAGTCAAAGATCCCTGAGGATGGCAGTAGCTTTTCATAGTAGGTTGTGGTGAGAGGTAGCAATTGTTGCTTCAACCCCACCCCCCACCCATTTTAATAAAACGCTGAATGCTCTATGCTGCTCCCGGCACTCCTAGAGTTCCTATGAAGGTCAGGAGCAGCGCAGAGCATTCAGCGTTTTATTAAAATGGGTGGGGGTAGGTGCGTTACAGAGAAAAGGATGCAGTTGGCTCTACCCATTCAGGTGCCACTTAATGCCAGTTAATGGGCGGTAGTTACCTCCATGTTTATGTTTATTAAAAGTTTTAACCGCACTTCGATTTATCAACAGCACAGTATACAAAATATATAAAAACAAGAAACAAAAAGAACGCCATTTAAAATAGGAAAGCCCCCCCCAAAAAAATTAAATCCAAGTAATTCATGTTAACTGTTAGCAGGGATTTAGTTCAGTATTTGCACCTTTTCTCACTGCCATCCCAAAATGTCCCCTAGCATGTTTACCTATGCACAGCTGTACCTATGTCCAGGAGAGGCACTAGGCTAACTATTGCATTATCAACACAGCTGAAGGCCCGGTTGGCCCAGGTGCCTAAAGCCCCTCCTATGGGAGGGGCCTTAGGCACCTGGCCCAATTAGGGCCTTAGGACCCTCCCCGGTGCATCCCAATACGCACCGGGAAGGCGAAGGGCTGCCATTTGAAAGAGGAATCCATCTTGCCAGCCTTCGACTAAAAGGTACAGGGAAGGGTCTGGTTGGGTTTCAGGGGGTGGGGGTGTTTGTGGGTGATGCCGATAGGAGGGATTGGGCATCCATAACATAACTTTATTTTTCTATACCGCCTCAATCAAAAGAATTCTAGGCAGTTTACACAAAAGAGAAAAACTGAATAATCGGTGAAATACAAAATGGTAATAGTAAGAATACAGCATATTCTTACTATTACCATTCCTTCCTGCTGGGGATGCCAGCAGGAGGGAGTGGGCATCTCTCCTGCCAGCTGATTTGAGGTCAGGTACGGAGGTTTGCTGCCGCTCTCAGCTGATCACAGCAAGGGAATTTCCCCCTCCAATATCAGCTGAGTGGCAGGGACTCCCTAAAGCCGCGATTCTGTAACTGGTGGCCAAGAATTGTGGCTTTGGGGACTTCCTGCCGCTCTGCTGATGGGAGAGGGGAGAATTCCCCTGCCGCAATCAGCTGCTGCAGTCTAGGCAAAGATAGGTGGCTGAAATGTAGGCCAGGGTTACCCCGCCTACATTTCAGCCACATATCTTGGCGTGATTTGCGGCTGGGTAGCCACTTTTGATCATGTAACACCACTTCAGGCGTTGGCCATGTATACTTTGGCGTTCCATGGCCTAAAGCGACCATCTTAGCCACCTTTTATTTAGGCGTCAGTAGGCGCTTCAACCTTGCCATTTCTGACCATTGGCAGGAAATTTAGGCGCAGGTTATAGAATTTCCCTCTAGGTCTATTAGATAAATTGTGAGCCCACTGGAACAGAGAGGGAAAAATGCTTGAAAACCTGAATTAATTCATGTAGAAAATTTAATACATAAATAACTGATGCAGTGTCTACCAAAAGCCCTATGAGATGAGGGAAGAGGTATCGCCGGACTCAATGGACCATGGGTCTGATCCGGAGATGGCAGTTCTTATGTTCTTATGTATGAAAGAGACATGAAAACACTTCACAGCAATAAACCGTTCATAAGAAGCAAGTCTTTTTTGTGGTAAGAAAATTCTAGCCTGAGCTGATGAGGATTGAAGGGGGTTGACAGAGACACTGAATACCTCTAAAAGAAGGAGGAGGCGACGGGAGAACAAGGAAATCAGTTCACAAAACAGCGGAATAAGTACAGAGGATCCTCAGGTTCGAAGATTATGCTAGGAATGAATCTGAGCAGAAACTAGATGACCCTTTTTGGTCCTCAGCTTTCCTCATCATCAGTTTTTCTATAGTTTTAAGAGTTGCTAAAGTCCCACAAATTGAGCCTGTGCTGCAATTAGCTAATTTGTCCACTAGGTGTCCTTCTACTGCCATGGAAAGAGCATTGGGTGACCTCTGGAGTCTCCTACCCACAGCACACAAGTAGGTGAACACATCCTAGAAAATCTGCAGAAGGGAATACATGGTGGTTTATGTCTTTTTCCTTGTTCCTTTAATGGATAAAAGATATAGTCCCTCCTTTACAAAGCCACGCTAGAGTTTTTAGCGCTGGCCGCCACGGTAACAACTCAGATGCTCATAAGAATTCACTAGCGCAGCTTTGTAAAGGAGGGAGATAGAGTTTACATTGACGGAATCAAAGCAGCTGCAAACGTCTCTTTTGAATTGCAATTTTTTTAAACGCCGTACTCCTTTTCTGAGGCCTTCAATGGCTTCCTATTCATCACAGAGTCAATTTTAAATGATGATGCCTTGCACATAAGGTTCTTCATTCTAGGATTCCTTCTTACCTCTACAATTTAATTTCTGCTTTTATGCCCTGACCAGGTCACTTTGTTCTTTGGACAGTGACTCAAGACTATTGCAACTCTTTCTAAAGGACTTCAGAGGTTGCAGCTACTCCAGAACACAGCGGCTAGACTGATTTTCTGTAAGGCTCGGATTGAAAGGGCCAGTCCGCTGCTGATAGAACTACACTGGCTGCCAGTCAAGTATAGAATTCAATTTAAAATTGCATATATGGTTCACAGGGCTATATATGGAGATAGCTCGACTGGACTAACTTCAGCCATCTAATTTTCACACTCCTATTACTCAAGAATGACTCCATGTCAAGTTTGGAGGAAATCACTCTTCGAATCCACCTTTGAGTCTCAAAGCCCCAAAATTTTGAACTGTCTCTCGACTTGCTTACTTCAGATCTCCTCCTATCTTCAATTTAGGAAGGTGCTAAAAACTCATCTGTTTTCATTATAGTCTTGCTATGATTCATAATGTCTACGTTGCTAACCTTGGGGGTCTTTTACTAAGACGTGCTAAATGCTAATGCATCCATACAATATAATGACGCGTTAGGATTTAACGTGTGCTAAATCGGCTAGCACGCCATAGTACGAGACACCCCTTATTAATCTTATGTAAGCTGCAATGATTCTCAGTTGACCTTTGCAGAGTTATGGTATGGTATATCCCCCTCCCTCCAACCTGTAATTCCTTTGCACAATCTTATGGAATAATCTTCCACAGTTCATAGTAGGCTTGGTTGCTTTCCCAGTCCCTGAAAACATATTTTTATGAGTTGACCTATAACTCTTGGCCAGTTTGCATGTTGAGTCTTCAAAAAGAATCCGCACTTTTTAAACATTATTTATGAAATATCTCAAAAGCATTCTATGGCCCACCCTCTTACTACTTCTCCCGCCCCAACCATTTTCCATGAAAATATGATAGTGCGGAAACTTTTTGAAGAACCCTCGTATATAAGACTTTATTAAGACTTGAGTGTATGATGAAGGCTTTCCTGTTTTCTTTGGTACAGAGTTCTTTTCCTTTTCTGTTGACCTTTCCTAGAAAGGCCAAATAGCAAATGTTGTAAATAAACCACAGAGGCAAACAGAACAGGCCTAAATCTCTCCCCTGAGGCAGGGTTACCATTTGGCTCCAGATTGAGATACTTCCATTGAAAGCCGGATGTCTTCATCAAATCCTCCTTTTTCTGGAGCCATACGTTAAGAACATCAGAATTGTCACACTGGGACAGACCGAAGGTCCATCAAGAATGGCCAACCCAGGTCCCAAGCACTTTGCTAGATCCCAAGTAGCAAAACAGATTCTATTCTGCTTTTTCTAGGAACAAACAATAGATTTCCCCAAGTCATCACAATGGACTGATTTCACCACATTGTCTGGCAACAAATTCCAGAGTTTAATTACACGTTGTGTGAAGAAATATTTTCTCTGATTTGTTTTAAACCTACCACTACTACTTATCACTTATATAGCTCTGCAAGGCATACACAGCACTGTACATTTTGACATTTATAGACGATCCCTGTCCTAGTATTTTTGGAAAGAGTGATGAAGCGATTCCCATCTACCCTTTCCACCCCACTCAGTATTTTACAGACCTCTATCATATCACCCCTGAGCTGCCTCTTCTCCAAGCTCATATGAAGTCGCCCCATCCCTTTTATCATTTTTGTCGCCCTTCTCTGTACCTTTTCTAATTCCGCTATATCTTTTTTGAGATATAGCGACCAGACCTGCGCACGGTATTCAAGGTGCGGCCGTACCATAGAGGGATGCAAGGGCATTCTAACATTTTCCTCTTTGTTTTCCATTCCTAACATTCTATTTGCTTTCTTCGCAGCCGCCGCACATTGAGCTGAGGACTTGTTTATTTACAACTCTTGGATTATCTGGAACAATTTCCAATTCGACATATGTCGCAATCGGGATTTCATCCTCTTCATAGCACAGTGACATTGATTGCCTCACTTCTGAACTATATGTATGCTTTGTTTAGTAAGGGAATGGGAGTATTGACTATGCAATTTGATTTAAGTAATGCTTTTGATTTGGTTGATCATAATGTTCTACTTATTCTTTGCATACCATTGGCATCTCTGGCATAGTATTGCAATGGTTCCAAGATTTGTTTTTAATAATGTACTTATCAAGACAGTTTTAATGGGATCTTTGTCAGATACTTAGAGTAATCCTAGTGGAGTTTCTCAAAGATCCTCTCTATTCCCAGGACTTTTCAATATTTATCTCACCTCCTTGGGTTCAAGATAATCAAATTTGGATATCAAAATTTTTAGTTGTGCAGATGATATAATTTTAGTAATTCCTATTTTTTTCTCAGTTAATTCTGAAGGTTTTTCAGATGGTAGATCATTGGATGAGGGATTTTAAACTAAAGCTTAACCCAAATAAAACTAAAATTTTCTTTGCATATCCTACCAAACATACAGAAGAAAATTTGACTCTGAATGGAGTGTCCTAACCTATTATCTCCAACAATCAGGATTTTAGGAGTATACTTTAATCAAAATCTATCCATGAGTGATCATGATGTTTGTTTAGTTATTGATGGGCAGCCCATGGAGTTATCTCACTCCTGGAGATATTTGCTCATAATGAGACGCCCTTGTCATCATCCTTGCTGCTGTATTTTGCACAACCTGTAAATCTTGCATCCTTGATTTTGTAATACCCAAAAGCAGAGCATTACAAAAATCCAATTTGGTAATAACTAGACTTTAGATTATTTACATAAGAACATAAGAATTGCCGCCAGCAGTCCGCTCACGCGGGAGCCCTCTGGTCAAAGACCAGCACCCTAACTGAGACTAGCCCTATCAGCGTACGTTCCGGTTCAGCAGGAACTTGTCCAACTTTGTCTTTAATTCCTGGAGGGTGTTCTCCCCTATAACAGCCTCCGGAAGAGCGTTCCAGTTTTCTACCACTCTCTGGGTGAAGAAGAAGTTCCTTACGTTTGTACGGAATCGATCCCCTTTCAACTTTAGAGAGTGCCCTCTCGTTCTCTCTACCTTGAAAATCTAACATCGATAACATCAGCTTTACTCTAGAAAGTATTCTCATTTGTAGGAACGCACTCTTAACAACATTCAGAATATGATATTCCATTGATAAGTGACTATCTATGTACACATCTAATAGTCTCATATATGAAGAGGTTGATAATTTTATGTCCTGCAATTTGATCTCTTTCGCTTGCAATAACTGCTTATCATTACCCACAAACATTAACTTGTTTTTTGTCAATGTAACATCAACATGTTGTTATCAATCCACTCCCTGATCTTATCCATACAAACTATAACTTTAGTCTGAACCTGATCAATTTCCTTTGCAAATAGTTCAAAAAAGCTTCTTTACATTACGGAAACTATGAACAATTAGATCATTCTTCAAAACTACTTCATTCAGATTATTGGCACAATCTTTAGTGTTGAGTATTTTGGACTATTGTGATATAATATATCTGTCAGGTTATCGTAAAAATGTTCAAAGATTACGTATTGTACAAAATACTGCCATGCATTTAATTTTTAATTTGAAGAAAACAGATCATGTTACGCCTTATTATAAAGAACTTCATTGGTTGCCAGTAGAGGCTAGAATCTTTTTCAAGTTTGGAGCCATGTGTTCTAAGGCCTTGCATGGTTACACACCCGGTTGTTTGTTTTCCCTTCTGATTATAGTTGTTCAGATTACTGTCTTACCAAGCAGCTAGTTGGGATACAGAGATTCGCAGACTATTATCTTTTTCTTCATCTTATTTTAGAAAATTGCAAAATTCCTGGAAAATTGACTTGTTTATCACTGAGATTGTTCAGTCTTCTTAGTTTGTTAACCCGCATAGAACTGCAAGG
This sequence comes from Geotrypetes seraphini, assembly GCF_902459505.1. NCBI lineage: Eukaryota > Metazoa > Chordata > Amphibia > Gymnophiona > Dermophiidae > Geotrypetes > Geotrypetes seraphini. Next base: position 73,176,819 of record NC_047097.1, on the reverse strand, counting down.
TTTTGCAGTATACAAATGTGATTTTATGTTATATTATGTTATGCTAACGCTGGAAGTGGCGTTAGGTGCCTTAATTCACGTTATAGGTAGGCGTCGGAAATGTAAGCCTGGAAAACCCTGGCCTACATTTCTGGTGCCTACTTTTGCTGGAGTTGCAATTCTCTAAACGGTGCCGTCATGTGATTGACACGCGATAGGCAGGTGCTTTTAAGGTGGCCACTGACGATGGTGCCAATTAGAGAATCCGGGCCTAAATGCCCTTTGAAAAAGCTAGGTCTGTAACTTTGTCTTGAACCATTTTAACTCCCCTAATAAGCAAAGGCAAAGAATTCCAGGTTGCAGGGGCTGAAAGGAATAGCACTATGGCATGTGTGTTTTAGTCGGGCAGCACCAGGACCAGTTAAGACCAGCTGATGGTCATTAAGAGATCTAAGAGTTCATCCTGGAGACTGTGGTATAGGGACAGATAGCATGGGAAACCAGAATGGAAAGCCTTGAATGTTGGAAGGAGAAGATTGTACCCCATGTAATGAAGGCAAAGAAAACATGTGATGTCCATCTAGGCATTTTCACAGGATCTTTCAGAGATGGGTGATGTGAGTTTTTAATTATTAAAATCTCTAAAAGAAACTATAGGTAATTTGGGGGAGGGGCACAGGGTTGAAAGTTTGCCTGGTCCTTCACATTTTTCTGTTATTGGGTTTGTACACAAATAAACTGAGTGCAGAGATGGAAAGTGATGGCCTTTACATATTTTCAAATATAAAAATCCATTCTCAGTGTATAGATTTCTTTAATAGGTGTGAAAGAGGAATGTGGGTGCAGCAAATCGTCCCATCCATTCAGCTTACAAGTGATCTATAAAAAGCACTTTTTTGGCTCTTACTACTGTGCCCACTTCTCAGATACTGGATGTAGTCCCAGACTTGTTTTGGCATGTCTGCAAGGGAAGGGCTTGGTCCCTTCTAACACCTATTCACTGTATTTCAGAATGATGTACCAACCAGAAAATGCAAGGTGCAAAGGAACTTTACAGCCCCTGAGCAGTGACAGCACCAGTATCACACTGGATGCCTTCACATAGGGACAAACTATGTAATTCTTCATCACTAGCCGAAAAGCAGCACTCCCACCCACATCTGCCTCCACTGCCAGCTTTATTGTGAAATCTGAGCCATGAAGAGTTTGACATTTTGGAGGACCTGCCAATACACACACTTCAGTTTGAAGCGAACTGAAGAAATGTGGATGCAGATAAGAAACCCTATATCGGAAGGGGGGAGAAGATCTTTCTGAGGTTGGGAGAGAAGATTGCACTGAAAGGGTGTTTAAGAAGGAGACAGCAGACTACATAAGAGACTTCCTGGATGATAAGTAGGAGCCTGACAATGGACATAGTCTCACTGGTTGCTCTAATCTGCCCTATCTTAGGGAAATTACTCTTTAAATTGAGATGGGACATTTGATTGGTTCTTTTAGGTTCAGCTGACTTCCTGGTTGAAGTCATAAGTTACATTAAGCAAGGAAGGCATAGCATTGACCTGGTTATACGTGTTTTGAACATTTGAAAAGTCCTAAAAGATAAGTGAATGATATACTTTAAATTATTGAATATAATAATAGACTGATGAAGATAAGAGGTGCACCAAGAATATTTGTTAGCTCATGTGAAAAAAGTAACTTCTGAGGTCGGTTTTGGTTGACTGTCCTGCTCTGATTTAATTATTGTAGTGCTGGACATTTTTTTGTAATATTTGAGTTATTGTGTGCTCCCGCTGAGAAATTTTTATCTTAGCAAACATAGGGAAATGAAAAGGCACAGTGAAGAAGCAGACCGCATCAACACCGAAGGTGAAAGGGTCAATGGATAAACTTCTGTGTCCTCAAGAGGCTTCGCTTTAAGTAATGAATTCTAAAGGGCAGGAGCTGTAAAAAGGAATGTGCAGTGATATGTTGATTCAAATGGGCAGCAAGTGGACTAGACAAGAACAATCTATGACCATTAAGGGATCGCAACGTACAATGTGGTGTGTATGATATAGGGGTCCTTTTACTAAGGCGCACTAACTGATTTAATAATAATTTTATTTCTTATATACTGCCAAAGCCATGGAAGTTCTAGGCGGTTTACAATAAGAAGAGTTGGACAATCAGCGACATAGTTACAATGTAGAATTAATGAATATCAGTGGACAGAATAGGAGAGATGATGAACGGACAAAATTCTATTCTATTCTATGGGTGCCTTAGCATTTAACGCTCAATTGGCTAGTTCACCTTAGTAAAAGGACCCCATAGCTAGGGAGGAAAGCCAAACAATAGGCCTTTAATTTTGAACTTGACCCTGAATTCAAGAAAGGTGTTATGGGAGCAAACCAACTAGAGTTAGCACAGTATTGAAGAGCTTGTGGTTTCTTCAAGATGCCAAAGCAAACAATACTGCAATAGTCAAGCCTTGTGATGAAAACCGATGCAAGTATGAGTTTCACTAGCTGCTGTCTAGAACACGGACAGGATGCGAGCATGTGTGTGTGTGTGCACGTGTGCTGGTTTTATACAGGATCTCTCAAGATCTGTAGCAGATGTTTGCTCACATCCTGTCAACGTATGAACCACAGTAAATAAATTCCTCTTTGAAACTGTTGCTGTTTATTATGAGTGTAACCAAGGCTAGTAAACACAGCAGAATGTCAATTATTTATATAAATAATTTTAGTGGGTTTTACATATAGAAGAACATAATTTGACCTTTGGTCTGGCAAGACTGGAGAAAGAGAAACAGAAATGTATTGCATCCTACAGAACAGAAAACTTGACACAGAAAATCAAAAGAAAAGGAAAAACTCTGCATAAACCTAAAAACACAGAAAGTGATGGCAAATAAAGGCCATGCGGCCCATTCAGGCTGCCCAGTGCCCATCTACTGTATACCACCAACTTAGGGTAATCATATTTGGGAAGTCAAAAAAGAGGACACATGGCCCTGCTTTTGCCCCATCTCCCATCAGTTTTGCCCCTAGCCTAATCCTGCCCCATGCCACCCCCATCCATTTCCTTAGTACCACTTACCTCCCTCTGGACCCTTATAGTGTCTCCCTCTCCAACCCCCCTCTCCACACACACACACTGTGGGTGCTTCTCTTTCTCTCTCCCTCCAAGAATCCTCCCGTGGGTGCTTCTCTCTCTATCTCTCTTTCCCCCTTGAACCCCTCTTTCCCCAGCAGGATCTGGCTCTCCCCTGTCTCCCATCTACCTACTCTGCTGAAATTTTCAATCTTCGGGCAGACCAGCAGTGTCAGCGAGGTGAGCCTGCTGCAGTTGCCCTGCCCCAGAAGCCTTCATTCTGCAACGACTTCCTATTCCCGCGTAGGCAGGACAGCTGCAGAATGAGTGCTTCAAGTCCTATAATGCACCAGGATGGGGGTAATCATAAATCCAGGACAGTCCCAAAATCTCCAGCTTGAAACAGGGCAACTTTGTCATCTCTGTAAATCAGTGGTATAGCCAGACAGACAATTTTGGGTTGGCCTGAGCCCAAAACTTGTGGACATTGCTCTCTTTCCCTCCCTTCCCTCCATCCCATGCAGCAGACTCTCTCTCCCTCCCTTCCTGTCCCCTCCAGCTCATGCAACAAACTCTCCCTCCTTTCCCACCTTCAGCCCATGCAGCAGATTCCTTCTCTCCCTCCCTTCCCAGCCCCCAACCCATGCAGCAGATTCTCTCTCTCTCTCTCTCCCTTCCCAACCCCCAGCTCGCATTCCTTTTCTTCAGGTCGCTGGAAGTGGTTCCTACACGCTGCTAGCAGCTGACCTGGAAGCCTTCCCTCTGACACATTTGTGTTTTGTGTGTAGGACCTGCTGCTGGCAGCCTGTAGCTGCTGGGTAGACTGACCTGAGTCCATATTAGGCGGGCAAGTCTCGACTAGGCCCACCCATGGCAATGCCCCTGCTGTAAATTGTATTAAAAAATCAGTACAAACCAAGGTAAATGTGAACTTCAGAGGTAAGAAGCAAGAGACTAATGCAGCTCTGAGGTGGTCACTAGAGAATGCCCCTGCAGATAACCATGGAAACCATCCCATGTCATTCTTTAGTGTCTATCTCAACCTCAGTCCTTCTACACTGGCATTCTCCAATGCAAGGCTTGAGGGTCAGTGGCTGGAAACCATCCCATGTCATTCTTTAGCGTCCATCTCAATCTCAGTCCTTCTACACCAGCATTCTTCAATGCAAGGCTTGAGGGTCAGTGGCTGGAAACCATCCCGTGTCATTCTTTAGCGTCCATCTCAACCTCAGTCCTTCTACACCGGCATGCTTCAATGCAAGGCTTGAGGGTCAGTGGCTGGAAACCATCCCTTGTCATTCTTTAGTGTCCATCTCAACCTCAGTCCTTCTATACTGGCCTTCTTCAATGCAAGTTTTGAGGGTCAGTGATTGTGCCCATTCATACTCTGACAGGGATGGTTTCCCATGGTTAACCACAGGGATAGAGACAAATTTTATCCCCGTGTCATTCTATAGTGGTCACCTCTGTCCTCATCTCCTCAGCATCAGAGTATGGATTGTTTATCATGTTGATGAAAACAATTGAGTTCCTTAAGAATTCAGTTTTTCAATTAGTTTAGAGCTGGGGTGCCTCTTGGTTTTGGCTGGATTATATCCCTCTATGCACTGTGAGATTTGTAGTCTCCATTTCTTGCCTTTAAAACACAAACTACAGCCAGCAGAGTGCTGTGTGTGAATAACAGTCAACTTTTCAAAAATAATTAATGTACCAGCTCAACACAAATTGCCTGGTCCTAAACTGGAAATAAACGTAACTGGCCCTGGAAGCATTGACCAGGCCAAATTTAAATCTAGAGAGGGGAGCAGGAGGAGCAGACACAGAGGAAGGAGGAATTAGGCAAGCATTAAAAGTCCCACCAATCAGTTTCTCCTTCTCCAACTTATGCCCACAAAGCCCACTAGTCACTTCCTCCCCATCTCCCTTGTTCATCCCTACAAGTCTCTCCCTCTTTACCCACTCCCCACCTTATCCTTGCCTCTCACTTTTCTCCTTTGTTCAATTTCCTAGGGTTACCATATGGCTCCAGAAAAAAAGAGGATGGATTGAGACATCCGGGTTTTACTTCTACTGAAAGCAATGGACATAAGGAGGATGGATTGAGATATCTGGGTTTTACTTCCACTGAAAGCAATAGAAGAAAGGAGGACGGATTAAAACATGTGGGTTTTACTTCCATTGAAAGCAATGGGAGTAAAACCCGGATGTCTCAATCTGTCCTCCTTTTTCTAGAGCCATATGGTAACCCTACCATGGGACCATGCTATAGTGTCCTCAGGTCTTAAAAAGAGAGTAGAATTGTGGAGCCCAGAGATGGAACAGGTGAGCAGGAGCAACTCACCCCTCCCTCCTCTTCCCTACAGGCTGCCTGAAAGGGGGAGCAAGAGCAGAAGACCCTGCTGTCTGTGCTCCAGAAATCAAAAAAGGTCCGTTTTTCCACTTGATTTCAGTCATTTGCTTCTCTCCTTCAAGCCTCCCTCTCAAAATATTCTAAATGCTGGGGATGTCTGACTGTACCCTCCTTCCAAAATGCTCTTCCGACCCATTGATAGGTTTTCACAGCTGTTCTCTATTGTACTGTCAGTAAAATGCGTTTTGATCACTAACAGGAACTGCCTATACACTGCATGGAACAAGTTTGTGTGCCAAGAACATTTACTGAAATTCCGTTACACAATGTCCTGACTCTTCCTGAGTGTTATACAGCCCTGAGCTCTGGTTTCAGGGAGAGTGACCTACTTCAATGCACAGTTGCACTACTTCACTTATGCATGCTGTCTTTTATCCCACTCACTAGTCCTGAAATAGAGCCTCAGCTATTCTCAGGAGAAAGCCATTGGTTGATGACCCTACATTTAAGAACATAAGAACTGCTGCTGCTGGGTCAGACCAATGGTCCATCGTGCTCAGCAGTCCGCTCATGCGGCGGCCCTCTGGTCAAAGACCAGCACCCTAACTGAGACTAACCCTACCAGCGCACGTTCTTGTTCAGCAGGAACTTGTCTTGAATCCCTGGAGGGGATGAATGCTTATGTTTTATGTATTGGTCCTATGCATTTTAATGTATATTTAATGTATGATTTGATTTTAATTTTCTTAATGATCTTTATATTATTTAATATTATTGTATAATACATTGTTATATTGTTTGAGCGTTTATGGTTTTTTAATGATTTAAATAGACTCTTGATAAAGCCATTGTTGCCGAAACACTGTCATAGTGCTATTATCAATAAAGTGATTCCTGAACCTTCCACGGCTGAGTGATTGACATCCTTTCCTCACATCTCTTTGATTTGGATTGCTGTTCTCATTGTAGAGGCCTTTCAGGCTTTTTTCTCGTGTCTTCATGTCACTGCCAGTTTTTGTGTGGCACAGTGATTAGAGCTACAGCCTCAGCACCCTGCCAAAAGAAAACATATGAAATAGAGTTTGTTAAAAAATACCACCGGTGTTGAATATTGAGGGAGTGCAGTGTGTTAATGAAGAGAACTGTATAGATGAAAGAAACCATACCAGGTAAAAGAAGATCCTCGGATAAAATCCTATGCTGAATAATATGGAGACCATCATCATCATCCTGCAAACGACAAGATGGTTTGGATAGTCTGGAGTGAACTTTGACAGCAATTCCAGTAGTTGGAAATGGAATCTAAGGACAGAACCAGGTCCAAGAAAAACAACCCACGACTGGGACACTTCGGATCTTTTTATCTGCTGTCATTTACTATATTACTATAAATGACTTCCCAAGAATGTGGAACCTGCCGAGGAAGGAGGCAGGTAAAAGAACCAAAAAGAAGAGATGCAATTTTACAGAGAAAGTCGACTTATATCACATACTAGGAGACGGCTAAAAGGACAAAATTAGATGAAATTTCAAAATAATGATTTCAGCTCATTTAGGGCTAGATTTACTAACCTCCATTACTTTCTTAACACACATGAACAGGCCCCATTGTATAAGAGAGAAGCCGAGGTACAGACACCCATACCATAGCACAGTTTAGTAAATCAGGATCAACTGATGTGTGTTCCAGGAACTCAGGAGGTGACTTCCCTCCATTACTCAGATAAAAAGAAATTGTGCAACGTTCCACTGTGTGAATGTTGCTCCTTTGATGGACAAGAGAGCAGAGGTCGGCTTAGGACTACACAGTGTGGTCCCTTTCTCTGATGTTTCACCAAGAGGCCTTTGATCTTTGGAACTGAGATGCTGCACTAAACCTTCCAGAATAAACAGAAAAGCATACACTGGGTCAGAAATCTGCTCACAAGTGGGGGGGGGGGGGGCTCTTGTTTTTCACAGCAGGGCTGCATTTTCCTAACCATTATCTGTCTTCTCTTGCTGCTAAGCTTTGCTTTCAGTTGGAAATCCTGGCCTGTTCTATTACCAAGTCTTTCTGGGCATCTCTCTTACAGAATACTCTTAGGGCCCACCACTAATGTTATCATATGGCTCCAGAAAAGGAGGATGGATAAGACATCCGGGTTTTACTTCAACTGAAAGCAATGTCTTAATCCGTCCTCTTTTGTTCTGGAGCCATATGGTAACCCTACCACCACCCTCATGGCACTTCACATATGTTCTTCTGAGCTGTCCCTTTAAAAAGCCCTGTGAATGGCACTACAGAAAGCAGGTGTGTAGAAAACAATGTTTTATTAATGCTTCTGGGTCAGACGAGTCTTTGCTTCTTGCTATAAAGTAGCTCTATGGCTATGGAGAGGCAGGAAATCATATGGAAAGGAGGGAGGGGGGTTGTTATTTGCCTCAGCTGTACTGAATAAAGACAGAGCCTGGCAAATATATTTAAGTAGGATATGTATTTGTTTCATTAGTCCAAAATTGTCAGACCCCAGAACTTCCAAAATAATGTTGTACACTGAAATTGAGGAATAGCAAACTAATCTGCTTCAGTAAAAATAGGCACTTGCTTTCTTTGGCCATTGCAGGGAGGTAATGGCCTGTGCCTGGAAATTCAGTAGTGGACAAGGACACTTGTGCTGTTTCGGAACCTCAAAAGGGGTTGAGGGGTGTTGGCTTTCCTGGCAGATCAACCAGAGACTAATATCATTTTATATGTGGCCACAGTAAAAACCCTAAAGAAGGAATCTGTCTCAAATTCAACAAAACTCAAAGGTCAGGGGCTCCAGAGCATCAGTGTCTGGAAGATACTCCTTCAGAGTTTCCCAGAAAACATCTGTCATAAATCAGGAAATGGCTCAGGTGTTGGTGTTTGTTGATGCATTGATGTAGTGTGTTTGATTGGCACAATTCAAAAGCGTTGTGAGAACCTCCAGGATCTATATGATATATGGATTGACTGTAAGCTGTTGACATCATATGACTCCTTTGTGTCAATGTATGAATTTTTAATAATTAGGAAGAATGATATCTAGATAATTCTGCCATGTTGATATTATTGGTATGATGTGTGTGTTGGTTGTTATTCATTATGAATATTCATTTTGCCCACCGCTTTGATTTAAAGCAGTTTATAATTTTTTTAAATAAATAAATATTAAAAACATCTCAAGTTTTATTAAAATTTGATAAAAACGCTTATAAGAAATGTCTAAATGATTTACAATGTAAAAATAGGCATCTTGAAACATATAAACGACAGACAGTACACATGGCAAACTTGTTAGGGGAGGATAAAAGAAAGAAGTACAATTTTCTTAGAAAAGCACATAAATGGGGAAGGGATTAAGAGCAGCCTCAAATTGTTCATGGCAGGACAAAGATTATTTTTCAAAAGCGTCTATATAGAGAAGGAGGCTTTAAATCTCTCCGGCATGGTTTCTTCTCTAAGGTAAAGTGGCTTTTTAAGTGACTGAAGGAATTAAGGGCTCCTTTTACTAAGGCGTGCTAGCGTTTTTAGCATGCGCTACACGGAAAATACCAACGCAAGCTCTATGCACCTTAGTAAAAAGAGCCCTAAGAGATTGATGCAAATGTTATCTGTATATTGTTTTGTTTTGTACTGTTTTTACCTTATGATTTTTTGTAAGCCGCTTAGATATAAGCAAAACACAATTTTTTAAATAAATAAACATAAAGGGTTGGAGAGAGACCACATCACTTTCTCCCTGGCTGATTGTGGCACTCTTCCCATTACTAGTATATCTGACAAAAATATCCTATTGGACATCCACATACTCATGCATGCCCACACTTTTATCCACACACCTCACAGTTTATTAACAGCATAAAAACATATGGATCAAACCATTGGTCCATCTAGCCCAGTGTCCTGCTTCCAACAGTGGAAACTAACAGAGAAGAAAAAAAAATGGCATGGTATGTAAATGGTTTTCCTGTACGTGGTGAGAGAGAATATTCAGTAGCACAGTGCAAACACAAGCCAGATCTCACCAGGCTAAATGGCAAACAATGCGGGCTGGGCTGTGTCATTCGGCATGACTCATCGATATATTTTGCAATGTGACTATTTTGCAAGGAAAGCACATGAAATAGTGTGAGCTTCTCCAGATGAAATTCTTACCAGTATGGAGGTCATTGCTTGCACTCCAACAGCAGCTAATAAGTGCTTTCTTGTCCTGGATCTCTGTCCACCTGGCTTAAGGGGGGTAGTAATGTGGCTGTGCTGGTTGCTCAGGTCCACTCCTGGTCCACTCCTGGGGACACACTGAGCCAGTCTGGTTTTGAAGATATCCACAGTGAACATGCATGAGATAAGTTTGCTTGCACTATCTCATGCATATTCATCACGGGCATCCTGAAAACCCTTTTGGCTGGGTGGGTGTGTCCTGAGAATTGAGCTGAAACCCCTGGGCTTCAATATCATGCTATAGAACATAAGAACATAAGAATCGCCTTACTGGGTCAGACCAATGGACCTTCAAGCCCAGTAGCCCATCCTCATGGTGGCCAATCCAAGACCCAAACCCAAGGAGTAGCAACATTCCATGCAACGTATCCAGGGCAAGCAGTGGCTTCCCCAAGTCTTTCTCAATAACAGACTATGGACTTTTCCTCCAGGAACTTGTCCAAACCTTTCTTAAAACCAGCTACGCTATCCGCTCTTACCACAACCTCTGTCAACGTGTTCCAGAGCTTAACTATTCTCTGAGTGAAAAAATATTTCCTCCTATTGGTTTTAAAAGTATTTCCCTGTAACTTAATTGAGTTTGAACAGAGTTGGGGTGTCCATATCATATCGAACACAGGCACCTCTTTCTCCCTGAATTGCTGTTGTGAATGAGTGGACCAGTACTCAGCTGTGGTGATCAATGTTCCTTTTAAGATTCTAGTCACCACCTCTAAAAACCAAAGCTGGATATTTGGCACCGGTATCTGGCTAGAGGCTGGTGCTGGGCATCTGTGTAGAGTGGATAGCGGTGATGTTCTAATTGAAATCCAGATAAAGATAATGGCAGTGCCACCAGCTGGAGAACTCTGGGGACTGCACTTGCCCAGCCTACAGATCATCCCGGCACTATTTGGATAGTCCCAAGGCAGTAAGGATATTCAAAGGCACCACCGGCTAGTGCAGAGGTCATCTGTAAGAATATTGAAAGGCACCATAAGGATAGTACAGCAGGATTCTTTAAGAATATTCAGACCAGGCTCTATCCGGATAATACATAGGGGGGAGGGGGGTCTCTGTATGGATATTCAGAGGATACAGAGGGGGGTCTGGAAGAATATTCAGGAGAGCGCAGAGGTGGTCCTTAAGGATATCCATTTGTAGCCTGTGACGCTCTTGTGCAGCAGCATTTTTTTTTAATGAGCCAGACCCGTTCATGCACTGACAGAAAGGGGAACATTTTACCATGAACTACGGATGACTGTCAGGGTCTGCGCTGGTTTTTTTTCTGACAGCGTGTTGATTGCTGCATCTATGTGGCTTTTTGCATTGACCCCAAAGCGAGGTACAGAAGAGAGAGAAAAAACGTGGGAGGTGAGGTAGAAACAAGACAATGTGGAGGATGGGAAAGGACGGGATACCTAGAGATTGAATGCTGTGGCCAGCTGCTGCCAGCAGCCCTCTACTGAAGGGCTATGGCTGCTTTCCCCCCCCCCCCTCATTTCTCTTCTACAGAAATCGCCCCTGCCGCTGCCTACTGGCTCCTTCCGTGCATGGTTTGATTTTTCTAAATTTCTGTACTTCAAATAAAAATGAATTCCACTCCTCTTGACAGATTTTGATAGAGTTAACATAGTAAATGATGGCAGATAAAGACCTGAATGGCCCAATAGTCATATGCACTATAAATTCATGATTAAATCGGATTTTATTTAAATTGGATTTTAAAAAACTAACCCACCCCCTTTTACAAAACCATGACAGCATTTTTTAATGCACGCTGGTGCACTGAATGCTCTGCGCTGCTCCCATTCCTATGAGGGTGGGGAGCCTGTGCTATCACGGTTTTGTAAAAGGGGAGGAAAGTGCTTTTTTCAGGAAAAAAAATCTATCTAAAGGTATAACTTGCACTTTTCTCAGGACAGACCTGATGTGTTTTTTTTTCTGTGAAAAGGTGCAGTGACAGGGAGGGGCATTTTTAATGGAGGTCTAGGTCTAATTTGACAAAAAAAGTCCAGAAATCCAGTAAAGAAAATATCCATTTTCAGAACAGTCAGATATCTTTTATTTTTGAAAATGTCTTACGTAGACGTTTTAGTCCTTAGTACGTCTATCTTTTTTGATCATTTTCAAAAATAAAAATGCCCACATAAAAAATTACAAAAAAGCAAGTTTTGCGAATGTACCCAAGTATCTTGTCTGATCGCAACAGGGTGATCCCATCAGCTCAACTGGTTTCGGTGCAGTCCTGCCAGCTCAGATGATGGTGGATTCCCATGCCAGGATCAGCTGAATCAGCAGGGAGAGAAAAAAGTTTGTCTCCCTACCTCCCTCACACCCACCAGTTCCCTACACCCTTCCTCTCGACATCCCCGACAACCTCCATACTTTCGGATGACAAATCGGCTAGAGCAAGTCCACTCCCTCCTGCCTATAGGGCTATGTGGAATCTGGTACCAATATGCATTTCTTTGTAATCCACCGGTCTTAGGTGAACAGGTTTGTTTTTATTGCTTTCCTAAAGTTGAGGAGTCCTTCAAGGGATCTGATTTGTAGGGGCAGTTGATTCTAGTGGCTCGGTATGAAGTGGGAGTAGTAGCATCGTTTGGCAGTTTGCAGTTGAAGGGCACGACCAGGGATTATTACTCAAAATATTTTTTTTGATAAATCTTTATTGATTTTTAAACTTTGACAATGCAATACAAATATCTGAACATAAATATTTCATAAAATGCATTATTAAACATACAATTTATACTTAGATTTATAATTATATTTTTATAATTTTTATATAGAGGATGGGGTGTTTGAAAATGATTGCCCTGGGCATCAAATATGATATCCTTAGCTTTAAATCTAGTTATTACGAGGGGGTGTTGAAAAGTTCTCAGCCCAACCAGCTTCCTAAATTCTGAGTGGTTATTAAGCCACTGTAGCTGAAAAGAGTGTTATTTTGCAAAGTGCCAATTTGCAGAATTGTAATGTCAAGTTTGGACATTGTTTCAGATCACTGAATTGAACCATGTCAACAAAAAGTGTGGAACTCCGAGCCGTCATGAAGTTCCTATTCCTGCAGAAGAAAACTCTAAAGGAAATTCATGAATGTATGATGCAAACAGTGAGTGACAAATGCCCATCATAATCCACAGTGAAGAAGTGGTGTGCAAACTTTTCAGTGTGGAGATTTTGAGACTGAAGATGCAGCAAGGTCTGGGAGGCCTCAAATGGTTCTACTCCTGAAATTGTTGACCATGTCCATGACCTGATTCTGGCAGATTGGCGAATATCAGCTAAAACAATTGCTGCTGAGACACTAAAGATATCCAGGAATGTGTTGGGTGTATAATCCACAAGCAACTAGATATGCAAAAGCTGTCAGACAAGTGGGTGCCCAAATGTTTGAATGCTGAAGAGAAAGGACATCGAGTGGATATTTTCAAGTTGATTTTGCAGCATTTTCAGCAAGCTGATGCTGTTTGGACAAAATAACTAACTGGATAAACTACCTACTCCTCAGCTCTTGATCTCCTCTGAGATAGAAATCAAGAGCAGAGGGGTAGGTAGTTTATCATCTTAGTTATTTTGGCCAACTTTTAGGAACAACTAGTTACTGTTGATGAAACATGGTTACACTACTATGATTCTGAGACAAAAAAACAATTCGTGCAATGGCAGCACTCAGGTTCTCCAAGGCCAAGGAAATTCAAGACCCCCAAATCAGCAGGAAACGTCATGGCCACAGTGTTTTGGCATCAGGAAGGTGTTGCAATGCCTGCCTATCTTCCAAGGGGCCAAACAGTTGATGCAGAACACTACTGCTGTGCCGATTAAAGGAGGCATTGAAAAAAAAAAAAGAAGAGGGAAGCTGCAGAAAGGAGTTCTCTTTTTCCAAGGCAATGCACCTGCTCACAAGGCTGGCAAAATGATGGATGCTTTGACACAGTTGGGGGTGTCAGTACAAAGACCATCCTACACACCAAATCTTGTTCCATCTATTTTCTGTTTCCAAACCTTAAAAAGAGTTTGAAAGGGTGACAATTTTTGAGTGATTCAGAGGTGACTGTAGCAGCGGAGCAGTATTTCAGTAACCAGACATCAGAGTGTTATTTGGAAGGGTTACAGAAACTTCACTCATCACCAGCAGCAAAGAAGACCTGCTGTATCTACTGAGAAAAGTCAAAGCTAAGTCATAACATGGGATTAGAACGGAACATAAACAAGATGAAGATCATGAACATGGAAAATGATGATTTTGAGCTTGAAGGCGATAGAAGTTGTAAAGGATTTCAATCTCCTTTCGTAAACAAAGAAGCAACTAGCAGGGAAGAAATACTCCGCAGAATAGCACTTGGTCACTCTTCAATGAAGGCTTTTGACAAAGTATTCAAAGGCAAGGAAATAACACTCCAAACGAAGATCAGACTTGTCCACTCACTTGTTTTCTCAGAGGTCAATTATGGATGTGAAAGTGGGATACTACAGAAAGAAGATTGATTGATTTGAGGATTTTATGTGCCATGGACCTCCAGAATTCTGGAAGAGATCAAACTGGCTATGTCACAAAGCCCAAATGATGAAGTTATGGCTGTATTAGTTTGGTCACACCATCAGAAGAGAGAGATCATTGAGATGAACATCATGTTTGGGAAGACTGAAGGAACCAGATGAGGAGGGCGACCTGCAATCAGATGACTGGACATGTTGAAAAATGACAATGGAGGACCTTACCGGACTAGCACAAAACTGATCTCTTTTTAGATCTGTAATTCATCAAGTTGCTAGGAGTCGAAGATGATTCGATGACAGCTAACTAACATAAACTACAGACAGATATGTCAAGTGTGTTGAACTTAGGGGTGGAATAACTTGTAAGTTTCATGGCTCCACCTTGTTTCCATCTTGCTTGGGCTGAGAAGTTTTGAGCACCCCTAGTAATAATTGGAAAGATAATTCTCATCTAACATTGCACATGTGGTGGAATTGGATTCTAGTGTACAAAAAATATGAAGATAACCTTACTCCCAACTCTTCAAATTACTCTCTAAAAATATTACAATGGAAGTCCTTAGCAGTGGTGTAGTAAGAGGGGTGCGGTGGGGGGGGATGCGGGCTTCCTAAGGGTGTGGCACCCCACCACCTGCTCCTCTCCTTGCCACACACGTGCGCCCCTTGCCTTCCCCCGTACTTTTTATACTTGCCAATGCGTTGGCATTGGCAAGGAAGTGACGTCAAAGGGCAAACTGACATTGATGTGGGCATACTGTTCACACTGGAGAAGTTAAAAAGGGAAGAGGGCTCGCCTGTGGCAGGGGAGGAGCGCCACTGCTCTGGGTGCCGCTCACCCTTACTATACCACCGGTCCTTAGACAATTATCTTTTATAACTCAGGAACAATTTTCTTGATACTATATTTTGTACTTTATTATATGTCATCGTGAATATGCTCTTTGTTTATGAATCTACACTTCTCCCTCCATATGCACGGTTTCGATTATTCAGTTTTTAGCTTGCTGTCTCTTTCCCCAAAATTACATCAGCTTGCACAGAGAAATAGCTGATTCCAAGCATTTACGGAAAAAAAATTGCCAATTCCCAGCACTTTCTTCAGAAACAGGCCAGGACCATATTCACAATGGTTTTTAATAGAAAACAGCAAATAATATATGAAAAAGTTATTTTTGTGGTTCTGTTAATCCCCTATCGCAGCGAATTCGGAGGGAGAAGTGTACTACTTAACATTTAAGAATGCTTTGAATTATTTAAAAATGTTATAAATGAAATAAAAAGAATGAAGGGGGAAAGGGAAGGGATCATGGGGGGTATAAAAAGAACGGATTAGGTATATAGAAATATATTTTGGAGGAATGATAAAAATATGTATGGAAATATTATTATTGTGAATTTAATTGCAGTGAATATCTCTTTGTATCTTATTATTGTCTATTTATTTGATTCCTTCAATAAAATGCTATAAATTAAAAAAAGAATGCTTTGAACTAATCAAAGAAGATGCAGAGACGCCCGACCCCCGACCCTTAGGATCTTCTCCCAGCCTTGGTGGGTGGGTGGGGCGCTTCTGGCCTCTGAGCGGCACTAGGACCGCGCGCGCGGCGCCCAACCGTCTTGTCACGAGACGGGCTCGCGCTTCGCTTCTCTCCCTCTCCCCCGCGCGCTCGAGAGAGAGAGAAAAAAAACCAACCCCCAACCCGAAGCAAGATGGCGGGAGGCGGCGCGAGCCGGTGTCCGGTCTGAGGGAGCGAGCGAAGGTGAGCTGGCGTGGGGGGGGGGGGGGGGGGTTGAAGGGCTCTGTGACATCATCTCTACCGCCTCGCTCTGTGCGTGTGCGCGTGGCCGCCGAGGGTTTCGGGGCAGTTTCCTCGCTGGCCTCGAGACGAGGCGCCGTGGCTCGCGCTGGCACTTGTTGCACGTCCGGCTGCCTCGAGGCGTCCTGCTATTTGCTTGATGAGGCCACAATGAAGAGAAGCGGCGCGCGTGAACGGCCGTCTTCTGGGGCAGCCAATCAATGAGGTGCCCATGGCAAGCTAAGTCCTCCGCCTCAGCACCTGGGACCAGGTGTTTAAAAAAATGCCTGTGCCATTCTGCTTTTAATCTGAAGTATAAATGAAAGAAACAGAATGAAGGGGGATCTAGAAATATATTTTGAAGGAATGATAAAATGTATGCAAATGTTTTATTATTTCTTTGTATCATATTATTGTATATTTATTTGATTCCTTCAGTAAAATGTTATAACCTAATTGCTCTTTCTGCTCCTTCCAAACTTCAGCAACCCCTTGACCCGGAGCCTAAATGCATTCAGCAATGCGGACATGATAGAAACCTCCACCGCAGGCTTCTCTTAAGCCCATTGAGGATTTGGGCTGGAACAGTGCCATCCATTTTCTCTTCATCTTCTTCACAAACTGGCATCAAAATAGGCCAGTTCTCCCTCTGTATTCACGGTACGTCTCCAGGTTACCTTGTTTCCCATTTCTCCTTCAATTACTCAAACAAGCCACTTATTCACATACCCTCCTGTCAAATTAACCTGTTGGATCAAGGTGGCCATTAAGGCAGCCTACATTTGCAGGAACAAAAGTCTCTCCTGGATTGAGAGCTCACTTGACTCGGGTAGAGGGCTGGAAGGTTTTTCTGGAGGACTTGGTCATCGCTCTACTTCTTTGGAAAACATTAGAAAGAGAGGATGTGCTAGGCAGAGCCTGTTCAGACTTTGGCAGAGCTGTCTTCCACGGGGTATTGTTTTCCCATGCCTTGAGTCTGCGTGGGCATATCCTGCTTGTTAAGGATGGAGAGAAAATGAACAGGTATGACTAAATTTCATTGTTGTATCTGTTATGAAAGGCAGTATATAAAGTATACAACTGTAGTGGCTGCTGTATTTATAAACATTTGGTATTGTTTAGATAACACTATATACAAGATAATAGAGTTTCCTGTTGTAAAACAGTTAAGTCTGAGTTAAGTACTTGAGCGGGTGAAGTGGCTTGCTCGTAATTGTACGGGGTTTAGAAAGCAACTGAGCAAGGATCTCCAGGTTTACAACAATATTCCCTAGTAATTCGACCTACGACTATAGCTCATAATGTATTTCATAAATGTAACAGGTTTTTTTCTGTAGTGTATAGCAATATTTAGAGACATACAAGATGACTTACAAACATAGCTAATGATGGACCAGTGGATTTGGAGGCAGTAATAGTTTTTGATTGAGGGGACTAGGCAAAAAACATGCTTCAGAAGGAGTGGCTTAATGGTTGGCGCTCTATCCTAGTGCATTATGGGAGCTGATAGGCTGATTTTAGGGGTTACAATCGGGGGCTACAAATAACACACTGAATTTGGATGTATGTTCGGAGTTGCTCTTCTGTAGTAATGGGTCTGAGAACCAGAATAGTTGGGGAAGTCTTTTTTTTCCTTTCTTGCCTCTGGTATGGAACAGATGCCAAGAGTAGACTGCTCTACAGAAGTATAAACTTTGTATAGTTTTATATGTGAAAAAGCTTCAGAAATAATGTGTTTAATTTTTACTTGGTGCTTCTAAAATGATATAAACAGAGTAAAGGCCGTGTTCAAAGGAATTTGCCCAGAGTAACTGAATAGTGAGCTGGTTGAAAATTCTTCACTTATCTCCCCCCCCCCCCCCACTCCTTTTATCAAGCTGCACTAGAGATTTTTAGCATGGGCCAGCGAGGTAAGTGCTCCACTGCTCATAGGAATTCTATCAGCATCGGAGCCTTTATTGCACCAGCTCATTCTAAAAACCCCTAGCGCAGCTTGATAAAGGGGCCCTTAATATGTATGAGGTGCATTTGTACTGGTGGTCTTCTCCAATTCAGCAGAAACTTTTCAAAAGGACGCTCTATGGCAGCGTATCGCAAACTGTGCTGTAGCAGATTCCAGGTGTGCTGTGAGATGCCAGCGAGGAGGAGGAGGAGACGCCAGCGCTGGATGGCTGCCTATGCATGTTCTGTAGGCAGTCAGCTGGTGCTGGTGCCTCTTCTGCTCTATGTTCCTCTCTTTTCCTACCACCCGCCACTGGCGGCTCAGGGCGCCATCTGGTGGGCTTTCGT
This sequence comes from Geotrypetes seraphini, assembly GCF_902459505.1. NCBI lineage: Eukaryota > Metazoa > Chordata > Amphibia > Gymnophiona > Dermophiidae > Geotrypetes > Geotrypetes seraphini. Next base: position 73,158,611 of record NC_047097.1, on the reverse strand, counting down.
GCATGTTCCGACGTCATGGTGTTGACGTCTGCACATATCTGGATGTTCTCCAGCCACGGCACAGGGTTTAGTGTGCCGCAGCTTCTGGAAGTTTGCGAGACACTACTCTGTGGAATTGTCCCCACTAGAGAGAGAGAGAGAGAGAGACAGACACAAACACACAGCACGTGATCATTTTTAAATTATGAATTTATTTTTATTTTTCAGATTTCCTCCTCCATGTTACTACTCCTTTATGACATATATATTATGATTTTAACCCAAGGTATGCTACAATACTTCAATAGAAATATGTTTTCTTTCATAGTGATGCATTGGATATAATTCTTGTCACCAGGCAGACTTAATTTATTTCATGTGTTTTAAATTATTTTATCAAGAAAAAATTATTGATATCTTGGGGGGGGGCGGATTTTACTAAACTGAATTAACCCCCCTCCCCTCCTTTACGAAGCTGTGCTAGCGTTTTTAGCGCTGGTCACAGCGGTAAGAACTCTGATGCTCATAGAATTCCTATGAGCGTCAGAGTGCTTACCACCGTGGCTGGCGCAAAAAATGCTAGCATAGCTTTGTAAAGTAAGGCCTAAGTGCTAATGTGTACTTAACATGAGGGAAACAAGACTAGCTGCAAAGTGCAGTAATTTGTCTGTTGGCAGGTGCTAATTGCATGCTATTTATTTATTTATAATATATTTTTTAGAGGGCAGTTGCCATGGCTGGGGGATGGGCATGGAAGCGTTATTCAGCTAGCATGTTTATATTAGTGCATGCTAAATGAATACCAATGACAATACAGGAGCATTTAGCACCCCCTGAATAGCTGGTGGTAAATGCTGTCCTGCACTAATAGTTTTTTGAAGGTCTTGGAAAAATTAGCACGGGATTTATAAAAATAGGAGAGCTCTACTTTAGGGACATGCTAGGAAGTCACTTGTTAAAATACACAAAGACAACTTCTTAGCTCATCTTATACAGCGTAACCCTGATGCAGGCATTTACGGAAACTTGTGAGGGGGAGGGAGTTATCTAGTCTCTCGGGTGGGGGGAATCTAGTCTCTCCGTATCTTGATGACTGGCTTTTGGCAGCTACTTCTCTTGATATCCTTCAGACAAAACCATACTATTTCAGTGTGTGTCATTTATCATCAACTTCAAGTTAACATTTCACCCTATGAGCAATGTTTTTCTTCATAGGAGCTATTCTGGACACTGGTCAAGTCAAAGCTTTTCTGTCACAAGACAGATTATAAAAACTAATAATTTATGTCCAGAATATTCAATAGGCCATGACCATCAAAGTCAGGGCCTATTTGGAGGTATTAACCCATATGGCCACTGTGTTCTGTCATATCTTATGCCTGTCTGAAAATGAGAGGGAACAGGAGGGCAGGATGCTTGGAGAGCTCGCGGAAGTTAATCGCTAGCGGCTCTCCATGTGGCAGAAGCATGGGAAGGTTACTCCTCTGGTTCACCGCTGTACCACCTGGATTTTAAAGTTATGTGGGTGAGGTATGAGGAATGTAAAAGTTTTTCAAGTTGGTAGGGACCAGAGGCAGGAAGGATCCCTCCTGTTCCGGACACCGCTGGACCACTAGGTCTTACGGCAGGGCTGGCGGAGGCCTGGAACAGGTCCGGGAGTGGAGGTGGGTGGGCGTTGACCTCAATATAAGCCAAAACACCTAATTTTGGGCCACTTTTCTGGCACAAAAATCTCGGCTTATATTTGAGTATTCAATGGTACCTTCTATGTTCAATTGTGAATAAAGATTTTGTGAGAAACTTGGTTCTTCACAAAGCCTACTTTCTTGTTCTTTTAGTTGTGTATCTGTGAGACTTTGTTCTCCTTTTTCTTCTGTTTGAAAATGGGTCACAGGTGGGACTCTTAGTAGCTTACAATCTTGAGAGAGAAGAAGTAGACAATAAAGCACAAGTATGTGTTTGGACTAGAGAAGTAAATGGCCAAAAAACAAAGATAGAAAAAATAATTTTATTTCTAGTTTATAGATAGAAAATAGAATTAAGATGATACCTTTTCATTGAACTCATTTTAATACATTTTTGACCAACCGTCGGATCAGGACAGCTTACAGCCTTGACCTGGGGAAGGAAGTGTTGGCCTCTGAGAGCTAGCTGAAAAATGTTTTTAAGTCCTTTCAATAAAACATCATATTTTCCATTTATAAAACTTTTATTTCTAATTCTTAATTTATAATGTACAGTGTGTATAATACAATCAGGGTAATGCAATAGAAAATTTTTGCTCACGGCAACTCAGTCCTTTACTTGTGAAAAAAAAGTTTTAGCTCACATGAACTCTTTCCTTAGAGGGAGTATTGCTGTACAGTTCTTTTTGAGTGAGGCCTGTAATATAAGAAATTATAGTAGTCCAAGTAAGTTATTATCAAGGAATTAATCTATATGTTGAATGCATTAGGTTCTAGTAATGCCTTGATAGAAAGAAAAGATCATTTTGAGTTTGTAAAAGCATGGTTTGTAATACTATGGAAATTTGTGAGTGAAAATTGTTTATCGTTGAGTACAATTCCAAGGACTTTTGTATTCTGGGGACAATAGTATTATTGAGAAGAATGAGTGAGGTAAGTTGTTGGTCATCAGTATTTATGAACAGAACTACTTTTGACATAGAAGGATTAGTAAATAGTTTGTTGTCTTTGAACCATGATATTATACCGGAAAGGGATTGATTAATGTTTTGGATTTCTATAGTATTAGTGGGGTCGAGGGTAAAGCTAATTGTATGTCATCTGCATACACGAAAGGGGTAGATCCTAATGATTGAGCAAGAGTCAATAGGGGTGCAAGGAAGATGTTGAAGAGTAATGGTGCAAGGATGGAGTCTTGAGGTACTCCTCAAGGAAAAGGAAAGAAATTTGGTAGCTAAAATTTAATGCTAAGAAATGCAAGGTTATGCATTTGGGCTGCAAACACCCGAGGGAATGGTACAGGTTAGAGGGTGAAGAACTTATGTGCACGATAGAAGAGCGGGACTTGGGTGTGATTGTATGTGATGATCTTAACGTGGCCAAACAGGTTGAAAAGGTGACAACGAAAGCTAGAAGGATGTTAGGGTGCATAGGGAGAGGTATAGCTAGTAGGAAAAAGGAGGTATTGATGCCCCTGTATAAGACCTCATTTAGAATATTGTGTACAATTCTGGAGGCAGCATTGTCAAAAAGATATAAAAAAGGATGGAGTCGGTCCAGAGGAAAGCTACTAAAATGGTGCATGGTCTTCATCATCTCAATCTACATACTTTGGATGAAAGGCAGGAGAGGGGAAATATGATGAAGCTGTTTAAATACATGGTATAAATGGGCATGAGGCGAGTCTCTCATTTAAAAGGAAGCTCTGGAATGAGAGGGCAAAGGATGAAGTTAAGAGGTGATCGGCTCAGGATGGTAGATACGTGGATAAAGGTGGTGGAGACAGAGACTGTGTCTGAATTCAAGAAAGCCTGGGATAGTCACGTGGGATCTCTTGAGAGAGGAAGAGATAATGGTTACTCTGGATGGGTCATTTGGCCTTTATCTGCCATCGTGTTTCTATGTATCAATAAGATTCCTGGACTAGTAAGCGGTAAGTGCAATTACTGAATAAGATTTGAACCAGTAGGAAAACGTACCCGAGATACCTCCCAAGGTAAGTAAGCCCTTTTAAGTTCTGGTAAATGTATGCTAGTGCTTAACACAGCTTAGTAAAAGGACCCCCAAGTCACTTCTCAGCTCTGCCAGCCATTGCTCACTTTGAGCCTGGTGCAGACAGACTTTCTCTGCAGCTCCGGCATGGCTGAGAACATAAGTGTTTGATTCTGGCATCTGCCTTCATTTTTCTAAGCCAGTTCTCTGGGCATTGAAGCATGTGTGCACCACCCACCAGAAACACAGCTCGCGCCTCCTACCACTATTGTATATATGGATAAGTTTTGGTATGGGAAATGCATATGTCGGAACTAATTCTGCCCAGCAATATGGCTTGAAAAACACTGGTATATATGATAATTATTTATTTAAATATGTTATACTTTGCAGAGTTATGTTCTGAGGCTTTTGTGAACTCTGATGATTCTTGAATGTAATTTTGTTTATGTTCTCATTCAATAAAACGATTGGAACTCAAAAACAAACAAACTTAAGAGTAAACTTAAGAGTAAGTTAAGTGCTTCTTCTATATCTTTTTTGGAACACATATCATGTTGGTGGTTTAGCCAGAAAAAGGAAAATGACACAAATATAGGGCCGATGATTAATATACCACCCCAGTAAGGGTATAAAAGAAAATCGAGTAATGCCTCGGGTGTTTGAGGTCCTGTAGTAAAGTTAATTTTGTACAAGTTTACTCTAGGTTTTTTGATTCGTAAGGATCTTTTTGAGTAACTTAAAGATTTTCAACTGGACATCATAATTCTGAATTTACTTATACATTGATTCTCTGACGCTTAGCCTGTGCCAGGTATCACTGTCAACAGGATTAATTATTGTAATAGCAAATCACCTTGAATGCAGTTTTGTGGTACGAGTTTGATCTGATTTTCTTTTCAGCTATCTCCTGTGATGGAAGATGATGGAAGACAAAGGCCCTCGTGTTGCTGACTACTTTGTGGTAGCGGGACTGACTGATGCATCTAAACCACTTGAAGAAGAAATTCAGTTCAATGATGCTTGCCATAAAATAGCAAAACCAAAAGAACCCATCACAGATGTGACTGTCATTATTAAGTCCTTGGGAGAGGAACTGCCTCGGGGATACATGTGCATAGACACCACTGCAACTGGACTTTCAGCAGACCTCAATAATGGTAGTCTTATGGGACCACAGATATATCTTTGCTACAGAAGAGGAAGAGATAAACCTCCACTTACAGATTTAGGGTGAGTTGGGGGTGGTTTTTAAAAGCACGATTATTCCGTTCTTTAGAAAATCAGAATGTGATATTGGCCTTGAGGCTGGCAATGATGTGCCCACATGCAAGTTTAACACCAAGAGGTGTTTTGGGATCCTGTCAGGAACTAGTGACCTGGATTGACCACTGTTGAAATCAGGATTCTGGGCTTGAAGTACTTTCAGTCTGTCCAAATGTGGTAATGTTTATGTGCTTACCCAGTTGTGCATCTGCTTCCTTCTCTCCTTCCTGTATCATCATTCAGTACTTCCTCAATCAAAACACCTAATCTCTTTAGCCAAGAGAGATGTGTGCTGAGTTATTTCTGACTTCCTGGTGGTCTTTGTGACTACTCGTAAATTTTGGTCCATTTGGGACCTGAATAGGATTTTATATATTTACCTTTTGGGATTGATTGATTTATTTTGTCTTCTATCCCATCCTCCCCAAAGAGCTGAGAACGGGTTACAGGCTAACATACACAATATACAGTTAACAAATTGCCATAGTTATACTGCAAGGTTTTTCAATACAAGTTTTTACCCTAACTTGACACAAACTAGGGATAGCTCATGACTTTTCAGTAGTAGCTCAAGACATACAGGGGAAGACTCAAATATTTGTGGTAAAATCTGACAGGCTGCTGTCGCAGCTGTTACTGTAATACTGCCATTAAGCAAACAACCCCCTCCCCTGGCTATTCAGAGCCTTGGGCCCCTCCCTAGTGTATCCCAGGATCTATTTGGGAGGAGAAGGCCTACCCTTTTGAAAAGTCAGATCTGCAGGCAGTAGGCATCCCTCCAGCCAGCCTTTGTAAACATGGTAAGGGGAGGCGTTGTCGGGGGCATGATGACAGTGGCAGGAGGGAGTGGGCATCCCTCCCGCTGCCGAGGGGATGTTGGTGGGGGGGGGCGTTGCTTAATGGCATCAGCGAGAGGGAGTGGGCATTCCTCCTGCTGGTGGAGGCTTCAGAGGTTGGCTTAACGGTAGCGGTGGGAGGGAGTGGACATTTGGCAGGTCTGGGCTGTCAAGCCTTATTTTCCTGTCAATGCCTGATCCAATCAGTGTTCAGGCACTGACCAGAAAGTAAGGCTAGGACAACTCAGACCTGCTGGAAAAGTTTGCTCTCAAATGTAGGATAGCGAGGTTAGGGAATCACCCGGCGATAATGAGAATCGTCCAGAGTGCTCATTTAAATATTAATGACCTCATTGTAATACATTTGCATGACAGAGACTGCTAAGAAGCTCAGAAAAGACCACGGTAAGCCGTTTTGATAATCCGCCACTAAAATACATGAACACTAAACTGGCTGGAACTGGTTTAGGACCATGTTAAAGTTTTGTGAATCTTCCCCACAGTTGAGTATGTCAGGTGTTTCCTTATCCTTACAGGGGTTACAGTCTGTTGCACCTGGCTTCAATGGTTCTCAGCCTGCTGCTCTAGCCATTCACTTGAGAGTTATTTTGTCTATCCCTTTTATTCATATATATATTACATAAGAGCTATTCTAGTGTAATAAGTGCGTCATTCTGGACAGTAGGGTATTCTTCCCATGCTTGCGAGCTGTGCAGAAGGAATCCATTCCAGTTTTTTAACTACTCCTTCACCAGAGGACTCTGCTGCTGCCCCCCTTTTAGTTTTTCCTTGTGCATGCAAGCTGGAAAGTGTCTTTCTGATCTGTTCTGTATATTTGTTTATTATTATTTTTTTTTTTTGGGGGGGGGGGTTTAACCATTTTTTTGTGGCTTTTGGTACAACTTGGGACAACTCTGCCTACTTGGAGAAGAAGCAGACTTGAGTCTGCAGCCAGCAGGTAAATCCCTTGGTGACCTATTTGGCAAGCCTGCAGAAACTATTGTAGAGTTCGGGGTCTGTATGTTTATACTTTCAGAGGAGAACAGATTTGTAGTTCAGGGAATCTCCCCCATACCCTCCTTCTTATGTGTTCCCATATAGGGCTTTCACCTGCTTTGGTACAAACTGAAAGGGGCAGCAGAGCCCTCTGGAGAAAGAGGTGAAGTTGAAAACCTGGAATGGATTCCTTCTGCATAGCTCGGTGGCATGTCCAGAATGACATACCTATCTAGTAGAAAAGATATTAGCAAGGTAAGAACTTAATCTCTTTTTATTAAGGAACAATTGAGAGTCCATGTTATATGAAAGGTGAATAACTTAGAAATGTGTTTCTCAGTTCAGTCTTGGGTACAGTCAACCAATCGAGTTTTCAGGATACCCATAATCAATATGCACGAGAGAGATTTTCATATCAAGGAGGCAGTGAATGCAAATTTCTCTCATGCATGTTTGTTGTGGATATCCTGAATACCTGACCAGCTGGGTGTGCCATGAGCATGGGGTTTCCTAGATAAAAGAACCCATATTCTGATAAAAGGAGTATGACTAAAATATTATTCACCAGTGTATTGAGTTTGTTCAGTAAAAGGTTTCACTCAGTTTGTTTAGGTTTCTTTTATTATTATTTCTGTTTTTAAGTGGACCAAATTTGGTGGGGGGAGAAAATGAGATTTGAAGACGCTGGTTCCTTCAGTGTGTTAAACATATCTTTATAAGTAAACAGAACTAGTATACATATTTCAAATTTCTTCGTGTGCTGCAATATACAATTCTAAAATTAAATCTTTTATCTAGGGTTTTATATGAGTGGAAAGAAAGATTAAAGCTGGGTTGTGAAATTGTTCAGACTACCCCAAATGGCCACCCTGGAAGTATCAGTGGCAATTCCTCATCACAAAGAGTGTTCATCACATACCGAAGAGCTTCCGAAAACATGACCCAGAATTCTTTAGCTGTCACAGATATATGCATAATTATTCCAAGCAAAGGAGAAACTCCACCGCACACTTTCTGCAAAGTCGACAAAAATCTGAACAATAGTATGGTGAGAGATTTATTTGTATTGTAGAACCTATTTACTTGATGATAATTCATAGTTTTGTTTTTTTTTGTTCCATAAGCTTTGTTGCTGCTTTTTCAAATGTGTAGGCATGAAGTAGCACAATAGATTTCAATTACTGCGAAATAATGTTAGTGCATGGTTTTATAATATGTCTTTTATAAACTGGGCTCCTGTATCCAGCCATAGAAGTGCATACATGCCAATGTGCATATTTACAAATGCCTACACAAAGCCATTTCTAAGTCATTGCCATCTCCTTGTGCAAGTGTTTTAAACAGATGTATATTACTGAATATTTTTAGTATTGAAGGCTTTTTTTGTGTATAAAACAGGCTTTACAAATGAAACGTCCTTTATAAAATTTCCTTTTAATGATTAGGTTCTGAGTAATTAGGTGTTTGTTTCTACATTAAATATTTAAATTAAATTTGAGGACGTTATAGGGCAGAGTACGGTACTGGGGTTTAAGAAAGGATTGGACAAATTCCTGCTGGAAAAGGGGATAGAGGGATATAGATAGAGGTTTACTGCACAGGTCCTGGACCTGTTGGGCCGCCGCGTGAGCGGACTGCTGGGCGTGATGGACCTCAGGTCTGACCCAGCGGAGGCATTTCTTATGTTCTTAAAGAAAGGGGATATGCTCTGGGATTGGCCCAGGTGGCTTACTGGCAAGTACTGTGCACTACAGAATGGCACAGGGACAAATTTGTCCCATCCTTGCAGGATCTATCTCCATCCTGAGTTCTGTTCCTGTCCCTGCCCTATCCTCATCTGCACAAGCCTTGAACACTTGTGATTTTAAAGTGTCCGAGGCTTGCACGGATGGGGACAGGACAGGGATGGAGATAGATCCCATGGGAAAGACAAATTTGTCCCTGTGTCATTCTTTACCATCATGCACAGGACCTAAATTTGAAATACAACTCATAGCAAGTAGTGCTTCAGAAAAAGCTACAGTCTTTAGCCCTCTCCTGGCTTCTGAAAATCTCTCTATGCTACAAGCATGCTGTTTCTGGCCAGGCCATCTCATCTGTCACCAGGTAGATCAGTCCATTTGGTGACTGTGTGATGCTTGGGACATTTTGGATGATTTTCATTATCTACAGCATTAAATGTCCTCCTTAGGAAAAAATTGTATATTTGTGTACTATATGCCATGCCTTATTACAGGGTGTTAATAATATAATATGTTCTCTGTTAGAATAGAAAATAGTTGTGTGTGGTATGGAACACAGATAACCAAAGTAATTTTATGTTCCGTGGTGTTGCTGCAAATTTCTGTGAATTACAGAAGCATTACGAAAAAATTTCAAGTTTGCTATACAATAATATTTAAATAAAGTCAGTCAGTCAGTCTAACGTGCAGTAGCTTGAAGCACAGGGCGTTATGCATGCAACAAGATTGTCAGCGAGCTAAAAATCATGTTCTGACACTTTGCTCTCAGATCCGCCTTTGCAACTGGATGGGTTGTGGCCTCCTCCCCTTTGGAGCGTACAACTGGTGCCATCGGTCATTGCAAGTGTTGGTTTGAGAGGGGAAAACTGGAAAATGTTAAGACACGGGCAGGGATATAGTATTCTGTGTGTGGTGGGATAGAACAGGGTGTTTCACTTCAGAGAGAGGAGGAGAGGGCAGCATTCTTGACTGTTTTAAATCACAGAGAACACAACGGGGAGAATCTGGGGATTGGAGGTTTTTTTCCCCTTTTCCAAATCTGTGGTGTCTGGGGCTTTGGGAGCTGTACTGGCTGGATTTGTAGGAGGCTGTATGTTTGTTTATTTATTAAAAAGGTTATATACCGCCCTCTCTTAAAACATCAAGGCTGTGTATAGTAAAATACGAGGAAAAAAACTACAATTGAAATAGGAAAGATAGACAAACACCCAAAAACAAAGAAACAAACAAAAAAGCCCAAAACCACAATCTCATGTACACCTAGCATCTGTGCACCAACCAGCTATCCTAATCCCTCTCCCCCCGCCAAACGCTTGAGCTAAAAGGTGAGCTTTCAGAACTTCAAATAAGATGGTTCAGATCGGATGTTAGCAGGAAGTGTATCCCATAATAATGGTAAAAAAAAAAAAAAAAGCTGAGTGGTGGTAGATTCAAGCCTAGTGATATGAACTGAAGGAAGTGTGAGTTGATTAGAGAAAGCGGAATGCAACATTCGTGTTAGTCTGATGGAATATGAGGCATGCAGCAGAGTTCTGAACAGATTGAAGGGGAGAAAGATGGTTTAGCTGCAGGCCAATGAGAACCAGATTGCAGTAGTCTAAGTGAGAGATATTGATAAGGTGACCATACGTCCCGTTTTGAACGGGATCGTCCTGTTTTTAGATCCCCTGTCCCATTGTCCCCACACACAGCTTCGAGACGCCGAAATGTCCTGTTTTCAGGGACAGCATCCCGAAGGTGTGCGAGGAGATAACGGGACAGGCGATCACTTCCTGTCCCTCCCTGCACGCAAAAGAAAAGCCTCTTTTTCTGGCCTCTTGCAGTGCTGGAGGGAGGGAGAGAAGGGCAGAGATGAGAGCTGAGTGACGAACGGTCTTCAATTCCTTTCAGTGCTGATTGGTCAGAATGGTTCCTGGGGCGGGGAGAGTCATAGAAGGGTCCGCCCTCTAGCTCTGATTGGGGGAGGGGAGAAGAGAAAAGAAGGTGTCACTCACAGTTCCTTCTGCTACTCATAGCTAGGGCGGGAGGAGGAGCCAGGGCTTGGACATGCAACTGGGAAGATGGGCGCCCGTTTTACTCCCTCCCCCCCCCCGCCGTCGGCCGCCGCTGTTCTCCTTCTTACCTCCTTGCTGCTGCTGCTGCTGCTGGTAATCACCGCCCAGAAGCCTTCTTCCCGATGTCAGTTCCGACGTCAGAGAAGACGTTCCGGGCCAGCCAGGCAGAATTGATGTCGGGAAGAAGGCTTCTGGGCGGCGATTGCCAACAGCAGCAGCAGGGAGGTAAGAAGGAAAGCAGCAGCGGGGGGGTGTGTGTAAATCGGGTACTGGAGGAAGGCTTTTTTATTTTGCGCGGCAGAGAGGGAAGGAGGTAGGCAGGCAGGCAGGCTGGCTAGCTTCGGGGGTGGGGGTGGGATAAAGTCTGGAAGGCAGTGAGGGGGACATGGGAAGGAGGTACTGGGGCACTAAGGAAGGAGGCACTGGGGGCACTAAGGACATGGGAAGGAGGCACTGGGGGCACTAAGGACGTGGGGAGGAGGATTGGGGGCGGGACTGACAATAGATGTCCTCTTTTGATGAAAAAAATAAATGGTCACCTTAGGTATTGAGGATCTTGGCAGTGCACTCGGAAAGGAAGGTCTGATTTTAGTGATATTTTAGTGGATTTGTGAAGAGAAGGAGAGAGATGAGTTAAAGATTACCCCAAGGTTGTGAGCCAAAGAGACAGGAAGGATGAGGGTGGTGATCATAGAAATAGAGAACGGGGGAAGAGGAGAGATAGTTTTAGGTGGAAAGATAAGGAGTTCAGTCTTGGCCATGTTTAATTTTAGATGATGGTGAGACATCCAGGTAGCAATGTCAAGACAAGTAGGTTGAAACTCAGGACTGAATGTCTGTTGAGATTTCAGGTGTAGAGAGAGATTCGGCATAGAGGTGATACTGAAAGCCATGGGAAGAGATTAGAGCACCAAGAGAAGAAGTGTAGATGGAAAAAAGAAGCAGTCCCAGGCCAGAGCCTTGAGATACACCAACTGACAGCGGGATGGCGATAGAGGAGGATCCACCACAGTGTATGCTAAAGGTGCGATGGGAAAGATAGGAAGAAAAACATGCAATAACAGAGCCCTGAAATCAAAGCAAGGTGTATTGTTGAGTAGGTAGTGATTTACAGTGTCAAGAGCTGCAGATAGATCAAAAAGGAGGAAGATAGAGTTAAGGCCTTTGGATTTGGCCAGGAACAGGTCATTGGAGACGTTTGTAAGGGCAGTTTCTGTAGAATGAAGTTGAGGCAGTAGTGATGAACAGCACGTTGAAGTAGCTTGGATGTGAAGAGAAGGAGGGAGACGGGATGATAGTTGGAAAGGCAGGTAGGGTCCAGCAAGGGTTTTTTGGGGTGTAACAATGGCATGTTTGAAGGTGTCGGGCAGTGGAGAGGGACAGGTTGAAGATATAGCATATAAAAGGGTTGACAATAGGAGAGAAAGTGGTAAGTGGGGATGGGATCAGAGGAACAAGCGGTGAGTTTGGAGGAGGAAAGAGGATGTGCAGTTTCCTCCTCAGTAATTTCAGGAAAGGAAGATAAGGTGGCAAGGGACAGGGGTGGGAGGATTGGTAGAGCGGGCTGGGGGTGAGGTGGTTTGGTTGAGAACTTAAGATTAATTTTGGAAACCTTATCTTAGAAGTCCTCGGTCATAGTCTTGGGGGAGGAGAGTGATGGGGGGGGGGTTAGAGGTGGGAGGATCTCGAGTAAGGAGTTCAGTGTGGCAAAGAGGCAGCAAGGGTTGGAGCCAAGAGAATCAAGCAGGTGTAGTAATCTTGTTTGTCAAGTGAGAGCGGACTGGAAGGAGGTCAGGAGGAATTATAAATGAATGAAGTGAAGCATGAGTAAGGGATTTCAACCAGAGCCATTGAGTAGACCTGGTACAGGAGCATAAGTAGTGGATTTTAGAGCTTACCCAGGGCTGGGGTTTGAGGTGCCTTACAGAGCGTGGGGTAGGGGGAGCGAGGATATTTAGAACAGAGGAGATAGTGGTGTTATAGGAAGAGACAGCCTCATTTACAGACTTGTGTATCATAGTGGCAGAGAGGAGGGGTGAAACAGCAATGAAGAGAGTGCTGGGGCTCGATGGCCTTGAAGATTCCTAAAAGCAGTGCCCTTTAAGGTGTCCCACTGCTCTGTAGGCATGTCTGTGTGGCCAGTCCATCACAATGATGGCCACTCCCACATCCAAAATGAGGTATAAAGTTAGGCATCCTAAGGTTATGTGTCCTGTTGACCTAGACGTCCAAGTAGATGATTTTCAAATATATATTTTTGGACATCTAATGGTTTGGCTTTTGAAAATGGATGTTTCTGTGCTTCCGACTTTGCACATTTAGTGGGAAACGTCCAAATCAGACTTAGACGCTCTATCAAAAATGGCCCTCCAAGTATGTATGCTTGGGGGTGGGGTGTAATTTTTTTTACAGGACTTTTCATGCATAAAGGCCAGGTGGTTACATGTGTTGAAGTATGCACAGTGGTAAGGGGTGTACTTTTATGTGACTCGTGTATATGCATGTTGGTACTACTACTAATCACTTTTATAGTGCTGAAAGGCGTACACAGCACTGTGCATTTTGATGGTCCATGCTCAGAAGAGCTTACAATCTAACTTGAACAGACAGGCATGACATATAGGGTCTAGGATGCAGAACCCAAGGTGATAGGAGTTAGTAGTTGAAAGCAGTCTTGAAGAGGTGGGCTTTTAACTGGGCCTTGAACACTGCTAGAGATGGATCCTTCCATAGGGAAGCCAAGCAAATGGCGCAGCAAAGTAGAAGCGATGGAGTCGGGTTGGCGGAGGAAGAGAAGGGCACAGACAGGAGGGTCTTACTGACTGAGCAGAGCTCACGGGGGAACATAGGGGAGATAAGTGACGAGAGAGAACGTGAGGGGCAGCCGAATGAGTGCATTTGAATTGTATTTGGAAGCGGATGGGAAGCTAATAAAGTGACTTTAAGAGAGGGCTAAAGTGAATATAGAGGCTCTCACGGAATACGAGTCATGGAGCGAGATGTCTAAGCGGAAGTTGCAGTAGTCTAAGCATGGTAGTGTGCTCAGTGGGATGGTCAGATTTTGGTACTATAGAGGAGAGCATGGGAAAGGCGCCTCTCGCCCTCACTACGCCACTGTTTGCTAGATATTATTTGCTTCAAGCCTCGTTAAAGAAAGGATCAACAGCAGTTAACTAAAGGCTCTATCTATCCCGTCAGCTATCATTTTCAAAGACCAAGTGGCACTAAGCTTGGCAGTCCCTCATTTGGATGCCTGCCTCGATTCTCCTTATCAATGGGAAAAGTTTATTTCTAGGATAAGTAGCATAAAATCTATTTCACTCTTTGGGACCTGGATGGGCCACTTTTGGAACAAGATACTGGGCTTGATGGACCTTTGGATCTTACTTGTTAACGGGTGTTTTCTGTAGACAGTAGGATTGATAAGGAACAAAGGGGTCCTTTAACTAAGGCGTGACAACCGATTTAGCGCATGCTAAACGCTAACACATCCATTATATTCTACGGACACGTTAGCGTTTAGCACGCACCGATATTTAGCGTGCTGAATCAGCTAGCACGCCTTAGTAAAAGAGGGGGAAAGTCTTACTCACTTTCCCAAAAGTTGTCTCATTGTTTTAAGCTTTGAAACTTAGGCCACATGTACTCAAAATTTACATGAAAGTTTTAAACCCTGGGAGAGAAAATCCTTCCTGGCACAGTCAGATGTCCTCTACTTGGAAGCCTTATCAGTACAAAAAACATCTATTACAAATAAGTAGCATGGCTTTTCACATAGTACATAAATGAAGTTGTGGAATCAGTTGCTGGAGGACATGATAAAAGCAACTAGTATAGCAGGTTCAAAAAAATTTATAACAGAAGTTTCGATTCAACTTGGTAGAAGTTATTCCTAAGTGTAATTAGTCAGTGCTGTCTGGCTGTATGTTCTAGTCTAATTTTGTTTTGTGAGTAGCTTCTCACTCACCTTCTCCTTTCTATTATATTGTACATAAGTGTCCTGTAATGATTTGATCTGATCTAGTAGAGTCACAGGACCTGGGTTTCTTTTCACAGTGGGGATCAGCTGTGTACTTGTGTTACAAGAAATCTGTGGCAAAGACTAATGCAATATCTTACAAGGCTGGTGAGTGTACTTTTTTCTTTGTTTTGTCATAGCAACAGACATGGGGCTAGATGTACTAAAGGATTCTCTGACCGATTCTGGCCGAGTGATCGATGCAACACCAAGTTTGCATGCAAATGATTTGCACAGAGGTGCATATCGTTTGCATGCAAACCCGAGAGATCAATTGCTCAGTGAGGACTGACACATGTGCAGAGCCCTAATAGGGGAAGCGGCCGCCTGTCACTGCTTTTAGGGCTTCTTTTTTTTTTTAATGGCACAGATGTTATACATGCACAATCTGCCCCATTAAAAAAAGAAAAAAGTCCCCCCCACTGCTCTGATGGCCCTCCCCAACAACCCCCCCCCCCCCATGAACTGGCACTGTGACCCCCCCAGCAACAAAAATGGCAGGAGGGATACTTATTTCATCCTGCCTGGCCAAATACGCCTGCGCCATGCCCCCACCTGGTTTTGGACCTCCTGTGCCACCGTCCCCCCCAACCATCCTCTACCCTTCCCCCTTCCTCCCGAAAAAAAAGCAGGAGGGATGCCCACTCCCTCCTGCCATCAGATGCTTCCCTGAACCCTCCCTCCGGTACCTTTGCTAGACTTTGGGAGTTGGAGAGAAGCACGATCCCTCCAGCTCCATGGTCCTCATGTGGAAAATGATGGGCCTTCCCCTCCCCTGTGCACCATGTGATGCATGGGGAGGAGTCTAAGGTGTCTGAGCCAATCAGGGCCTTCGGCTCCTCCCAGTGCATCACTGAGGAGTCCAGGACTGGGTGGGGGCATGGTGTGGGGGTATTTGGCCAGGCAGGAAGGAGTAGGCATCCCTCCTGCCATTTTTGCTGCCTTGGAGGGGGTCACGGTGATGGTTCATGGGGGGGGTCTTTGGGGGGGGCAGTCATTGGCTGGGGGGACTTCTTTTTCATTTTTTTAATGGGACAGATATTTTTTGTGTGTAACATCCAGACTAGTCGGTTTTTTCCTATAGCTAAAACCCCTGGTTGGTTTTTTTTTTTTTTTTTTTGCATAGCCAAGCGATGTTGGTGCATCACTAGCTTGGCTACTTTGCATGGGATTTTAGCTAATTTGCATGGTTGGATTGGAACATGGGCGATCAAGGGGAAAAACATGCGGTGAGCCGTTTTGTGCATTGGGTTGGAAAAAGCGATCATCGCTAAAGTTGTGAAAACAGGTTTACCGACTATCACTGACTTTAGTGCATCTTCCAGTCTCATATTCATATATCCATTTTACCTTTTTCTTAGTTCTTTATGTTATATCCTTCCCATTTACTGCTTGCTTTCTCTGTACAGGATTGCTGATGTTACCTTGTCTTGCCTCTAGCCTATAAGCAAATATGCATGCTAAATCACTGCTTCAACTGTTTTCTACTATGTTTTGCAATGTTACTGCAAACACTGATTTTATTTATTGCATTTGAGATCCTTTTTTTTCTGATTAAACTTTACACAGCAGTCGTGGAACAATTTGCCAAATCAAAAATGCATGATCACATTTGAAAACTAGGATTCAAAATTTCTAGTGCTACCGCATAACTATAGTGTACACATTCTATAAAAACTATGTTTACTCATACATTTTTTCTTTTAAGATATTTCAGGTTTAATTATTTATTCAAGTGTAATATCAAAGATCCAGATAGCCAGCTTCATTGTCTAAAATTGACAAGATGTTCTGACTCAGGAGGGACTGATAATGCAGTCATTCCCTACTTTTTTTTTAGTTATTTTAAGTACTAAAGAATGTCAGTAAGCTTGAGCTGTAAGAAGCACCTTGCAGGGTTTTTGGAAGACTTGAAAAGTACTATGGATTTCAGTCACTTTTGCTCAAATAGGGTCCTGACAGCCTGTCTATCCTGATGAAAGCAGGTTAAAATACAATTAATAATAATTATTTCTATATTGGACTCAGCACTGTACATTAAAACGTTCAAAAGACAGTCCCTGCTTTATCAGTGTCACATTTAACACAACCACAATTAATGTTTGGATCAGTTTGGTATATTGGGCATTAAAACCAAAGTGAAAGGAATGATTAGTTTGGGGATCGTCTGACATTTTATAAACGGTTTCCTTTCACCTCCTGGCACTGTTCTCCCCCCCCCCCACACTTATCTGCTTTAGTCCCAGTGTCTCTTCTACTTTTATATTGTATTCGTCTCCTTACAGGGTCTCCTGCCCATTAGATATTTCTTCTCTTTTCCTGTGTACCATCCATTTTCTCTGTGTTCCCTCTCTGCCTTATCCAACATTTCCTCTCCTCTCTGTCCATCTCCTCTCTCCATACCCAGTATCTCTTCTCTGTCCTGCCCCCCTTCTCTTTTGCTCACACCCCCTACCCTAGGGCTAGAATATCTCTGTCTCATATATCCCTGAGTGCAATGTCTTTCCCCACTCATTGCTGTACTGGGCCAGCTTGCTATGTGTTACAGAGGTGCTACATACCCATACATACCCCCTGGTAACTTCCTGCGCACCCCTTGGGAGCTGCTGGCTATTATTTTTACTTGCCTTTTCAAATTTGGTTACTTTGTAATCTTGTAATTGCTTGCCTTTTTATTTTAAGGCACATGTGTAAGTTGTTTATTGTATGCTGTTATTTTAATAATCTGTTATATTATGCATGTAATGTTTTCTTTTAATTATGTATGTATTGTTATGTGCATAGATGGTTGATATGCGGTCTTTAAGTGTTTTAAATAAATAAATTGATGGTTATTAATATATTTTAAAATTATTTTAATCTTACTTCTTTGTGTTATATTAATTTTCTTATTTATATTGTGTTGAATAAATGTTTTCAGTAAAATGGAATCTACAAAATAATGACATAAGTGGGTTTTTTTTTTTTTTTTTGCCTTTGTAGGTCTAATATGTAGATATCCTGAAGAAGATTATGAATCATTCCCCCTACCACAATCAGTGCCTCTGTTCTGCCTTCCCATGGGGGCAACAGTAGAATGTTGGCCCTCAAATAGCAAATATCCACTTCCCGTTTTTTCTACATTTGTATTAACTGGAGCTTCAGCTGAAAAGGTATTGAAAAAGAGGATTTAACCCTATAGATGAGCACCGCTTGCTTAATTTTTATATGAAGACAAATTGCCTAAGTTTAAAGCTGAAAACTCAATAATTTTTCCAAGCTTTTGGGAAACAAACGTAGTAGTAGATGTTAACTAGAAAATGGATTCTGCTCTGCCTAACTCCCAATTTGTGTTTTTATTTTTTTACTTTTTAAAATTGTAACTTTTTTTTCTTATTTTCTTATAATGTTAGATTGTAAACTGCATTGTTTTTCCTCTAATAAAAATGTAATATGGGTGTATAAAGCCATCAAATAAGCTAAACTAATGCAGGTGATATAAAGTAAAACTTTGATTTGCGAGCATAATTTGTTCCAGAAGCATGCTTGTAATCCAAAGCACTCGTAGATCAAAGCCAATTTCCCCATAGGAAATAATGGAAACTCAGACGATTCGTTCCATAACCCAAAAATTTAATACAAAATACTATACGTACTTGTATTGCAAGACCTCACTCATTTAGAAGTCTCTACACTGCTGCAGCATCAGAGAGAGAAGAACCATCAGTATTGCAAGACATTGCTTGACTATCAAGTTAAAATGGAATCAGATGTTTTGCTTGTCTTGCAATCCAAGGTTTTACTGTATTTGTTTAGATTCATTGACGGCTTTTGTTTCTCGCAGGTGTATGGTGCTGCTGTTCAGTTTTATGAGCCATATCCTGAAGAAAACCTTACAGAAAAACAGCGGTCTCTGTTGTATTTGGGGCCGTCTGATGATGGGAAGACAAAGCAGTCCAAAGCTATTCACGTCAACAAATGTATATGTCTCCTTTCTCATTGGCCTTTTTTTGATGCATTTAAGAAATTTCTTACTTTCCTTTATCGATATTCCATCTCTGGCCCTCATGTTCTACCTATTGAAAAGTAAGTTGCTATTATGATAACTGAATTTATATCTTTTACACCCCCTTTTACAAAACTGTAGTGCGGTTTTTTGCGCCAGCTGCTGTAGACGCTCATACTACTACTATTTATTATTTCTAAAGCGCTGAAAGGCGTATGCAGCGCTGTAAATTTTAACATACAATAGACTTTCCCTGCTCAGAAGAGCTTACGGTCTAATTTAGAATTCTGAGCTGTTACCACCATGGCCAGTGCTAAAACCACACTACGGTTTTGTAAAAGAGAGGGTTAATTGTCAATCTGTTTAGTTCACATAGGGCTCCTTTTACAGAGCTGCAGAAATCGCTCAGATGCCAATAGGGATTTAATGGACGTTAGTGTGTTTACCATACAGCAACCGCTACCGTGGTTTTGTAAAAGGGGGAGAATAGATTTTTAATGAGGTCCACTTAAAATAAAGGCGGCAATTTTAAACATTTTTTTGTAATGTTGTATACTACATGGACAATATTAATATAGAATTTTTGATTTTTTTTTTTACTAGTGTCAATTTTACACTTTGGGGGAAATTCTAAAACCAGCGTCTAAACTTAGGTGTTGATAAGCGCCATGCTGCCGGCTAAGTTAATTGAAAAATTCCATTAAAAATGGCAAAAAAAGTCAAAGTTTAAGCACCTACAAATGGCTAAATAAAAGGTGTCGGAATTGTGACTAGGTAGCTGTTTTAGGCCGTGGAACGTTGGCATCCCCCCTGCCAATTTCAGGTGGTGAAGGGGTGTTAGGGGTGTCGGGCTGAGAGAGCGGGCATCCCTCCTGCCAATTGAGGAGTCCTCAGTCAACCACAGCCGTCTCAACTGATCGCGGCAGGGGAATTTTTCTCTTGATTAGCTGACCTTTGGGGAGTCCTGCCTGCTCAGCTGATCGGGGATAAATTCCCCTGCCACGATCAATTTGTGGCAGCTGTGAGCTGGCTTTAGGATCCTGTGGCTGAAATGTAGGCCAGGGTTTTCCAGGCCTACATTTCAGCCCCCTATCTTAGCTGAATCAGGTGTGATGCTGTAACTGTGCGCTGTCGCATGATTGACACACATTTGACAGCCACTGACATGGGTGCCAGTTACAGAATCTGGGGGGTTACTGTAACCTGTATAGTAATTACAAGTTTCCAAGTTTTCTTTAAAATTTGATATACCGCTTAAAAAATTGTCTAAGCAGTGTACAAGGTCATAACTATTAAAATCAAAGGGGAAGACATTAGGACAATAAGACGTAGGTGACATATAGAGACAAAAGGATTGGGGGAGAAGTACAATTTGTAATAGGAGAGAAACAAAAAAGGTCAGCACAGGAGGAGGGGGATATGCCGACTTAGCACATATTAGTAAAAGGGGATTTTTAGAGACGATTAGTTTCCCTCTAAAAATCTTCATAACTTACCTGTGTTAAAAAACTTCTCACCTGCTTTATGGCTTCTCTTTTGTGCAATGGATAAGAGAGTAAAAGAAGCATGCATGCAGTAAACAACAAAAAAAGTGTTAGGAATGTACTGCTCCCCTGCCCCCTCCCATCCAATCTAAATGTTCTTCATGGAATACCTGCTTGCAGTCCAACTAAAAATGACATGCATTATGGAAGCCTACTTCTAGATTCAGCAAAACTGAGAAGAGCACGTTAATCCAGTTAAAAAAAAAAATATTAATTTTTAAGAAATATTCGTTGGAGCACCATTGGTCAGCTGAAAAAACAGCAACTACAAGTGAATTTAAGTGTTCAGAAGGATCCCACAATCATAATCCTTGTGTGAATGTTGAGAGGTAAAAAGTTAAGAAATGTTACCATAAAAATAGAAAACAATCAAAAGTAAGCATAAATAAAATAAACAAGAGCATTGTGTTCATTCTACAAACTGGAAACAAGTCAAATGCATTCTTAAGACCTATATTGATCTTTTATTATTTCCATTATTATTTTTTAAAGCATAGAACCTTTGAGCTAGATTACACGTGCAAATCTAGATAAGCCAAGGTGTGCATTATCTGGTTACCTTGTGTAAGCAATGCCAAAATACCTAAAGGAGTTCCTGATTAGACCGAAATTCCCAGTTCCCTCTCCATCTGCTTTTTAGTTGATATTGGGCTGTTATCAAATGATGACTTCCTCCCCCGATATTGGTTCTTTTGACAATCCCCCATTCCATGGCGTCCCTCTAAACCAGCATAGATTGGTTTTGTTCTGCCAGCAGATGGAGACCAAGAACATGCTGAGTTTCAAGTAATCCTATAAGTTAGCTGTTCAGTCCCCTGAAAGTCTCGATCATGTCTCCTCTCAGTCTCCTCTTTTCAAGGGAGAAGACGGCAAATGGGTTGGGAAAGGGGTAGACAATAAACAGTTCCAATTGCTGAGTATTCCTATAGAAGGTGGTTTTTACAGCATTTTTATTTGTTTTCAACAAATTTTATATTGAATCTTTGAAAAAACAAATTCAAGAAGGCCAACAATTACTTCCTTTCTTCAAAGCTGGAATTGATCAGTCAACATTGTGTCTTCTCACACACTGCCCTTCATTTGTGCATGCAAGTAGAGCCACACAGTCTGTCCAGTTTTTCCTATATCTTTTGCATTAATTTCTAGCGGGTCAATTCTGTGACTTACTGCCTGAAGTTTTGCACCTTGATGCTGCGCAGTTAGCACCAGTTCTGTAACAGCATCTTGTTGCCAAAGTATTGTTTGGAATATTAGAGCTTCATTAGGCAAGTTCGGGGCAGGTTCTTGAGTGCACAGCTGGAATTATAGCATAGCAGTAGCATCAATCAAGCATCTAACTTGAAAAATAATTTTGGAGCAGCCATTGTTAAAGATAAAATAAAGCTCTTTATTTAAGTTAACAATCTACAGAGAAGTAGCAACAAATTGACGCCTAGATCTCTGTAATTTGAAGAAGGGCCTGATGTAATGTGATGTTTTGTTTCAGTGATACTGACATACTTAGATTAAAGGGTTGTGTTAGGTTATAGTTCTCTTCCTACATGTATATGATCAGTCTATATATTAACATTTTTCAGAATGTTTTTGTTCTTCAGCGAGATGCTGTTTTTTTCATATTGTTATTTTTGCTTTGTTTTTTTTATGGCAGACATATTTCTCATTTCATGCACAATGTTCCCTTTCCATCTCCTCAGAGGCCACGAATTTTAGTTCAGGTGAGTTTGGCTTTTTGGTTTAATGTTTATCCTACTTCTAAAAGAACTTGATGTCTTTCTGGGAAAATATGCAGTACTTCAAAGTGCAGTGCTACTTTCTCCAGTCCTTTCCCTCAACATGTAATTAAATTCTGGATTTTGTTGCCGGAGAATGTGGTGAAAGCAGTTAGCTTAGCAGGGTTTAAAAAAAGGTTTGGATCATTTCCTAAAAGAGAAGTCCATAGGCCATTATTGAGATGGCTTATTCCTAGGATAAGCAGCATAAAATCTTTTACTACTTGGGACCTGGGTTGGCCACTGTTGGAAACAGGATACTGGGCTTGATGGATCTTTGGTCTGTCCAAGTATGGCAATTCTTATATTCTTATGAGGCGTGGTTCACATGTTACAGTCCTTTGGGTTGTCAAACTAATGAAGAATCAGTTACATTTGTCACAACAGTTGGAATACTAGGGGGAACCTTTTTTCCTGAGGTATGGATTCAGAAACTGCAGATGCAGGTGTAGGCTTTGCTCCAGTTCAGGTGTTCTCGGGCCAGAGATTATCTTCAGGTGCTGCGTTCATGGCACTGATCTTTGGAGGTGGTGCAGTGGGCCAGGGAAACCCTTGTCTCCCAGTAGTCCCCAGTCACAGTTCCTGGAAGTGCAAATTCTGGTGGGAGGTCAGCCATGGCACAGTCTTACATGATGTTTACAGCCCAGGGATAGAGAATGGATCCACCACAGTGGATTATGGTTACAACAGATACCAGGGCATTGCATTGCATGGCTTAACATGGCACTCCATTCTTGGTCAGGAGGTAGTGTTTGTTCTGGCTTGCTGAGGGACTGCACCATGGGCTTATGGTCAAAACTCAGAGGTCTGCTTGGAACAAGCTATCCCAATCCCTACGGTGGGCTCCGTTTCTGGGAGTGTTCAAGGCCCAGTTAAAAGTCCACCTCTTCCTAACTCCTCTCACCTTGGGTTCTACATCCCCTACTCTTTGTCCAAGTTAGATTGTAAGCTCTTCTGAGTAGGGACTGCCTATAAATGTCAAAATGTACAGCACTGCGTATGCCTTTCAACGCTATATAGGTGATTAGTAGTAGAGGTTAGTTGTTCTCAGTCTCCACCTGCTGGTTGGAATAAATGTGCCAGTCTGGAGGGGCTAAAGGAAAGGAAATTAGCAGGTAAAATAGGCCAAGTCCCATGACTTGGATCCCCTCATTGGTCTATTATGCCTGGGGATGTAATAGAGTTAGTGAATTCGTGCTTGAAAAGAGAAGGAAGACAAAAAGTCCAACAAGCCTAGTATCTTGTTTCCAACAGTGGCTGATCCAGGTCACAAGAGATTTTACGCAGTTTATCCTGGGAAAATCCACAGCTTTTTTTTCTAAGTCCATCTTAATAAGGGCTTGTGGACTTTTCTTTTAGGAAATTATCCCAACCTTTTTGAAACCCTTCTAAACTACCTGCTTTTACCACATTCTCGAGTTTAACTACAAGATGAGTGAAGAAATATTTTCTTTATGCTCCTTTTACAAAGGTGCGTTAGGGCTTAACGCGCGGAATAATGCATGCTAGCCGCTACTGCCTCCTCTTGAGCAGGCGGTAGTTTTTTGGGTAGCGCGCGCTAAAAACGCTAGCGCACCTTTGTAAAAGGAGCCCTTAGTAGCCTCATTGTGTCTGACCCTCTAGTCCAGGGATCTCAAAGTCCCTCCTTGAGGGCCACAATCCAGTCGGGTTTTCAGGATTTCCCCAATGAATATGCATTGAAAGCAGTGCATGCACATAGATCTCATGGGGAAATCCTGAAAACCCGACTGAATTGCGGCCCTCAAGGAGGGACTTTGAGACCCCTGCTCTAGTCCTTGTATTTTTGGAAGGAGTATACAAGTGCTTCATGTCTAGCATTTCCACCCCATTCAGTGTTTTATAGACTTCTCCAAGATGAAGAGCCTCTTTAACCTTTCCTCATAGGGAAGATGTCCCATCCACTTTATTCTTTTTCTAATTCTGCTATCTTTTTGAGGTGTATGTGCTGCTAGTCTGACAGCTTTTACTTGTTGAGGAGCAGCGCTGAATGTCCTTGAAGGAGGCCTCTGCTGCCCCCATCTTCAAACCTTTGGGTAGATGAGGGATCCTGAGCAGCCTAGGCAGACATTACTAGTAAGGGGAAAGACGCAGCGAGACCCTGACAGAACACTATAAAAATGATTTAATACACTATCCAATTTTGTAATTAAAGAAAAATGAATTGAACCCATTCCTTATACTTTAAGGAAAAGAGAATTGGTAATATGGTCTCTTAAGAATTCTGTTTTGTAACAATGAGAACATAGGAATAGCCTCACTGGGTCAGACCAATGGTCCATTTAGCACAGTATCCCATTGGTGGCCAATCTAGGTCAAAAGCACCTGGCAAAAACCTTCCACGCTACTGATCCCCATGTCTATCATAGTAGCAGCAATGGATTTTTCCTCCAGGAACTTGTCCAAACCTTTTTTTAAACCCAGCTATGTTAACTACTCTTATCACATCCTCTGCCAGTGCATTCCCGAGTGGAACTATTCTCCGAGTGAAAAAAAAAAAAACTTCCTCCTATTGGTTTTAAAAGTATTTCCCTGCAACTTCATTGAGTGTCCCCTAGTCTTTGTAATTTTTGATTGAGTGAAAAATTGATCCCCTTGAACCCGTTCTACTCCACTCAGGATTTTATAGACTTCAGTCATATCTCCCCTCAACCATCTCTTTTCCAGCAACCTCTTTAGTCTTTCAACTTATGAGTAGAGATGTGGTAATGTCTCTTCCTCTAGCCCATTAAGATGTTTTTAAAAAAAGATTTTATCAATTATTTACTTGCATTTTGTAAGATATTGTTGCTATACATAATAGTAGCTTATGTTCTTTTTTTGGCAGCTCTCACCTCATGATAAAGTGATTCTTAGCCAGCCTGTGTCATCTCCTCTCCCACTGAGGTAAGTTAAATTGCTGCTATATTTACTAATTTTGGATTTCTCACTTTAATTCAAATGTGTGCCACACGTAGAATACCCAATGAGCCTGGTGCTTTTACCGGTCCTGAAGTTTTACATCCCTTTTCTTTAGGGAAATAGTCCACTTGAAATCTTAGGATGGATAGAGCACCTTGTGAATTATTATATTCTTATTTATTTATATTCTGCACTATTCTCATAATAGATTCTAGATAGATAACAATTAAAAAAATATTGTGTGCAAACAAAATTATTCATTTAACAATCATTAAAAATAAAAGTTTTTAACAATTTTCTAAAGATACAATAAGAAGCAACTTTTCTTAATGTAGTTGGAAGATCATTCCAAAGATTTGTTCACCAAAGATTTCAAATGACCACATGATATTATAGCCTTAACGACTGTTTATATCAGGAGGTAGCTCTATTTATTGGAAAAGTTAAACCTGTGTGTGGCGCAGTGGTTGAAGCTACAGCCTCGGCACCCTGGGGTTGTGGGTTCAAACCCCGTGCTGCGCCTTGTCACCCTGGGCAAGTCACTTAATCCTCCATAGCCCCAGGTACGTTAGATAGATTGTGAGCTCACCGGGACAGAGAGGGAAAATGCTTCAGTACCTGATTGTAAAACCGCTTAGATAACCTTGATAGGCGGTATATAAAATCCTAATAAACTTAAATAAAACTGCATTTCAACCAGACTGCTCCCTGTTTCTGCATCCAAATTTGTCATCTTTGATTTAACCCCCTCTTGCTGCAGATAGGTATTCAATTCAAAATGATAATATGTTAAGACAGATGTTGATTCAGCTGTTTTGACTCTTGGCCTTTTTATTTTTACACAGTGGAGGAAAGTTTTCTACATTACTTCAGAACCTGGGCCCTGAGAATGCTCTGACACTTCTGGTGTTTGCAGTTACTGAGCACAAAATTCTGATCCATTCCTTACGTCCCTCTGTCCTCACCAGTGTGACAGAGGCATTAGTATCTGTAAGTGACTTCTCTTGCACCTTTTGAAGTTTGCCAAATGAAAGAACATTGATATGCATTTGTCATTTAACTGAGTTCATGTAATGGTTAGATAAAACCTTGGAGTACATACTACTGAAAGATTTAGAATGATTTTATACTTGGGATTCAGTATGGGGCACAAGGAATGTAAATGACTTATTTAATTGATATGACCTTGATAGAATAGTAATAATAAGTGAAATGTGCTGGGCAAGAGTTGATTCTTAACCATTCTATAGCTAGTCTCCTGTAGTATCCTGTAGTAGTGATAAATAAAATTGGTATAAACTCAGATTGTGAGCATTCTGGGGACAGAAAAATATCTACTGTACTTGATTGCATTCTGCTTTGATAACTTAGGTCAGGAGTAGGGAACTCCGGTCCTCGAGAGCCGTATTCCAGTCGGGTTTTCAGGATTTCCCCAATGAATATGCATGAGATCTATTTGCATGCACTGCTTTCAGTGCATATTCATTGGGAAAATCCTGAAAACCCAACTGGAATACGGCTCTCGAGGACCGGAGTTCCCTACCCCTGACTTAGGTGATGTATAAGAAGTGAAGTAAATTAAATAAAAATCTTCACTAGTATAGTAGGGGGATCCATATTTTTTTTTTCTGGATTGCATGCTCAGAAATCTGTGTGTCTGGGCTGCATGAATATTTTGGCCTGTTCTTTCAGTTTCTGACTTGGTCTTGCCACTGTGGAAAACAGGAAGTTGCCTCAAGAGGGGGAAAACTCTGGGCCACTGTGAGCAGCAAGTAGGAGTTGTGGCTTGATGCTGGCGAAGAACTGAAACATTTATAAGATAGTGGGGTGGGGGGTGGAGTTAAGATGCTGGAGCACCTGGGTGAGGGGGGTTGGAGATGCTGGAAGTATTTAGCTGGCGCAGCTTGGTGAGTCCCACCAGCTACATCAGTGATTCACCAGTGCTGGGTGGACCTGTGTCCACACAACTGGATTTTCCCATGCTCCCTCCAGTTTAAATTTACTGCTGAACTGTACAGACAGCTCTTTCTTGCTGCACTAAAAAGTAATATATTGTGACTATTCGCTGGACCTTCTGAGTAGAGAGTTGCGTGGGGACAGAAATCCCACCTGTCCTTATCAAAATCCCCTTCATCCCTGCGAGGATTCCCCCTCTGTCCCTGCCTGCCCCCCATAAAAGTTACCTGCCCCATAAAAAGCATCAGACACTATAACTCAGGAACTGCCTGTATACACAGTTACCCCCACCCCACACACACACACCATACTAGGCTGCACTTGGTACAAAAACCTACTCCACCCTACTTAAAGGAACATTAGTTATTGGGGGAGGATAATTTGAAGAGATACAAGGACAGCTGTACCAATGTACTGTAAAGAAGAATGAGAGCATCAGTTTATAATCCAATATTAATCTGTGCAGGAAACAAGGCTATGTGTGTTCTGTTAGTGGGCTTGTTCCAACATGCTCGAGAACAAGTCTAGAGAAGGGTGATGAAAGGAGGGAGAGAGAGATACCAGACCAAGGAAAGGGGAAGGGGAGGGGGAGGGAAAGATAGGAGAAAGAAGCCTAACCACAGGGAGGGGTAAGGGGGGAAGACCATGGGAAGGGGGAGAGAGAGGGAAAAGATGGTGCACAGGGATGGAAGGGAAGCAGGGGAGAGAGAGAGAGAAGAGATTGTGCACCGCAATGGAATGGAAGGGGAGAGAGAGGGAGGAAAAGAGATGGAAGAAATGCTGTTTATGGATAGAATAGGGGAGAAGAAAGAGGGAAGAGATGGTATACATGGAAAAATGGATAGGTTTTGAGAAGAAAGCAGAAAAAAGGAAGAAAGTTGAATGTTAAAAGTTAGTTAAAGACAGATGTAGGGCAGAAAGTGAAGAAGGAAAGAAAAACATAACATGGCACTAGAAGATATAATCCAAAGAAGATAAAATGCATAAATAAGAACATATGTAAAACAAATAAGGATCAAAAATGTACAAAAGGCACAGATAGAACTGCATGAAGCAATATATAAATGAAACACATTACATAGTATAAATAAGCAGAAAATCACAATGAATAAAATGCCAAATGTATGCATAAATAGTGTGATGAGGACCAAACTCAATTAAACATAGTAAAGCCAAAAGCATTTCTAAAATCTGGCCACATGATAAATGAGAGAATCTAGCAATGATAGCATAGAGACAAAACTGTATAATATATGGATCAAGGAGAATAAGTAATGTAAAAGAGACTGGATTCTATAGGTAAAAAACAAAGCAAAGCAAAATCCCATATAAAAGCCATCATCAGGTGTAAAACCAATAAATGTATGTTTTCAGCTAAAGAACAGATAAAATAATGTATATACAATTGTTCTAAAATAATAATGTAAAATTAAATAAGCCTGATAAAATAACGAGGAAGCTTATAAAAGCCAATTGAGAAGATAAAAACATGTGCAATTGTATATAAACCAGACTAAAATGTAATGAGAAACCAAGGTATAGCCACAGGGTAACATAATTAAAATGAAAGTTTGAAATACGCGCTAAACAGAAGGAAAAGCAATGAAACCAGATACAGCAGTGAGGAAGACAGAATAGATGACGATGCCAGAACAAAAGCAAAACTAGACACTGGGACAAACCAAAACAACTGAAGCGATGAATACAACCAAAATAGAGAAATGCTGGTAGCAAACGGAAAGAGAAGCGTGAACCAGAGTAGGGCAAAATAAAAGGGATTTACCTGATTACACTTCATTCAACGTGAAGCATTTTCCTCGGTCGCGCTACCACTTCTGAATCTGGTCTCCTCCTCCTCTCAGTCACCGGTATCGGGGTCTTTGGGGGACTCGAGCGGCTCACCAAATACAGGCTGACTTCTTGCTCTAGCCTTGCACGTGATACCGCCCAACCAATCTGCAGCAACACAGTGAGTTCAGCACATAGGCACACTAAGTGCTTAATGTGCTGAGCTCACTGCTCAGTATGGCTGTTCCCGACGCGGCGCCGGACCCAAACCAGTCTAGTTGAAAATTTCAACTAGATCGACATTAGGTAGGCCTCAGAATGGGAACCCCACATCCATCCCCTGTCGGCTTTGGGAGGGGTCCCCGTGGGTGTCATGCTGACCTCGGGGGGGGGGGAGGGGAAATCCCCGTGATCCTCGTTCCCGTGCAGACCTCTACTTCTGAGTGGGGCCCCAGAGCCTCCCCACCACCACCACAAATGGTCCATGCCATAACAACCCAGCTAGTTTACTATAATGCCCTGTACACAGGTCAAACCAAAAAGAGTTTGCATCAGCTTCCTCTAATTCAGAATGCTGCAGCACAGCTGATAGCAGGCTGCAAGCAGTGTGACCACATCACATCCTTCCTGCAAAAGCGATACTGGTTACAGGGCTAAATTAAAAACTCCTCAGACAATTGTGCCAGAATATTTAATGTTAGCCTTTTACATGCCTTTGAGACCTTTAAGAGTTCAAGGAGCATCACCACCTGTACCCTCATCAAAAGAAATAGCCCCCATGCTCTGGAATTTTATGAAGCAGGTGAAAGCCTGGCTGTTCTCCCAAGCCTTTAATGCACAGAGTCCATTTTGCACCTGAGCTAGCTTGCTGCACACACTGTAACTTAGACCAGTTTTTAAAATTGGGAAATACTGGGCTCAATTGGTGACATCATCCACTTGTGAGGAGTTTTGTGCTGGCCTGCGAATAGGCTAAAATCGCAAATAAGCTTTGGTCCGTCTCTGACCCACTCCTGCCTCCCTCCTGCGTCCTCGGACCTTACCTGGTGGTCTAGCAGTGACGCAGGGCAGGAGCAATT
Organism: Geotrypetes seraphini; assembly: GCF_902459505.1. Taxonomy (NCBI): domain Eukaryota; kingdom Metazoa; phylum Chordata; class Amphibia; order Gymnophiona; family Dermophiidae; genus Geotrypetes; species Geotrypetes seraphini. Next base: position 73,129,003 of record NC_047097.1, on the reverse strand, counting down.
TTCCTATGCTCCTGCCCTGTGCAAAGCTGTCATCCATTTTGATGACGGCTTTGCACGGTGCAGGAACATAGGACGATCGCTCCTGTCTCGTGTCGCTGCTAGACCAGGTAAGGTCTGAGGAGGTTCGGGCAGCCTGCAAAAAGAAGAAAAAAATAAGAAAAAAAATTGCGAATAATCAAATTCTTTAGCACTCTCCAGACCAGTAGAGGTTAACTTTACGATTGGGTATATATCTAATCATGACCAGCAGGTGGAGACTGAAAACAAAACTTTGGGACAGTATATCCTAGCCCCTCCTCTCTATTTCCCTCAGTCTTCTTTCAGTCTCCAGCAGGTGTTGAGTGATCTGTACCCATCTCCCTTGGTAGGGCTGTTGGAATTTGTTTAGGGGTTTATTGTCCCTGTTTTTAGCCGGACGGAGCTTGGACGGACTCTGTTTGGGGGTTCGTCCGACCTCGGGGGTGTCAAACCCGGCGGGTCACGAGCGGGGTCCCTCCCCCCACTTCCTCCACCTCCCCATATTTTTTTAGAGGAGCCTCAGCAGTAAGCCTTGCCCCCTAAATCAAGCAAGGCATATTGCTTCGAGAGCCTGTGGAGTCTGTTCTGTAAAAAAAAAAAAAAAAAAAAAAAAAAAATCCTGAGGTAGTGCTGGTCTGGAGGGTTGTATCCCTTTAAGAAAACTGTATTTTACTGTATTTTTTCAACTAACCGGCACTTTTTTACAGCTAGGTCGCGTATGGAGCAATGAGCACTTCTAAAGGGAAAAAGTGCTCATTGTGCTCCAGACGCGAGGCACTCGCGGCCGGCCTGTGCAAGCGGTGTTCAGGCCGGTGCGGTGGAGGAGCTCCGTCGGCAGCGGCTGCAGGCGCCCAGAGCTCCCCGCCGATGGTGCCTCGCGAGTCGGCAGGGAACGGTGGAGAAGCCCGGTCTTCTCCGTCCGCCCACGGAGGGATTCCCCGAGCCGCCGACGGTCGGGTTTTAGAGGATTCCCTCTCAGCTGATATTTTGACAGCTGATGCCGGCTTGCCTGTTTTAGCGGCTGAGACTATTCAGGTCTCTCAGCCGCTGCAGGCTATGGAGGGAGCTGTTTTGGCGGGAAAGACGCCATCTTCTCTGTCTGGCCCCTCCATTTTGTCTTCCACCTCAGGTGACCTTCCCCCTGTTTTGGCTAAGCAGGGGCAGGTTTCTGCTGGGTCCCCTGCTGTGGCAGGGAGTCCCTTGGGACCCTCGGGGGGTTTTTCCCCTGATTTTTTCTTTTCATTATGCAAAGCCTATTTTCAGGCGGCTGGGGGTCCCGGTTGCGCCCAGGGGGTCTCGGGGGGTGGGGTTTCCTCCGCGCTCCCTGCGGCTTTGCCTCTCTCGTCTGACGTGACGTCCCCTCCGCCGCCTCTCTTGTCCAAGCGTCCGCGGGTGTCGTGGGACGAGGATTTGTGGTCGGAGGAACGTGTCGGTCTGGAGGAGGACCTGGACCCTTCTGAGGAATTCCAGGACCCTCTGGAGGGGACGGAAGCTGGCGGCGGGTTGTCGGGTTTCCCGTTCTCCAGTGACGAGGCGTCCGTGGTGCGCCTTTTTCAGAGAGATGAGCTGCCTGACCTTATTCAACAGGTTTCTTCGGCTTTGCGTTTTGAGGACGCGCCGCCGGAGACTCCGCGTGTGGGGGACCCTCTGTTACGAGGGATCCGTTCCGTTTCCCGCTCTTTTCCTATGCATCAGGATATTCGGGATATTATTCTTGAGCAGTGGAAAACGCCGGAGACGCCGTTTCGGCTGGCGCGCAGCATGGCTCGCCTGTATCCCATTCCTGAAGGGGATCGGGCTACGTTAGCTTCGCCAGTCGTGGATGCGGTGGTCTCGGCTATTTCCAAGCGGCATACCGTGCCTGTTGAGGGCGGTTCTGCCTTGCGGGACTCTGAGGAGCGCAAATTGGAGACCATCCTTAAGCAAAATTTTCAAGTCTCTGCCTTTGGGGTCCAGGCGGCTATTTGTGGGGGACTGGTCGCTCGCGCCGTGTTTCGGTGGGCGGAGCGGGTCTTGGATCGAGAGTCTGACGACTGGTCTCTGGTGGATCAGGAGGTAGCGAAGATTGAGATGGCTGCCTCATTCCTCTCGGATGCTCTGTATGACTTGGTGCGGATCTCGGCTAAGTCCATGGCTTTTGGCGTGGCCGCAAGGCGTGTGTTGTGGCTGCGCGCTTGGGCGGCGGATGCTGCGTCCAAAGCTAAGCTTACTAAATTTCCCTTTCGGGGGTCGTTTTTATTTGGAGAGGACTTAGATAAGTTGATTCAGACTCTGTCGGACTCGAAAGTTCCCCGTTTGCCGGAGGACCGTGCCCGCCCGGCGTCTCGGGGTGGTGCGGCCCGGGGGCGTTTGCGGGAATTTCGCAAGTATCGCCCTGGGCGTGGGGCTGCTTCTTTCCAGTCTCCGGGGTTTTCCCGGGGTCGGTTCTTCCAGCGCATGCAGCCCTTTCGGGGGGCCCGTCGGGGGGCAGGGAATCCCTCCGCCGGTTCCCCCGCTTCCCGTCCTGCACAATGACGCCTTGCCGGCGCCCCCCTTGGTTCCGGTGGGGGCCCGGCTGCGCGACTTTTTTCCCAAATGGGCCGAGATCACGTCCGATCAGTGGGTCCTGGAGGTGGTGCGGGACGGTTATGCCCTGGAGTTCGCCCGCTCTCTGCCGGATTTTTTCCTCGCTTCTCCATGTCAGACTCCCGGGAAGACGCTGGCGTTTCGCCAGACCCTTCAGCGCTTGCTAGATCTCAGGGCAGTAGTTCCAGTGCCCCCCCCGGAGTGGGGCACGGGCAGGTACTCCATTTACTTTGTGGTGCCCAAGAAGGAGGGGACCTTTCGGCCCATCCTCGATTTGAAAGGGGTCAACAGGGCTCTCAAGATTCCCTCTTTCCGTATGGAAACTCTGCGGTCGGTCATTCTGGCGGTTCAGCCGGGGGAGTTTCTCACTTCTCTCGATCTGACGGAGGCCTACTTGCATGTTCCCATTCGGGCCTCTCATCAGCGTTTCCTGCGCTTTGCGATCTTGGGTCGGCACTATCAGTTCTGTGCGCTTCCCTTTGGGCTGGCCACGGCTCCCCGGACGTTCACCAAGGTGATGGTGGTCGTCGCGGCAGCCTTGCGGTCGGAGGGCATCCTGGTACACCCCTACCTGGACGACTGGTTAATTCGGGCCAAGTCGTTGCAGGAAAGCTCCCGGGTTACGGCTCGGGTGGTGGAGTTTCTCCGGTCGCTGGGCTGGGTGGTCAACCTTTCCAAGAGTCGGTTGGTTCCGGCTCAGCGTCTGGAGTACCTCGGGGTGCTGTTCGACACCTCCTTGGGGAAGGTCTTCCTCCCAGAGGCCCGGGTGAGCAAATTGCAGTCTCAGATTCGCCTGCTTTTGGCGTCCCGGTGTCCTCGGGCGCGAGATTTCCTCCAGGTCCTGGGGTCGATGGCGGCGTCCCTGGACGTGGTGAGGTGGGCGCGGGCCCACATGCGTCCTCTCCAGTATGCTCTGCTCCGGAGGTGGTCTCCCCAGAGGCACGGGATGGATGTTCCGGTTCCCCTGCGAGGCTTGGCGCGCTGCAGTCTGCGTTGGTGGCTCCGGACCCCTCACCTAGTTCAGGGGGTGGGTCTGGATCTTCCGCAGTGGACGGTGCTCCTTACGGATGCGAGTCTCCTGGGTTGGGGGGCCCAGTGCCTGGGTCACTCAGCTCAGGGAACCTGGTCCACGGAGGAGGCCTCCTGGTCGATCAACGTGTTGGAGACCAGGGCGGTCCGGCTGGCGCTGTTGGCTTTCCACTCCCTTTTGTTGGGCAAGTCGGTCAGAGTCCTGTCGGACAATGCCACGGCGGTGGCTTATGTCAATCGTCAGGGGGGCACCAAGAGCACTCTGGTGGCGCAGGAGGCGGCTCGGCTCATGGTTTGGGCGGAGTCGCATCTTCTGGACCTCTCGGCCTCTCACATTGCCGGGGTAGAAAACGTTCAGGCGGACTTCCTCAGTCGTCACTTCTTGGATCCGGGAGAGTGGTGTCTCGGCGCCGAGGCGTTTCAGTTGCTAGTGCGTGCTTGGGGGCAGCCCCTGATGGATCTGATGGCTACAAGTGGCAACGCCAAAGTACCCCGCTTCTTCAGTCGTCGCAGGGACGGTCTGGCCGAGGGTCTGGATGTTCTGGTCCAACCGTGGCCAACGGAGGGGCTGTTGTATGTGTTCCCTCCTTGGCCGTTAGTGGGCAGAGTACTGCTTCGCATTGTTCGCCATCCGGGGCTGGTGGTCTTGGTGGCTCCGGATTGGCCTCGTCGTCCGTGGTATGCGGATCTGGTGAGGCATCTGGTGGCGGATCCTCTTCCTCTGCCTCTCGGGTGCGATCTTCTGACGCAGGGTCCCATTCCCATGTTCGACCCGTCTCCCTTTTGTCTTACGGCTTGGCTCTTGAAAGGGGCCGCCTGAGTAAGAAGGGATATTCCGACAAGGTGATCTCTACACTTTTGGGGTCCCGGAGGCTTTCTACCTCTCGGGCTTATGTACGGGTTTGGCGTCTTTTTGAGGAATGGTGCCGAGCGCGGGGAGTGGTCTCCTTTCGCGCTTCTCTGCCTAACATTCTAGAGTTTTTGCAGGATGGCCTGGATAGGGGCCTGGCCTGGTCTTCTCTTCGGGTTCATCTGGCGGCCCTGTCGGCTTTTCGGGGGCTGGTGACAGGTCAGCGTTTGTCAGCCATTCCTGATGTGATTCGCTTTCTTAGGGCGGCCAAGTTGATCAGGCCTCCCATAAGGCCCTCGATTCCCTCTTGGGATCTCAATCTGGTTCTCTCTGTTCTAGTGCGCCCTCCTTTCGAGCCGTTGGATGGCTGTTCGTTGAAGGACCTTACGCTGAAGTCGGTCTTTTTGGTGGCCATTACTTCCGCTAGACGGGTGTCTGAGCTACAGGCTTTCTCTTGTAGGGCTCCCTTCCTGGAGTTTTCGAAGGAGCGGGTTGTTTTGCGGCCTGTTCCTTCCTTTCTGCCGAAGGTAGTTTCTCCTTTTCATGTCAATCAATCGGTGGTCCTCCCGGTCTTGGGTAGTCGGGAGGGTTCTTCTGAGCAACGACAGCTGCGCAAGTTGGATGTCGGTCGGGTCCTCCATGCTTATGTGCAGCGGACCCGGGATTTTCGGAGCTCCGATCATCTCTTTGTGCTTCTGGCGGGTCCTCGTCGGGGGGCTGGCGCTTCTAAGGCTACTATTGCGCGCTGGATCAAGGAGATGATTGCTTCCGCTTATCTTCTGAGTCAGAAGCCGGTTCCGGAGTTTCTCAAGGCTCATTCCACTAGGGGTCAGGCGGCTTCTTGGGCTGAGTCGTCGCTCGTGCCTCCGGTGGATATTTGTAAGGCTGCGGTTTGGTCCTCCTTGCATTCATTTGTTCGGCATTATCGGGTAGATGTTCAGGCGCGTCGGGACGCGGTGTTCGGTGAGCGTGTTCTGGTATCGGCCCTTCGGGGGTCCCGCCCGTGAGAGGGACTGCTTTGGTACGTCCCAATCGTAAAGTTAACCTCTACTGGTCTGGAGAGTGCTAAAGAAGGAGAAATTAGGTTCTTACCTGCTAATTTACTTTCTTTTAGCTTCTCCAGACCAGTAGAGGTCCCCACCCTGTCTGTTGTTGTTGTTGTTGGGGCTGTTGCGCGGGCAGTTTTTGGTTTTTGCTGCGGGTTCTAGTATTTTTCTAGGGCCGGGGAGAATTGAAGAACAGCGGCTGTGGCTCGGCTGGCTTAGCTAGCGAGCTGTGGGGACCTTCTTCCTTCGGGAATTTCTCCTCTGCATTTTCCAACAGCATTTTTGGGTATGTTATTTGTTACTCCTTTCGGAGTATTGTTTTTTCTCTCTGTTGTTTTCCAGTTCTTGGTTCTGCTTGGCTATTCGGCAGACTGAGGGAAATAGAGAGGAGGGGCTAGGATATACTGTCCCAAAGTTTTGTTTTCAGTCTCCACCTGCTGGTCATGATTAGATATATACCCAATCGTAAAGTTAACCTCTACTGGTCTGGAGAAGCTAAAAGAAAGTAAATTAGCAGGTAAGAACCTAATTTCTCCTTCGCGAGTAGGGAATCCGCGAACTGGAGGGAAAGCTGTATTGCCTATTAAATGTTCAACTAATAGTTTTAAATCTACTCTAGATGGAAACTAGATACATTTCTGAATGCTTTGATTAGCTGTTGTGTAATTATTGTGATGTATGTTCTGTTGGTCTCCAGGGACAAACATGTGGGTGACATCATCCACGGAACCTGGAATGGACAGTGCCAAGTGCACTGTCACTTTAAATCTTCAGGCAGTGCCTGCACCGTGCAGGTGTCTTCCCGCCCAACGACTGCACGCGGGACTAACAGTTATAAGTTTTCTGTGGAGCCAAGAAACTATGTCTTTGGAATTTTCTCAGCGCATCAGATTTTGAAGTTTTTTTTTTTGTGCCTTTCTATTTTATTGTTCTTTTCTTCATAATTCTTTATTTTTTATCACTTTCCAGCGTTTTCATCAAGTTTGGGTAAATTCTGTCAATTTTTCCATTCACTCCAAATCCCTTTTTGACCCAGGGAACATCAACGATTTTCAGTATACTTTTTCACTTGAGTTCCTCGTCAGCCATTTTTCCCTCCATGTCAAAGAGAGTGCCAAATGGCTTCAAGAAATGTACTCGATGCAATCGGAGTATTTCAAGCTCTGACCCCCACAATTAGTGTGCTCATTGTCTAGGTCCTGAATATTGAGACATTTATTGTGAACTCAGTCTGCGTATGCAAAAGAGGTCGCTCAAAGCCTGATTCAGCATTGACAACAGCTTTGGTATTGACACAGCATTCATCAACGCCACATCAAGAGTGTCAAATATCAGGCTCTCTGCAGAGACAGGACTTGACATTGTCTTTGTCCAAGCGCCAAGCATCAGGGGATGCTCCACATTAGAAAGCTACGAAGCATAAACATTCCTTCTAGGTATGGTATGACGTATTTGCAGGCATCCACCTCTTCAATGCATATTAAGCATTGATGCACAATGGATCACTTTCCTTTGCTATAGATCCTCTTAGAGCTCATAGCCATGAAACTGTGGAAAGTGCAACCATTTCCAACACTACTCCTCAAAACGAGGGATCTCCTTCACCTTGACCTCCACCCTCATTAGCACAAACAGCGTGGTTTCTTTATCCCAGGACAAGCAGGCAGCATATTCTCACATGTAGGTGACGTCACCTATGTGTGAGAATATCTGCCTGCTGTCCCTGGATAACGCCCGTTACGGTAAGTGTGCTTTATCTGAACACACAAACTTTTACTGCCTTTTGACTAGAGTGTCTGCTGTCACTGAAGCCTCCAGAAAACCTTCCACTCGGCACTTACTGCTTTTAAGTGGACACAGTTCTCTTCCTGGTGTGCACTGCATCCTCTAGAACCTATCACCTGCCCACTTCCTTCAATACTGGACTACCTTCTGTATCTATCAAATTCTGGATTAAAGACCAACTCTGAGTTTTATCGGCACATTCCACTCCTCGATAAGAAGCCTTTATCTCTTCATACCTTGATATTGTGATTCATGAAAGGCCTATCTTACACAGAACCACCTCTCAAGCTTCCACCTGTTGTTTGGGATCTCATTGTGGTTCTTTTTATTCTCATGAAGCCTCCCTTTGAACCACTTGCATCTTGTTTTTTGAAACTTCTCACTGGAAGGTCGTTTTGCTTATTGCCCTCACATCGGCATGCTGTGTGAACTTCAAGCTCTTGTTGTTTCAGTCCTCCCTACAAAAGTTTCTATCATGTCAGAGTAGTTCTCCAAACACATCCAAAATTCCTTCCTACGTTGTTTTGGAATTACATCGTAATCAATCTATAGTTCTACCATTTTTCTTTCCTAAACCACATTCCAATGCTGGAGAAGCAGTGAATAACTTGGACTGCAAGTGTGCTGTAGCATACTGCCTGGACAAGACTAAACCTTAGAAAAAATCCTCCCAGCTCTTTATAGCTTTTGGCCGTAATAGACTAGGAGTTTCTGTGTCCAAGAGAGCCATCTCCACTTGGTCAATGGACTATATCTCCTTTACATAGGCTGCAAGGCCATAGTGTAGGCTAGGACTGGCTCAGTAGCTCATTTCCACTCTGCATCTACTGAGGACATCTGAAAAGTGGCTACTGATCCTCAATACATAGAACACAGCTCCAGAAGAAACTGTTGATTTGGGCAAGCAGTTCTGCAGAACTATTCTCTACCTAAAGCCAACTTTCCCTCCATCCGTTTAACGTCTTCTAGGGCCATGATCCTGGCAGTTTGGGAGTCCCACATGTGAGAATATTATGCCTGTTTTCCTCAGAGAAAGCAAAGATACTTACCTCTACCTGTACCTATGAGGACAGCAGACATAAATTCTCACAACCCGCCCAGCTCCCCTAGCTCCTTATTTATTTATTTTTTAAACCTGAACCGTCAGTCCCACATGGCATAAAGGCACTTGCACACACACAGTGCAGCACTGCCTAAAGATTTAAAGTGATAGTGTGCTTGGTAGTGACCGTACCGGGATCTGTGGATGATGTCACCCGCATGTGAGAATTTATGCTGCTGTCCTCGGAGAACAACTGCTATAGGTAAGTATTTTTGTTTTTGTTTATTACAAACCCCACTATGACCCATAACCCATTTAAAATCAATGCTTTTGTCTAGTCAACATAAACATACTTTTCTTTCTTTTTTGAAAGATGATCTTTCCTTTTCATTGGCCCTGCCCATATATACCTCTCTGCCCCTTGGCATTGGCTGACGTGTTGAGTGCTCCATGTCCATTCATCGTGGGGATTGATTCAAGATACTTTGATCTCTATGATCCACCAACAGATGTTAACTGTGTTGACCTAGATACCAACACCATTTCTCAGTAAGTATTCATTCTGAATTTGCTATGCTGCTGTTTGTGCTCTCTATTGCATTCTTTCCAGGTGTGCATAAATTATTTTTTGAAGCTTTTGTTTTCAAACATGAACAAACATACATGCAATGTGATGTATTGTGAAGGGTACTTTGCATCTTAAAATGTTTTAATGATGAACTAACAAACGAAAGAAGAGGTACAGGAGGTCCGCCTTCAGTTTTGTATACATTATTGGTGATTTTTTCAAAGTCCAAAAACAAGTCCATAATATACAAAATAAAATGCAGTCCGAACTCGGATTCAAGTTTCATTGACTGTATCGCCTTCCTCAGGGGACAACAAGGGACTTGTGTTGCTCTGTTAGTATTGTGCGGTAGCGTGTCGGCGTCTCTGATCATAAAAGAAGCGCCAAAAAAGTAGGTATGTTAAATATGCAATTAGATGAAAATTGGACAGACATAGATGCTGATGGAGCAAGCCGTGCTAGTGCAATGATTTAGTCCTGATATTCCATGTTAATCTTATTTCAAATGCAGTATAAGAACATCTGGCATATGAAAAAAACCATTGTGCTAGAGGTAGTACAACTAGCATGGAAAATTTCATGTAAAAGACATATTTTTAAATTGCTCTTGTTATATAAAACAAAAAAAAATACAATAAGTCGTGTGATAGGAAAAGGGTTGCCTGAAGTGAAGACTGTGGCCCAGATTGACTGGCAAGACCAGGAAAGTATCATTGGTTTGGGAGGATAGAGTTTGGAGGGTGCAGATAGATCTGGATAGGGTCAGGGAGTTTGGCCTACTGGTTCTTAATTTTTTTTTCTTTAAATATCTCATTTCCTCTCTGTATGAACTGTTTGCATTGTACATTGTTAGAAAAGGAGACATTTTACTCATGCACTATTTTGTTTCTGGCAGTGCATACTGTGGATAGGAATTATAGCAGCATTATAATCTACAACACCCCCTTCCCCCAGTATCCAATAGTATAAATAACCAAGGAATATGCAACCGCTTAAGATATAGGACATGCTTTATCTGCTTCGGAGCCCAAACACCGTCACGCTAAAGTTTGAGTCTGGACCAACATGCTGGAGTAGTTAAGAAATTATAATTTTTTGAAGATGAGGCAGTTAGTAAGACGTCATCGGGTGTCAGAAGGGGAACAAAGTTGTGAAGCAAGCAATGGAGTAAGTTTGGTGTCGCACAGCTTTCAGATGCTGCACAGTTCAGTTTAGCTGTGGTATGGCTGAAGTTTTAATCTGAGGGCTTCTCTATTTACTCCAGCTTTATATAGCATTAGTTTATTGCATTAGAATGCTGTGTACTGATTTAGTGTACCATAATTCTAATGTACCACTTACTGGATCAAGGCCTTAAATGAGTTTTCCTTCTATATGTCTATGATGCCTTCAAGAATTATTGTGATATAAAATCTCTTTACCAAACATGTTTAGCTATAATTGTACATAAAAGAAAACACTGCCTTTCTTACTACTAGCCAGCTGGTTTTTATTCTACCTACATAAGGGTTCCTTTTATCAAACCACAGTAGATTTTTTTTTTTTTTACTACAGGCCGGTAAGGTAAATGCTCCAATGCTCATTCAATTCCTATCAGACAAGCTTAAATTTTTAAAAAAGAGAATTACTCACTGTAAAATAGGAAAAGAAATTCTAATTTATGTATTGAGTATTTAATATATTGTCATTTGAAATTAGTAACAATATCATGGTGGTTTAAAATCCCTTAACTTGGGGAAAGAGGGGAACCAAAAACCCTAGATATAAAATACATAGTTTGTCTTGATGTGTGTTGAACACACAGCTCATAGAGTTTAGTCAAAATATGTGGAAGAAAACATGCCTCTAAAAATGATGGTCATATATTTCAGCATGGAAGATAAGAAAAACATTACATGGAAGATACTACCAAAGAAACCTTGCAGGAATCTTATGAATACTTTAAATAACCTCTACCAACAGCTTGGAGAATGTAAGTATGAAATATATTGTTCATTGTTTATTTAAGCTTCTATAACCGCTGCTAATGACTTGGGAGTCAATTCAGAGCAGTTTGTATGAGCTTTGTAATGATGTCACAATACATGAGCTCCTGTAAAGGTTTTACAATACAGAGTTTGTGTTTCCTGGGATGGTTTTCAATACTGGCAATATTAAACTATAATCAATACATTATTAAACCGTAATCTGGACATTATTAAACCACAGAGTTAAGAGTTTTCTGAGTTGGATCTCAATACAGACCTGTTAAACCAAGGGTCTCAAAATCCCATCCTTGAGGGCCGCAATCCAGTCGGGTTTTCAGGATTTCCCCAATGAATATGCATTGAAAGCCGTGCATGCACATAGATCTCATGGGGAAATCCTGAAAACCCGAATGGATTGTGGCCCTCAAGGAGGGACTTTGAGACCCCTGTGTTAAACCATTCGACCTTCACCTTTTAAACTATAATCAGTCTACCTGCTTATACATACATATATACATTTATATATCCATTCATATTATACCTTCCTTCTTGATGGTCCAGAGGAAGGCTACGAATATGATGCGTGGTCCTCGTCATAAGGCATATGGGGACAGACTTAAAGATCACTAAACTACCTATCAAGCCTCCATCTGTTGCCTGGTATCTTAACATGGTACTGTATGCTCTTATGAAATCTTCATTTTGGCCGCTCACAACTTGCTCTCTCATACTTCTTGCTTGCAAGGTTGCATTCCTCATAGCCCTCATGACTGCACGCTGGGTGAGTGAACTTCAGGCACTTAAATCGGATCCAACATATACAAGATTCTACTATGATAGAGCAGCTCTTTGAACTCATCCAAAATTCCTTCCTAAAGTTGTCTTGGAATTCCATCTCAATCAATGCATAGTTTTGCTTGTTTTCCCAAATCCACATTCCCATTTCAGGTGAAACAGCTCTTCACGTTTAGGTGACTAAAGTGCTCTGCATGCCACCTGGACAGGTCTCAGCCTCATCAAAGCTCCTTCCAGCTCCTTTTGGCTTTTAACCCTAACAGCCTTGGAGCTCCTGTTACCAAGAGAACCATTTCTACTTGGCTGGCGGTCTGTATCTCCTTTGAATATACTCAGGCTGGGCTGATGGTACAAGGCTGTGTGACAGCCCACAGTATAAGAGCTATGGTTGCGTCTGTAGATCTTTTTCATTCTACATCTATTGAAGACATCTGCAAAGTGGCATCTTTGTCTTGCAAGCAGTTCTGAAAAATCTGTTTACTTCTTGAGTGCCCACTGTTCTTTCAACCTTCTTGGGTTTTGCCAGAATCATGTTTTATATATTCATTATACTTCTTCAGAGTCATAATCCTGGCAGCTTGGACATCCCATGCTTGCTTGTCCTTGGAGAAAGCAAAGATATTTACCTGTAGCCTTAAAAAATTTGAAGTGACAGTACACTTGGTAATGTCTGAGCAAGGTTCCGTGGATGATGTCGCCCACATGTGAGAACATATGTCAGCTGTCTTTAGAGAACATCTGCTACAGGTTAGCATCTTTGCTGTTCAGGGATATGCAAACACAAAGTAAAAAGCATAAAATGCACAAGGTTACAGTTTGCTAAAATAATACAAAAATAACTTTTGTTATTGTATTTTATTGTTTGGATAAATTGTGTATTTTATAGGAAGAGTGGTATGTTAAATCTTGTAAACTATTAAACTTAAGACCCTCGATATTAATTTAGGTATATTTATCCCCTTAGCAATCTTTTTTTTTTTTTTTTTAAATATTTCTTTATTAAGATTTCAGTTTTTCCATGATGAAATAAATTGCTCAATATTAACAGCACAATAGCAAAAAAGTAGGAAATAAAAATTTTAAATAAGGAAATAGAATCACTATTAATGGAGAGATGACTATGGAAAACTAAGAGGATGCTTCATATATATTTTGAGGGGAAAAAAAAAGATGGTTGAACCTGCTTTGGGGTCTAATTATCCACTTTCGAAGGTTGTGCTTGCAGATCTAATAGGATACTAGAGGAGGAAACCACTTTACCAGAAATAAATTTAGTTAACTGTGAAGCTTCAAAGAAAGCATATTTAATTCCCTGAAGCACAAATGTAGCCCTCAATTTTAACACCTGAGGTCGCAAAAGTAAAAATAGTTTCCTCCTCTTCTGAGTAATACTTGATACATTTGGATACATTCTAATTTTATGATTCATAAATAGTTTATCTTGATGTTTTAAAAATATTTTTAGCAACCAATCTCTATCAGAATGCAATGCTAATTGAACAAAATGTAGCTGAAGCTACCACATCCGCATCTGATTTCTCCCCAAAATTTGTCAAGTCCAAGCTATCCATTGAAAGGCCTTGTTGATCATCCACTGATTTCTTCTTTCCAGAAGGAAGGTAATAAACTTTAGAAATTGGTGGGTAGGAGGCTTCTGGTACTTTTAAAATCTCTGACAAATATCTCTTAAATATATCAAGAGCCGTAACAGTATACACTTTAGGATAATTTATTAATCTGAGATTTTGTCGGCTAGTAACATTCTCTAATGCCTCCAATTAAAGTTAACATTTCTACTATCTTTCAGCAAGAGTTGGGTTTGCATTCATAAAGTCTCAATTTTAGTTTCTTGTTCTTGAAATTTACCTTCCAACTTTTCCACTCTACCTTTCATCTTCGACATTTCCGAAAGCATTCCATTACATTGCGAAGTTAAAGTTTGTATCCGAGTACCCAGAGAAGTTCGTACTAAGGAAATAGCTTCCCAAATCAATAACAAAAGGTTTTTTTCAAAGGGGGAACCAAAAGCACAGATCCAAAATCACTAGTTTTCACAGTACCTGGGAGCAAATCTGTAGAAAGTGGATCCTGCGTTCCGCTGACTGCAGAGCACCACACAATGGCAGCTGTAATGATAAATCAACCTGTAGTCTTCGTACCGCAGGATCATCTCTCTTCTCACGGTCTACGGGTTATGCGGTCTAGAAAGTTGGTGTTATGTTAACTGCGTCACTCCCCTCACTAACTATGTCATTGGACACAGATCTGGGAAGTGGTTGTGCTGGAATTCTTCATTCCTCCAGGAAGAAGCTGACTGCCTCAAAGGAGGTTCTCCAGCCAAGGACTTTTCCTCTAGAGCTTCTCTAGGCCCATGGTTGACAAAGGCGTCCATTGGCCCATGTAACTGCAGCTTTGACCCTGGTTCCAAAGGAAAAAGGGTTTTTGATTTCCTTTTTACCATCAATTCTTTGAAAAAAAGGGTCACGGGCAGATCAGACAGCCATCTTAGTAATGCGTCACCTCTCTCCTCTGTCCCCCCCTTAGCAATTTTAATTATTTAAACAACTTGGCAATCCTAAGGTGCAAATGGCAGTCCAGCAGCAAGATGGGTGCTATCCAGTCTTTGTCATATGTGTGATGATCTCCCAGTTGATGAGAGATCATACGTGTGCACTTGGAAAAAAACTTCTGGTTTTCAGAGAAGGAGTCTGATCTCCAGAGTTTAGATTAGGTGAGGCAGACTGAGAGGTTTATAGAGGAAACATGCAATGACATATAGGAGTCGATCTCTCACCGGCAATCTCTATGCTGCCATCAAAAGAGAGTTAAAGTGAAAGGAGAAAATGACAATATGCTGAAAAAGTTAGTCTTAACCAGGAACTAAAAATATGACTAGCAAGCTGCTTTTGCCATTACCTTTGTATTTGGTTGGTAGTCGGGGTATAATGGTGGGAAGAAAACTGGTAGGGATGGTCCTGCCATTGGATGGATAAGCATCCTCCTAGGCAACAGCATTCAGAAGGGAGTGAGGGGACCACTTAGCATCAGCAAGACCAATAAGACAAGACAGAGAGCAGCAGCACAGTGGCATCCCCCCAACTCCCCCCTCCCACAAAAACCCAACCCCAAACAAACCTGAAGTTAGACTGCCTTCTCTGACAATTTGATTTTGCTTTGAATACTATAAACAGAATTAATGCACTTTGATAAAGAAATAATACATGAACTTTTATTCGATGGTATCTCCTCTTCTTTACAGTGCAGCAGAGACCAAGGGAAGACACGCTGATGGAGTTAGCAATGAATAACTATGACTTAGACTCAGGAAAGCAGTTACATCTATTAGATTTGGAGATCCAGGAGGCATTTCTTAGCTTCATGGCCTCTATATTGAAGGGCTATAGGTTGTTCCTAAGGCCAATAACACAGGCACCTTCTGAGACAGCCACAGATGCCAGTTCTCTCTTCGAGCTACAAGGTAAGCAGTGTCATGTTACAACAGTAATCAAATCGTAGGTGTCTAAGGTGGTATAAGAAGTGTGGGTTTTGGATTCATAAATCGGTTCTGTTGACAACCCCCCTCACACACATCTACTCTGATTTTCCAGAATATTCACAGTGAAAGAATCGGCAAACTGGCATTACTATCTGGGCTTCTCTACTATATGCAAATTTTCTCACTGCAAATCCTAAAGCCTAATTGATAGTGGAAAGATTTGGACAATACTGCCTCTAAAGATATTTAAAGTTGACTTATTAGAAAAAATAAAATGAAATGGTGCTTTTCTGTGTGTGTGTGGGGGGGGTTCTTGTGTAAACCTATTTATGTATACTACAGATGTGGTCTTGAGAATGTGGCTTAGTGGTTAGAACTTCAGCCTCAGCACCCTGAGGTTATGAGTTCAAACGCCGCACTTCTCCTTATGACCCTGGACAAATCACTTAAACCTCTATTGTCCCGGGTACATTAGATAGACTGTGAGCCCACCAGGACAGGTAGGGAAAATGCTTTTTAACCTGATTTGTAGCCCGTTTGAACTCCTTTGGGAGGTCGGGCTAAAAAATTTAATGAATGAATGAAAGTTCCAGTGCAGTAACATGTTTAGATATTCTTTTGGGGGACACACATAAGTAGCTTGCAAATAATTCTAGAATAAGTTAAGAAAGAGCATCACCTCCAGTTTAAACCCAGAATAAGGGGCTACTGAAGTATGTTTTGTAAATATATTCATTCTCAATTCTGCTACCTGCTGGTAAGCAGTAGGATGTCATGTAGTTCCTTCAGTTGCAAAATGTATATTCAGGTTCTTTTTGCTATCGGTAACAGACGTTCTTTAGATTCCTTCCAGACTGGCCCAGATGGTTTTAAGAGGAGTTTGGACAATTTACCTAGTCTGTTATTGAGAAAGACATGGGGGAAGCCATTGTGTGCCCTGGATCGGTAGCATGGAATGTTGCTACTCTTTGGGTTTTGGCTAGGTACTAGTGACTTAGATTGGCCACCGTGAGAACGGACTACTGGACTTGATGGACCATTGGTCTGACCCAGCAAGGCTGGGTCCTTGTCCTTGTCCTTGTCCCGTACACTTAAGGCACAAATTTTCCAGGCACAAGTCGGATATTGATTCTCCCCTAGAGGACTACCCCAGAATCTTGTCTCTTACAGTTGATCACAGTTTTGCTTGAGGTAAAACTCTTTATAGTTTATAATTCTTTCCTTAATTGCTTCTGATCATTTCAGCTATACAAAGCTGAAAGCAGTGCAACATGCAGAAAGTGAAAAACTATCTAAACTTCACTTTCTGCATGTTGCACTGCTTTCAACTGTGTATAGCAATTAAGGAAAGATTTATAAACTATAACAAGTTTTACCTCACGCAAAGACATAAACTCTTTTTTCTGTGGCCCTCCAAGTACCTACAAAACCAAAATGTGGCCCTGCAAAGGGTTTGAGTTTGAGACCAAAGGTCTAGAATGTCTTACTTATCTACTGGAAAAGAGCTTACCAAGGTAAGTATATATTATCCCAGGACAAGCAGGCAGCATATTCTCACATGTGGGTGACGTCATCCACGGAGCCCCAGCGCGGACAGCTTTTCAAGCAAACTTGATTGAAGTTTCAAGTTTGCACACTGCACCACGCATGTGTGTGCCTTCCTGATCCACTAGAGGGCGCATACCCTCCTCATGGTCCTCAGTTCTTAGTTTTCCGCTGAGCCAGAAAGACCTTGTCTCTCTTCTCTGCGTTCTTCTAAGTGCCTTTCTGGCACCGCGGCTTCTTTATTTTGTTAGGGAGTCGCTGTGCGTTTGTTAATTGATCGTGTATTTCTTTGTTCAAAAAAAAAAAAAAAGAGGACTTTTTATTGTGTTTTTCCTCCGGCAGGCCCTTCTTGGGCCTCAGCCATGCGGCTAGGCCTCATTTGCCTGCAGCTGTATTTTCTTCTTCCCTGGCCTCTCTCTGGGCTCACCTCGTGTGAGCAGAATGGCCGGGACCCTCTTTCCTTCGTTGGAATCGGACTGTGCAGCTTCGATCCCCGGTAAGTTTTTCTTTCTTTCTTTCTTCTAGGTGCGTTACCTCGGTAACGCCACCGGCTGAGTCTCAGGCATTCCAGGCATCGAGTGCGATCGTGCCCGCCTCTACGAGACCTTCAAAGCGTGCCTCCTTTCATGGGAATACTCATATCGAGGTTGCCCTTATGGAGTGCACTGCTGCACCTTTATTACCAGTTTCATTGGTACGGTGCCGACTTCTGAAACTCGATGTGCCTCGACGTCGACTGGAGCTTCGTGCCTCGACGTCGACTGGAGCTTCGTCCCTCGACGTCGACTGAGGCTTCGTGCCTCGACGGAGGCTTCGTGCCTCGACGGAGGCTTCGTGCCTCGACGGAGGCTTCGTGCCTCGACGTCGACTGAGGCTTGGTGCCTCGACGGAGGCTTGGTGCCTCGACGGAGGTTTGGTGCCTCGACGGAGGCTTCGTGCCTCGACGGGGGCTGTGTGCCTCGACGTCGACGGGGGTTTCGTGCCTCGACGGAGGCTTCGTGCCTCGACGGAGGCTTCGTGCCTCGACGGAGGCTTCGTGCCTCGCCGTCGACTGAGGCTTGGTGCCTCGACGGAGGCTTGGTGCCTCGACGGAGGTTTGGTGCCTCGACGGAGGCTTCGTGCCTCGACGGAGGCTGTGTGCCTCGACGTCGACTGAGGCTTGGTGCCTCGACGGAGGCTTGGTGCCTCGACGGAGGTTTGGTGCCTCGACGGAGGCTTCGTGCCTCGACGGAGGCTGTGTGCCTTGACGTCGACGGGGGTTTCGTGCCTCGACGTCGACTGAGGCTTCGTGCCTCGGCGTCGACTGAGGCTGCGTGCCTCGACGGAGGCTGCGTGCCTCGACGGAGGCTGCGTGCCTCGACGGAGGCTTGGTGCCCCGACGGAGGCTTGGTGCCCCGACGGAGGCTTGGTGCCCCGACGGAGGCTTGGTGCCCCGACGGAGGCGTGGTGGCCCGACGGAGGCTTCGTGCCTCGACGTCGACGGAGGCTTCGTGCCTCGACGTCGACGGAGGCTTCGTGCCTCGACGTCGACGGAGGTTTCGTGCCTCGACGTCGACGGAGGTTTCGTGCCTCGACGTCGACGGAGGCTTCGTGCCTCAACGGAGGCTTCGTACCTCGACGTCGACGAAGGTTTCGTGCCTCGACGGAGGCTTCGTGCCTCGACGGAGGCTTCGTGCCTCGACGGAGGCTTCGTGCCTCGACCTCGACGGAGGCTTCGTACGTCGACGGAGGTTTCGTGCCTCGACGTCGACGGAGGTTTCGTGCCTCGACGTCGACGGAGGTTTCGTGCCTCGACGTCGACGGAGGTTTCGTGCCTCGACGTCGACTGAGGCTTCGTGCCTCAACGGAGGCTTCGTACCTCGACGTCGACGAAGGTTTCGTGCCTCGACGTCGACTGGGGGCTTGGTGCCTCGACGTCGACTGGGGCCTGGTGCCTCGACTGAGGCTTTGTGCCTCGACGTCGACTGCGGCTTGGTGCCTCACCACCGCCTGAGGCCTTGTGCCTCGACGTAGTATGCGGCTGGGTGCCTCGACGTCGTCTAAGGCTTTGTGCTTTGATTTTCTGACTCAATGTCGACTGGGGCTTGGGGTCTCGATGTCGACTGAGGCTGTGTGTCTTTGTACCTTCAACGTCGGCTGCGGCCGTGTGCTCCGCGTCATTTGACGCTGGTGCTTTGACGTCGCCTGAGGCTTGTGCCTCGACGTCGACTGAGGCTGAGGGCCTCATCGTCGGCTGGAGCTCGGTGCCTCGTCGTTGCCGAGGCTTCGTGCCGTCGACGGAAGCTTTGTGCCTTGACGTCACTTGGGCCGTTTTACCTCGGCAGCGGCTGAGGTATTGGGCCTCGGCGTCGACTGCGGGTTTGCGCCTCGGCGTCTCCAGCTCCGGTTTGAGAGGCTTCCCCGCTTTCTCTTTGGTTCATTCCGGGCAGCCGTGACGGAATCTTGTAGTGCGGAGTTTGGTTTCCTGGAGGAGACTCTCTCCCTGCTCCGGCTCTATTGCTCCCGCCATGCGTCATCTCGCTTGGCGCAGAGTGTGGCTGAGAATCCGAACCTCCAGGGTCGTCTCGCCGCTTTTACTTGCGTGAGTTCTGCGCTTCTTCAGGCCTCTCTTGCGGTGGCCACTAACCGCCTCTCAGACCGCGACCGGTCCTTCGCCCCTCGGGACGCCTCCAGCTAAATCCCGTCTGCCTTGGTGGGTTGGTCTCCTTCTCCGGAGGGGCCCTCTGGATACCTTTCTTGTGTTATCTCGGCCTCCTTCGCAGCAGCCGCAATAGCTGCAGCAGCGCCGGGTTAGGGTTCAGCCGCCGGCTTCGGCGACTCCTGGCCGTCCTTTTGACGATTCTCGCATAGCCTCTGGGTTGCTCCCCTTCTGGGGATTCCTCCCCTCCCTTCGGGAGGGGTGTCTCTGTGTCTACGCACCGGGAGTATTGCCTCTCTTCTGTCGGTTGGGCATTCCCATCCTCCCTTCTGCGTCTAGTCCTGGCCCTTCGTGACCTGCACTAGTTTCTAGTACGGGAGTGGGTCAGACTCTGCCCACCCCGGTCTCGGGAGTCCGTCGGGGCGGACCTGGACCCAGTTTGTCTGCGCTCCTTCTTGTCTCGGCCTCAGGGGGAGGCCCTTGTTTGTTTATGCCGGAAGGTGGCCCCTCTGTCCTCGGTCCGCCTCCGGTCTTTTCTGCCTCTGCCTCAGCAGGCTGCCTGTCGGCGCTTGAGTCAGCTGGTGTCTCAGCGGTCTTCGGCCTCGGCTGAGCTGTTGCTGATCCTTTTTGGATCAGGGGTCTCCACGGTGATGTCCCGCTGTTCGTCTGGTTTCATCTTCGTGTTCCCCGCTGGACCCGAGCATCTCAGTGATGGCAGGATCGGGATCCCGCTTCCCAGCACATTGTGGTGCCTCCCTCCTGGACACGCTCGTTTCGTTGGTGGGCCACCACTTCGTATCCCCGCATCAGAAGGTTCTGCCGATGGACTCCTCGGCATGGGCTTAGGGGTGCACCTCGACGGCCTTCGGACTCAGGGTCCTTGGTCGGGTGCAGACTGTCGCAGCCGCTTCAATCTGATGGAGCTCCGGGCCATTTACAATGCCGTGGTGGATTTTCGTTATGGGTTGCAAGATTGCGGGGTCCTGGTGCGTCCCGACATCTCGGTGGCGTTATTTCTGTGACCAAGCCAGGGTGTACAGGTTCCCTGTTACTTTGCAGGGAAGCCCTTCGTCATTGGCAGGGGACGTTACACCACTGCTTCTTTCTTCGGGCGGTGTTTTTCCAGGGCGTGCAGCATTGTCTGTTGGACACGTTGAGTCGCCCTTTTCGACCGCATGAATGGTTGCTCCATTCTCGGACTCTGCGGCATGTGGTTGTTCGGTGGGGAACCCAACAGGTAGTTCTGTTCGCTTCGCCCCTCACTCACTGGTTGCCTCGATATTGCTCGAGGATGTTCTCCTGGGTTCGCATCGAGGAGGATGCTTGCCTTCTCGATGGAATGGGCAGGTTCCTCTATGCGTTCCCTCCCTTTACTCTGATTCTCGGGTCTTTGATACACCTCCTGTCGGTCTGCGCCACCAGGATCTTGATGGCTCCTCTGTGGCCCTGGCGGCCATGGTTCTCCCTGCTCCTCCAGCGTGTCAGGGAGACTCAGCTTCTACCTATGTTCCCGTCTCCGCTGTCTCAGTGTTGCGGTTTCTGTTGCATTCCAATCTGCAGTCTCTACACTTATCAGCTTGGTTCCTCGCAACGTGCCTCCCTCCTTCTGTTTCTCTCAGTCGGTGGGGGTGTTCTCGAGGCCTCTCGAAAGATCTCCACTCGGCAATGCTTTTCCCAGATATGGTCCTGATTTGCTGAGTGGTGTGCTGAGCACCGCATGGATTCGCTCTCTGCCTCCTTGCCTTCAGTGCTGGATTTTCTGTTGCACTTGTCTCGGTCTGGTCTCAAATCTACATCTATTCGAGTCCACCTCTGTGCTTTTGCTGCCTTTCTTCGGCCGCTAAATGGGACGCTGCTCTCCGTCCACCAGATGGTTTCCCGTTTTATGAGGGATTTCTTCATTGTACATCCCTCCGGTGGTTTGGGATCTTTGTGTGTTCCTGGCTCAATTGGTGATACCTCCATTTGATTCCATTGATGAAGCTCTTTTGAATTACTTCACCTGGCAGGTGGGTTTCCTGGTTGCTCTCACGTCTGCTCGCAGAGTCAGTGAGCTGCAAGCTCTGGTTGCGGACCCGTCTTTTCCTGTATTTCATCATGACACGGTGGTCCTGCGTACTCAACCCCAGTTCTTGTCCAGGGTGGTTTCGGACTTTCCTTTCGATCTTTCCATTGTTCTTCCGGTCTTTTTTCCGAAGCCCCACTCGCCTCCTAGCGAGGTGGCGCTTCACACAATTGACTGTCAGAGGGCGTTGGCTTTTTGTCTTCAACGCACTCAGTCTCCTTGGACGGTTCCTCAATTCTTTTTGTCCTTCGACCCTAATTGGTTGGGACGCCCAGTTTCCAAGCGCACCTTGTCCAACTGGTTGGCTGCTTGTTTTTCCTTTTGCTACGCTCAGGCTGGTCTCGCGCTGCAATGTCGAGTCACGGGACATAAAGTCCGAGCGATGGCGGCTTCTGTAGCTTTCCTCAGGTCGACGCCTATCGAGGAGATTTGCAAGGCTGCCACTTGGTCTTCGGTTCATACTTTCACCTCCCACTACTGCCTGGATACTCTGTCCAGGAGCGACGGCCGGTTTGGCCAGTCGGTTTTGCGTAATCTGTTTTCTTGTATTGCCAACTTCCCTCCGTCCCTTTTTGGTTAGCTTGGAGGTCACCCACATGTGAGAATATGCTGCCTGCTTGTCCTGGGATAAAGCACAGTTACTTACCGTAACAGGTGTTATCCAGGGACAGCAGGCAGATATTCTCACAACCCGCCCGCCTCCCCGAGGTTGGCTTCTTTGCTAGCTATCTGAACTGAGGACCATGAGGAGGGTATGCGCCCTCTAGTGGATCAGGAAGGCACACACATGCGTGGTGCAGTGTGCAAACTTGAAACTTCAATCAAGTTTGCTTGAAAAGCTGTCCGCGCTGGGGCTCCGTGGATGACGTCACCCACATGTGAGAATATCTGCCTGCTGTCCCTGGATAACACCTGTTACGGTAAGTAACTGTGCTATCTCTTTATATATTTTCTATATCATCTATTTTCAGGTTTCTTAAAAAGCCGTGATCGTTCGCATCACAAATTCTATTCACTGATGACCAAAACACAAATGTTCATCCGCTTTATTGAAGAATGCTCCTTTGTCAGTGATAAAGATGCAAGCTTGGCCTTTTTTGATGATTGTGTTGAGAAGGTGAGTCTGTGCTTTACTCTACTTACTTATACCAGTGCTGTCTATTCTGCACATGAGAGGATTGCAAGAAGCCCTTTCCAGCCTTTGTATTTGTTTCTTTTTTATATCTCACATGTAGATTGTGTTGCTTTTAAAAGCTCCTGTTTAAAAACTCTGAATTTTGTTATATTTGAGACTATGGGTTACCTAATATTTAATGCTTAACAACTCTGAGCCAAAAAAGGTAATAGGCCCCTTCTACCCTTTCCAAGTCCACGTTAGAGGCTGCTGTTAGCTGGTAGAGGACAAATTGATTGCAGGGGTAGTAGTGTGGGGGAGAGTGGTAGTTTTCTTCTAAAGTGCTGGATTTGTGTCCTGTACAGGTCAATAGACTAGGCGTAGCGCATGACTTTGTCTCATATGAAAGTGAATGTTAAATATTAGTTCTTTGCAGCACACCTTGCACTGAGTTAGAGAGTCATGGGATAGGTGGCAAAGTTCAGTTGTGGATTAGGAATTGGTTATCAGATAGAAAACAGAGGGTAGGGTTAAATGGTCATTTTTCTCAATGGAGGAGAGTAAACGGTGGAGTGCCGCAGGGGTCTGTAATGGGACTGGTGCTATTTAACTTATTTATAAATGATCTGGAAATTGGAACGCTGAGTGAGATGATTAACCTTTTCCTATCGTGTGTCCCGGATGAAGGGACATTCCAAAAAAAATGTCATTGCCATCGTATGTCCCATGACATACAGTACACCTTCTACCTATCATTTGTCCCATCTATTGGGCCATTGTGTTTACAATAGCCGTAAATGATAACGGTGAATAATACAAAACTTTGCTAAAATAATTACGATTGGAACCAGCTTAACGTAAAATTTATTACGATAGGAAAAGGTTAAATTTGCAGGACATCAACATATTTCTTTGATAATGCAGCATATCAATCAAAAGGATTTATCTTACCTGTCAATAATGGTTGATAGCACCTTTATAACCCTTTTATTGGATGGAGCTCTGTGTTAGCACAGTTATAACTTTGGGACATATTTGTTACTCTGTCAATTTGTGATGCTTGCTTGTGTGTCAAATTAATAAAAAATATTTGATCACAGCATTTTGTCTACTTTGAACGGAAGGTGAGATCTGAGTTGTTTGACCTGTTTGACATTTTTGTTGTGTCGAAACATAATTTACAATAAATCTTCAAGTGGATATTTCACTTGTTATGGTGGATATATAGTTGGGTGAAGAAATAATGGATTGAATAGAGGTGGGTAAACTCAATCCTTGATGGCAACAAATCCATCAGGTTTTCAGAAATTTCACAACAAATGTACTTTGAAATCTGAATGCACTGCCCAATGTCTCTGTCTTATGCAAACAATCTCATGCATATTAATCCTGAAAATCCAACTGGGCCAGGGTATTATTTAAATTTGGGACTTTATGTTATAAAGCCTTACACCACAGGTGTCAAAGTCGGTCCTCGAGGGCCGGAATCCAGTCGGGTTTTCAGGATTTCCCCAATGAATATGCATGAGATCTATGTGCATGCACTGCTTTCAATGCATATTCATTGGGGAAATCCTGAAAACCCGACTGGATTACGGCCCTCGAGGAGGGACTTTGACACCCCTGCGACACGGTCAAGCTCCCAGTTATTTGCTGGATCAATTTGTGCTCTTTAAAATAGAACGTCCGCTGTGGATTACTTCGATGTTTGTATTTCCTTCAGTGTGTGGCTGCCTATACAAGAAATTTTTACATCGAACGATTGCGTTCCAGGCAGCCAGTCAGGATTCCGAGTTACATATTTTGTTTGCTACCTCAGGCTCCTATCTGCACTTCTGAAAACCATTGAAAACATCTTTGTTTTGTAAGATTTGGGGGAAATTAATGATTAAGTCACAAATTTTGTAATTCGCTGATTTGTACAGTCTCTTGCTTGTAAACCACATCGATCTGGAAGGTTTTGCGGTCCATAAATGTACTGTAATGTAATGTAAGGCTGCAGTCATTGAAAATAGAGAACAGAGATGTTTCTGTGACTAAACCACAGCCAAATGAAGGATATGGCACATTAGTGGCATGGAAAATCACATACTGGCAAAATGTACAAGCAAATCGTTTTCTATGTTTTCAAGTTTCTTTTTTGCCATTTAACACAATGAATTAAAATGTATGAGTTGAGGTTTTATGGTAGCTATTCCACTGCTGCTTTAGTGATTTAGTTAAAAAAATGGGATTGTGTTGATAGTTTTATTTTTATAATCGATTGTGTATAGGTAGAGATGGACAAATCAGGTGAAATGCATCTGATAGAGCTGGATGAGTCTTACAAAAGTGAACACACAGTTTTCATCACACCACCTGAGATCCCACATCTCCCGAATGGAGAGGAATATCCATTGAAATACAGGTATTCATTGGCATGGATGAACAAAGCAGAAGTGACTGACTGTCTACCTTGATTAAGACTCCTGACTGTAACCAGTAAACTGGAGCCCTGCTAACAAAAGAAATCTGCTTAGAGAATAGCTCTTTAGGTGAAAGTAAGTGAAGTGTGAAATGTATGATTGAGAGGGGTGTTGTCCCACAGTTATCAAATGATAGTGGAGCCTTTTTGCTCATGAATTCTACATGGTTCTTAGTACATAAAAATTCATAGTAACATATGCCACAGCCCAGAGTTAGAGGACAGTGTGGCGCAGTGGTTAAAGCTACAGCCTCTGCACCCTGAGGTTGTGGGTTCAAACCCTGGGCAAGTCACTTAATCCTCTCTTTGCCCCAGGTACAATAGATAGATTATGAGCCCACCAGGACAGACAGGGAAAATGCTTTGCAAACCGCTTTGAATGTGGTGGTAAAACTACAAAAATATAGTATTCAAGTCCCAATCCCTTTCCCCTGAAGTAAAAACTTAGAGCTTCTTAGCTCGGCAAAAAAACAGAGAACTGATGGTACCGCAAGCTGACGGGTGGGAAGGCCTGTGCATTTTGTCTCATATCTCCCCTGTCCCACCTTTCTTCCAATGTCTATATATTGAGGACTTTGTCTCCATTCTCTTTATGATGAAGACCACTGATCATTTTAGTAGCCTTCCTCTGGACCAACTCCATCCTTTTTATAATCTTTTTGAAGGTGCGGTCTCCAGAATTGTATACAATATTCTAAATGAGGTCTCACCAGTGGTATAGTGAGGGAAGTTTGCACCAGGGGTGGAGGCACTTGTCATTGCTGTTCCTTGCACCTCTCCATGTAGTCTTCCCCACCCCCTTGGCATTACCATGTCCCCCCCCAAAAAAAACCCCCAAACCCTCTTCAAATCTTTTCCGACAGCGAGCAGTATCTCCTCCCTGCTGTTTGTGCCAGCAGCAGCCTTCCCTCTGATGCCCCTTCCTGGCCCTGAGAACTGCTACAACCTAGAAAATGTTCTCTGAAAAAGGAATTGATTATTGAGACCCAAATAACATAAAGGCAAGTAAATGACTGTTCCTAGTAGTCCTGTTTTAGTCAAAGTTGGTGACATAGTTTTTGTTTTACAGCTACAGTGGATTTCCTGTTCTGGTTCAAGATCTGTTTGATACTCCAGAAGGCTTACTTAAAATCAAGTGTGACAATTTGTCCTTGAAAGTCAGTAATCCCAGTAGCCCATCACCAGTATTCAGAAGGACTAAACAGGTATTTCCAAAGTTCTCCGTCTTTCTAATACACAGTAAAAATGCAGGCAAGCAAGGATAAAGGGTATTCTGGTGACTGCAATTGTCTTCCATTGACATGTGCTTTTGCTGTTCCCCAGTGGCTTATTTTGTTTTCTTAACATTTATTTCATGCCAAATAACTGAATATTCTTTAGCACTCTCCAGACCAGTAGAGGTTAACTTTACGAATGGGTATATATCTAATCATGACCAGCAGGTGGAGACTGAAAACAAAACTTTGGGACAGTATATCCTAGCCCCTCCTCTCTATTTCCCTCAGTCTTCTTTCAGTCTCCAGCAGGTGTTGAGTGATCTGTACCCATCTCCCTTGGTAGGGCTGTTGGAATTTGTTTAGGGGGTTTATTGTCCCTGTTTTTAGCCGGACGGAGCTTGGGCGGACTCTGTTTGGGGGTTCGTCCGACCTCGGGGGTGTCAAACCCGGCGGGTCACGAGCGGGGTCCCTCCCCCCACTTCCTCCACCTCCCCACATTTTTTTAGAGGAGCCTCAGCAGTATCCCTTGCCCCCTAAGTCAAGCAAGGCATATTGCTTCGAGAGCCTGTGGAGTCTGTTCTGTAAAAAAAAAAAAAAAAAAAAAATCCTGAGGTAGTGCTGGTCTGAAGGGTTGTTTCCCTTTAAGAAAACTGTATTTTACTGTATTTTTTCATGTAACCAGCACTTTTTTATAGCTAGGTCGCGTATGGAGCAATTGTGCCCTTCTCCGGGGGAGTAGGACACAATTTTAGTCCAGCCGCGAGGCACTCGCGGCCGGCCTGAACTCGGCGGTTTGGGTCGGTGAGGTGGTGGAGCTCCGTCGGCAGCGGCTGCAGGCGCCCAGAGCTCCCCGCCGATGGTGCCTCGCGAGTCGGCTTGGAGCAGTGGGGAAGCCCGGTCTTCCACAACCGCCCACGGAGGGATTCCCCGAAGGATTCCCTCTCAGCTGATTTTTTGACAGCTGATGCCGGCTTGCCTGCTTTAGCGGCTGAGACTATTCAGGTTTCTCAGCCGCTTCAGGCTATGGAGGGAGCTTTTTTGGCGGGAAAACCGCCATCTTCTCTGTCTGGCCCCTCCATTTTGTCTTCCACCTCAGGTGACCTTCCCCCTGTTTTGACTATGCAGGGGCAAGGTTCTGCTGGGTCCCCTGCTGTGGCAGGGAGTCCCTTGGGACCCTCGGGGGGTTTTTCTCCTGAATTTTTCTTTTCTTTATGCAGAGCCTATTTTCAGGCGGCTGGGGGTCCCGGTTGCGCCCAGGGGGTTTCGGGAGGTGGGTTTTCCTCCGCGCTCCCTGCGGCTTTGCCTCTTTCGTCTGGCGTGACGTCCCCTCCGCCGCCTCCCTTGTCCAAGCGTCCGCGGGTGTCGTGGGACGAGAATTTGTGGTCGGAGGAACGGGTCGGTCTGGAGGAGGACCTGGACCCTTCTGAGGAGTTCCAGGACTCTCTGGAGGGGACGGAAGCTGGCGGCGGGTTGTCGGATTTCCCGTTCTCCAGTGACGAGGCGTCCGTGGTGCGCCTTTTTCAGAAAGATGAGCTGCCTGACCTTATTCAACAGGTTTCTTCGGTTTTGCGTTTTGAGGACGCGCCGCCGGAGACTCCGCGTGTGGGGGACCCCCTGTTACGGGGGATCCGTTCCGTTTCCCGCTCTTTTCCTATGCATCAGGATATTCGGGATATTATTCTGGAGCAGTGGAAAACGCCGGAGACGCCGTTTCGGCTGGCGCGCAGCATGGCTCGCCTGTATCCCATTCCTGAAGGGGATCGGGCTACGTTAGCTTCGCCAGTCGTGGATGCGGTGGTCTCGGCAATTTCCAAGCGGCATACCGTGCCTGTTGAGGGCGGTTCTGCCTTGCGGGACCCTGAGGAGCGCAAATTGGAGAGCATCCTTAAGCAAAATTTTCAGGTCTCTGCCTTTGGGGTCCAGGCGGCTATTTGTGGGGGACTGGTCGCTCGCGCCGTTTTTCGGTGGGCGGAGCGGGTCTTGGATCGAAAGTCTGACGACTGGTCTCTGGTGGATCAGGAGGTTGCGAAGATTGAGATGGCGGCCTCATTCCTCTCATATGCTCTATATGACTTGGTGCGGATCTCGGCTAAGTCTATGGCTTTTGGCGTGGCCGCAAGGCGTGTGTTGTGGCTGCGCGCTTGGGCGGCGGATGCTGCGTCCAAAGCTAAGCTTACTAAATTTCCCTTTCGGGGGTCGTTTTTGTTTGGAGAGGACTTGGATAAGTTGATTCAGACTCTGTCGGACTCGAAAGTTCCCCGTCTGCCGGAGGACCGTGCCCGCCCGGCGTCTCGGGGGGGTGCGGCCAGGGGGCGTTTGCGGGATTTTCGCAAGTATCGCCCTGGGCGTGGGGCTGCTTCTTTCCAGTCTCCGGGTTTTTCCCGGGGTCGGTTCTTCCAGCGCATGCAGCCCTTTCGGGGGGCCCGTCGGGGGGCAGGGAATCCCTCCGCCGGTTCCCCCGCTTCCCGTCCTGCACAATGACGCCTTGCCGGCGCCCCCTTTGGTTCCGGTGGGGGCTCAGCTGCGCGAATTTTTCCCCAAATGGGCCGAGATCACGTCCGATCGGTGGGTCCTGGAGGTGGTGCGGGACGGTTATGCCCTGGAGTTCGCCCGCTCTCTGCCGGATTTTTTCCTCGCTTCTCCGTGTCAGACTCCGGGGAAGACGCAGGCTTTTCGCCAGACCCTTCAGCGCTTGCTAGATCTCAGGGCAGTTGTTCCGGTGCCCCCTCCGGAGTGGGGCACGGGCAGGTACTCCATTTACTTTGTGGTGCCCAAAAAGGAGGGGACCTTTCGGCCCATCCTCGATTTAAAAGGGGTCAACAGGGCTCTCAAGATTCCCTCTTTCCGTATGGAAACTCTGCGGTCGGTCATTCTGGCGGTTCAGCCGGGGGAGTTTCTCACTTCTCTCGATCTGACGGAGGCCTACTTGCATGTTCCCATTCGGTCTTCTCATCAGCGTTTCCTGCGCTTTGCGATCTTGGGTCGGCACTTTCAGTTCTGTGCGCTTCCCTTTGGGCTGGCCACGGCTCCTCGGACGTTCACCAAGGTGATGGTGGTCGTCGCGGCAGCCTTGCGGTCGGAGGGCATCCTGGTACACCCCTACCTGGACGACTGGTTAATTCGGGCAAAGTCGTTGCAGGAAAGCTCCCGGGTTACTGCTCGGGTGGTGGAGTTTCTCCGGTCGCTGGGCTGGGTGGTCAACCTTTCCAAGAGTCGGTTGGTCCCGGCTCAGCGTCTGGAGTACCTAGGGGTGCTGTTCGACACCTCCTTGGGGAGGGTCTTCCTCCCAGAGGGCCGGGTGAGCAAATTGCAATCTCAGATTCGCCTGCTTTTGGCGTCCCGGTGTCCTCGGGCGCGAGATTTCCTCCAGGTCTTGGGGTCGATGGCGGCGTCCCTGGACGTGGTGAGGTGGGCGCGGGCCCACATGCGTCCTCTCCAGTATGCTCTGCTCCGGAGGTGGTCTCCCCAGAGGCACGGGATGGATGTTCCGGTTCCCCTGCGAGGCTTGGCGCGCTGCAGTCTGCGTTGGTGGCTCCAGACCCCTCACCTTGTTCAGGGGGTGGGTCTGGATCTCCCGCAGTGGACAGTGCTCCTGACGGATGCGAGTCTCTTGGGTTGGGGGGCTCAGTGTTTGGGTCACTCGGCTCAGGGCACCTGGTCCGTGGAGGAGGCCGCCTGGTCGATCAACGTGTTGGAGACCAGAGCGGTCCGTCTGGCGCTGTTGGCTTTCCACTCCCTGTTGATGGGCAAGTCGGTCAGAGTGCTGTCGGACAATGCCACGGCGGTGGCTTATGTCAATCGTCAGGGGGGCACCAAGAGCACTCAGGTGGCGCAGGAGGCGGCTCTGCTCATGGTTTGGGCGGAATCCCATCTGCTGGACCTCTCGGCCTCTCATATAGCCGGAGTAGAAAATGTTCAGGCAGACTTCCTCAGTCGTCACTTCCTAGATCCAGGAGAGTGGTGTCTCGGCGCCGAGGCGTTTCAGTTGATAGTGCAGGCTTGGGGGCAGCCCCTGATGGACCTGATGGCCACGGGTGGCAACGCCAAAGTGCCCCGCTTCTTCAGTCGTCGCAGGGACGGTCTGGCCGAGGGTCTGGATGCTCTGGTCCAGCAGTGGCCAACGGAGGGGCTGTTGTATGTGTTCCCTCCTTGGCCGCTGGTGGGCAGAGTGCTTCTTCGCATTGTTCACCATCCGGGTTTGGTGGTGCTGGTGGCGCCGGATTGGCCTCGCCGTCCGTGGTATGCGGATCTGGTGAGGCACCTGGTAGCGGATCCTCTTCCTCTGCCTCTCTCGGACGACCTTCTGATGCAGGGTCCCATTCCCATGTTCGACCCGTCTCCCTTCTGTCTTACGGCGTGGCTCTTGAAAGGGGTCGCCTTAGCAAGAAGGGATATTCAGACAAGGTGATCTCTACACTGTTGGGGTCCCGGAGGCTTTCTACCTCTCGGGCTTATGTGCGGGTTTGGCGTCTCTTTGAGGAATGGTGTCGGGCGCGGGGAGTGACCTCTTTTCGCGCTTCTCTGCCTAACATTCTAGAGTTCTTGCAGGATGGCCTGGATAGAGGCCTGGCTTGGTCTTCTCTCCGGGTTCATCTTGCGGCCCTGTCGGCTTTTCGAGGGTTGGTGTCAGGTCAGCGTTTATCGGCTCTTCCTGATGTGATTCGGTTTTTGCGGGCGGCCAAGTTGCTTAGGCCTCCCCTACGGCCCTCGGTTCCCTCTTGGGATCTTAATCTGGTTCTCTCTGTTTTGGTGCGTCCGCCTTTCGAGCCCTTGGACGTCTGTTCTTTGAAGGACCTTACTTTGAAGGCGGTCTTTTTGGTGGCCATTACTTCTGCTAGGCGTGTTTCTGAGCTGCAGGGTTTCTCTTGTAGGGCTCCCTTCTTGGAGTTTTCTAGGGAGCGGGTCGTCTTGCGGCCTGTTCCTTCCTTTCTGCCGAAGGTTGTTTCTCCTTTTCATGTCAATCAATCGGTGGTTCTCCCGGTCTTGGGTGGTCGGGAGGGCTCTTCTGAGCAACGGCAGCTGCGCAAGTTGGATGTCGGTCGGGTCCTTCGCTCTTATGTGCAGCGGACCCAGGAATTCCGGAAGTCCGATCATCTCTTTGTCCTCCTGGCGGGTCCTCGTCGGGGAGCTGGCGCTTCTAAGGCTACTATTGCGCGCTGGATCAAGGAGACGATTGCTTCCGCTTATCTTCTGAAACAGCAGCCTGTTCCGGAGTTTCTCAAGGCTCATTCCACTCGGGGTCAGGCGGCTTCTTGGGCTGAGTCGTCGCTCGTGCCTCCAGTGGATATTTGTAAGGCTGCGGTTTGGTCTTCCTTGCATTCCTTTGTTCGTCATTATCGGGTTGATGTGCAGGCGCGTCGGGACGCGGTGTTCGGTGAGCGTGTATTGGTATCGGCCCTTCGGGGGTCCCGCCCGTGAGAGGGACTGCTTTGGTACGTCCCATTCGTAAAGTTAACCTCTACTGGTCTGGAGAGTGCTAAAGAAGGAGAAATTAGGTTCTTACCTGCTAATTTACTTTCTTTTAGCTTCTCCAGACCAGTAGAGGTCCCCACCCTGTCTGTTGTTGTTGTTGTTGGGGCTGTTGCGCGGGCAGTTTTTGGTTTTTGCTGCGAGTTCTAGTATTTTTCTAGGGCCGGGGAGAATTGAAGAACAGCGGCTGTGGCTCGGCTGGCTTAGCTGGCGAGCTGTGGGGACATTCTTCCTTCGGGAATTTCTCCTCTGCATTTTCCAACAGCATTTTGGGTATGTTATTTGTTACTCCTTTCGGAGTATTGTTTTTTCTCTCTGTTGTTTTCCAGTTCTTGGTTCTGCTTGGCTATTCGGCAGACTGAGGGAAATAGAGAGGAGGGGCTAGGATATACTGTCCCAAAGTTTTGTTTTCAGTCTCCACCTGCTGGTCATGATTAGATATATACCCATTTGTAAAGTTAACCTCTACTGGTCTGGAGAAGCTAAAAGAAAGTAAATTAGCAGGTAAGAACCTAATTTCTCCTTTCATGTGACTTACAAAATCAGAATATAATAAATCAAAATACTCATACAATTATAAAAGACATACATTCTCTCCTCTGATGAAGTTTCCTGTCAAAGGGACGATCAGGGCTTACTACCGGCAAACAAAGTGACCTTTACGGGACCGTGGGGGATGGGGAAGGTAGAGAGAAATGATGCCAGATTCATGGGTAGGGAGGCAGTTTAAGAGAGACCGGATTGAGACTGGAGAGAGACTGGAATGAGCAAGGGAGGGGGCGGGGAGGAACACCATGCCATACCACTGAAGTTGACTTAGGGCACCATAATCATGTGAGCCCAGCCCAATTTTATGGAACCAGCCTGTTGTACCCTGGAGATGAGCCAAAAAATAAATAAAATAGGAGTCACCCAAAACACTCCCATAAAAAACAAACCAGTCAAAAAAGATGGTAATGACCACATGGATGGACCAGGATGATGCCAGCAAATCCTTTATTGAAAATGTAAAGCAGAAGATCAGAACTATGGACCCATCACAGGCTTTGTTTTGTTTGGCCTTAAAGCCTTCCTCAAGAGTTCTCATACAATAAACAAAAGTAACAAAACAACAGTATTAGTACAGATTAAGCACAACTATGATGTATTAAACAAAGAACAACAAAATCTAAAAAAAACCAAAAACAACCTAAATAAAGAAATTATGACCTTAGAAGGAATGAATGAGAGAGGAAAAAAAAAAATCAAAAACTTAAGTTACGTTATATAAAGAAAATTATAAAAACAAAAATTGATGATTCAAAGTGTATGGTTTGAAATAAAGAGGAAAAGGGGTAACTAAGCCACCAGCAAACCAGCCAAGAGGAAGTGATAGATAAATGAATCAGAAAATCAAGGCCTGTGCAGACCTATTGTAACAGTCGCTGCTGTGTTGACAAATGCTATAACTATATCCTTAAGGAGAACCTAAAAAAATATATACATCAGCCACCAATAAATGAAGAGAAAGCAATGACAAAGCAATGAAAATATTAAAATAACAATGAAAATAAAAACCTGTGCAGCACTGACAAGACATAAATCTTGTATGAAAAGAGGTAGGTGAGACACAAGTAAAGAAAAGTGCTAACTACAGTGGGACTGCAAAAAAAGACTGTGTGCCATTGATAAAACCCATAATACTATATAAGAACCTAAATTATATTGTTAAACAATCTAGAAAAGCAAAATATTAATCCATAAGAAGATTCCATTAAAATAAATGTATGGAATGAACCAGAAACGCCCCAAAATTGACCAGTTGATAATTCTTCAATGGTCTGCATCACTGCTAGGAATCTGAGATTTATTGTCTTGCTTTTTGCATCATTGGGTCGTTGTAAATGCCATGTCTGTATAATGTCATTAATGCTTTGTGTGTGTGCATTTTGGTTTTATAGGAGATCAAATCTGCACACAAAATAGCAAAAAGGTATTCCTCCATTCCCCAGATGTGGTCCAGATGTCTTCTGCGTCATTGTTACGGCCTGTGGTTTATCTGCCTTCCTGCCTATGTAAAAGTGTGCCACTCAAAGGTCAGGGCCCTGCAAACAGCCTATGAAGTGCTGAGAAAAATGCACATCAAGAAAATAGATTCACCTGATGAGGTATTACAAAAACTTTGTAGAATTGCATCATTTTATCTCAGATTTAGTTGTCTCAAAATGCATCTGATTTTTGTATGGAGAGGTTGGGCCAGCTATATCCTGTTCTCAACATGGCTGGGATGTGGCATCATGAGTTTTCTTTTGGAATTATTTTGCAAGTCTCTGTTTTATTTGGGATTTTTTTTTTTTTTTTAATTAATTTTTCCAGTAATGTCCCAGTAAACAACATTAGAAATATTTTCAGATAAACATATTGGCTAATGTCATTAATTGAAGCCCCTCGACAATAAAAAGGAGGTACATCGGAATTCTGAGAATTTCCAGTCGCAATTTAAAGTTTGTGAGGTTAACTTTTTCCAGTTTTAGCCTATACAGTCTGGGGGAATTCTTGAAGACATGCCTAAGGTTAACTAGTGGTAGGGCACCTTACCTCCAGCTAACCAACCAATCTGGAACCATGTTTTGTTAAAAAAATAAAATGGAGGCGTGAACTGTGCCTTTGTTTACAGTGGCAGTGTTGCACTTACAGAAGTGCTTAGGGGGTGCGTAAGGATGTTTAAGGCGAGCATAGCTTGTGCTGGAAGTTCTGTCAGCCCCACTGAGTGACCTTTTCAATGCTTCTCTAGAGTTGGGAGTGGTACTGGAGGACTAGAGAAGGGCAGAAGTGGTCCCTCTCCACAAAAGTGGAAGTTAGGAAGAAATAGGGAAGTGGTAAGTAAATGAGTGGAAATGCTTTTAAAACAGAGAATAGTGACTTTTCTGGAATCCAGTGGATTACAGGACCAGAGGCAACATGGATTCACTAGAGGAAGGCCTTGTAAGACAGATCTGGTCAATTTCTTTGACTGGGTAACCAGAGAATTGAATAGAGGGAGTGTGCTAGATGTGGTGTATTTAGATTTTAGCATAGCCTTTGACAGGCATCTAATAAATAAACTGGGACCCCAAAGTGATGGACTGGGTCAGGAATTGGTTGAGTGGAAGGCGACAGAAGGTAGTGGTCAATGGACATCTCTCCGAGGAAAGGGATGTTACCAGCAGTGTGCCTCAAAATTTTTTATGATACAATAAAACCGCACTATTCAAAAAGTATTATTTCTTTGTAAGCATTCATTAATGGCCTCCAACAGACTTGATCCTCCTTAGAAACAAGCCATTTGAATGCTAACTTTGATCCTCAGATGAAAAAACTCCACGTTCAAACCATTTCATCACGTTAAGCTTGATGTACAAAATCTTCCCTGGATCAGTTCATTTTCAATAATTGAATGAATTTTAATTTTAAATACTATACCTTAATAAATAATTATTTCTTAATTTACTCTTAAATACTTAGCTTTAGTTTTGTGGTTACTGTTAGGGACTGCTTTGCCAACATGAGGAAGGACCTAGTGAAGCTTGAGGAATGGTCTAAAATTTGACAGCTAAGAAATGCAAGGTCATGCATTTGGGCTGCAAAATCTTGAGGGAATAGAACAGTTAAGAACACAAGAATTGCCATAATGGGACAGACCAAAGGTCCATCAAGTCCAGTATCCAGTTTCCAACAATGGCCAACTCAGGTCCCAAGTAGTAAAACAGGTTTTATACTGCTTATCCTAGGAATAAGCAGTGAATTTCCCCAAGCCATCTCAATAATGGCCTATGGATTTCTCTTTTAGAAAATTATCCAAAGCTTTTGTTTAACCCTGCTAAGTTAACTGATTTCACCACATTCTCCGGCAACGAATTCCAGAGTTTATTTATATGTTTTGTGAAGAAATATTTTCTCCAGTTTGTTTTAAATCTACTACTTAGTAGCTTCATCACATATCCCCTAGTTCTAGTATTTATGGAAAGAGTGAAAAAGCGATTCACATCTACCCTTTCCATAGACCTCTATAATATCACCCCTGAGCCGACTCTTCTCCAAGCTGAAGAGCCCTAGTCGCTTTATCCTTTCCTCATAGGGGTGGATCTTGGGTGTGATAATATAGGATGATCCTAAGGTGGCCAAACAGATTGCAAAAATGGTGAAAGCTAGAAGGATGCTTGGGTGCATAGGGAGAGGAATGTCCAGTAGGAAAAAAGTGATTTTGATGCCCCTGTTTAAGACTCTGGTGAGACCTTATTTAGAATATTGTGTACAATTCTGGAAATCGCACTTTCAAAAAGATATAAACAGGATGGTCCAGAGGAAGGCTACATCATAAAGTGTACGTGGAGAGACTTAAAGACCTCAATATGTATTCTTTGGAGGAAATTTGGGAGAGGGGAGATATGATAGAGATGTTTAAATACCTATGTGGCATAAATATGCATGAGGTGTGACTCAGTTGAAAGTGAACTCCAGAGTGAGAGGGCATGGAATGAGGTTAAAAGGTGATAGGAGTAATTTAAGGAAATACATTTTTACAGAAAGGGTGGTAGATACGTGAAATAGTCTCCCAGTAGAAGTGGTAGAAGAAAGCATGGGACAGGCATGTGGGATCTTTTAGGGAGAGAAGGAGATAGTGGATACTGTGGATGGTCAGACTGGATGGACTGTTTGACCTTATCTGCTGTCATGTGTCCATCAACTGAAGCAGCTCAGCCAGAGGCTTAAGGTAGATATTAAATAAATTGGGATCCAGATCCTTGTAGCACCCCACAGTTCATTGCCCAAGGTAATGATGTGCTGCTGTTGCACAGAACTGACTGTTGTCTGTCTGACAAATAGGATTTGAACCATGTAAATACTGTGCCACTGATACCAATCTCTGCCAGTCTTGTAAGCATGATATTAAGATCCACAGTTTCAAAGGCTGGAATCCAACAGCACTAGTATTGATCCAGATCCCCTGTCACAGTTTCTATGATAAACAGAACATTTGGTACTTCAATATATCCATAATCCTGAAACAAGTAACACCCCCCAGATGCCCATCTCCATCCCAACCCTTCGGTCTCTCAAAGTTTGCAACCTTTCTACCTCAAGCAGATAGGCCATATTACATCCCGTGAGGCAGGAATGCTAGTCATTGTTGGAAACGCCTCTATCTTTGTTAAAAAAAAGTCCCAGTTTATATTTACACAGTGCAGTCAGTCTATTCATAGAATGCCATTGCTCCAGCTTCATCACTGCTCTTCTCCAATCAGGGGCAATGCTCTTCTTCCAGTGGGAAGCAATACCTACCCATCTTCCCCTTCATTAAGCCTCAACACACGTAAATTTAACAGTGCAATCTCCAAAGTGGGGGCTATTTCTCGATTGAACATTTGGGAAATCATCAAACACCTGATGTCAAAACAACTTGACAATATTACACTCCCACTACTGCAACAAGAAGTCCCTTGCTCACCAGAGCTACACCAGCACCCCACCCTACACCAGTACCCATCCATATAATTTCCAGAGTTTCAATGGTATGTAATACCAAACCAAGAGTACTGTATAACCATTTTCAGCAATGAAGGCTGGCAGTGTGGAGTCCCTTCCAGACTGCCTCTGAAGATGTCTGCACCACATATCTAGCAATCTTTGGGTCCTCCAGGAGTCTATTATTGAGATGCCCAAATCACTAGCCAGTAAAGAGATTTGCCTCATTTATCTCCAACTATACTGGTGCATGATCTGACCAGGTGATTGGCTCTCTTACCAGGTGAAGGAACAGGAAATCAGTTCTAGAGAGAGTGTCATGTACCCATGGGTTTCTCTCCAAGTATCCACTATATTAAGTGTCTCCAGAAACCTATGAAATTGCCTTGTTGCCCTCCTCCCATAAGATTCCATTTTGTAAATTTAAAATCTGCCTAAGTATATTGTATCTTTTTTTCCAAAGAGCGTAATACTGAATCTGTCTAATTGTTCAGGTCTGCTATCGTGTCTTGATGCAGCTTTGTGGGCAGTATGGGCTACCTGTGCTGGCTGTACGTGTCCTCTTTGAAATGAAAAAAGCTGGTGTACAACCAAATGCCATTACTTATGGTTACTATAATAAGGTGAGTGCATGCAGTGTAAAGTAGTAGATTGTATACTCTTTACCCAAATCATTTACTTAGGAAGAGTGGTAGGTTCCAGAAATGTGCAAATACCAAGCTTATGTAAGAATCTCTTTGGGAATTGTGATTATAATGACATAAAATCTTATAATTGTGATTTTGTGATGGTAGTAGGTTTTTTTTCTTTGTGCAAGTTCTAAGTTTTACTTTACTTAATCGATGTAAAAGGAAAAGGAGACTGATTTACTAATCAAGAGAGCAGAACAATATCGATGAAATAACAAAAACAAGACTTCTTCCTTGCGTTTTCAACAGGAAACGGCTCTCGTCTTGTCTTTGCTCTCTACTGCAATTTATTGATAAAAACTGCTATATTTTTGATACCCTGAAGAAAGCCACAGCATGATTGCTGAAATGTCAGTTCCATTTATTCAGACGCAAAAGAGCGTACAGGGAAAATTTAGAAAAAGTAGCTAATGCACAATATGGAAGAAAAATACTGTCCAAAAAAGAATCCTGCAGACAATAATAAACTCTAACAATGGTATTTTACAAAATTAAATCACTACAAATAATATTCAGGGGCTTATAGAGGGAACGACCATGAAGTCTAAAGGACTTGCAGTCTGTATTTTATTCTAATCATAGCACACTAATAATGCAAACGTGCAAATTCATAAATAGAGATACCAAACTGTGTTGTAAGAAACAACATTGACTTAGGACTAGGCAACCTGGAGGACTGAACCATGAGATAAAATGGTGGGCTTTTGTTGTGAGGTTTTAGGGGGGGGGTTTATGTACGAATTTGTGAGTTTTCTTGACTATTCTATTTTCAAATTTCCCAGTTTTTTTTTATTCACTGCCCTTTTTTTAGGAAGTTACTTTCAGGAGAGCAGAGGCCAGTGTGAGCAGCAGGGAGGAGGTACTGCTCACGCTGGAAAAGATTTCAAGAGGTGGGTGAGCGGAGAGGACAAGAGGTGCCGGCACCAGGGCACCTAGGGCAGTCCACCTCTTCTCCTCCTTACTATGCCACTGCTCCAGGAATAAAACTTGACTTGAATTCAGAAAAGATAGCATAATATAATTATTTCCAGTGCAATAAGTGAGACTGTCTAGACAAGTGGTGGTATCCCCATGGCCGTGTGCCTCTTCTGTATTTCACTGAGCTCCTTAACTCCACCTACAGTTTTTCCCTTCTGCACATATGCCTGCAGGAGTGGGTTCGTTCCGCTCATCACATTTTATTATTTTATTTGGTGTTTAGTTCCTTTTTTCAGGATTCTTGTGCTCAGAGCATTTCTTAAGCTTTACCTGCATTGAGAACACACAGACATCTGTCTGTAGCTGATAGGCCAATCCCCAGGCACCTGTTAGCAAGCCTGCTTAGTTTTCTTTGGAGCTCAGGGCTGTCCCTGAAATAGTGTCACCTACTGTTAAGCAGAGGTCGAGCACAGGCTGTGAGGTGCCCTTGGAGGCTTGGTGGTGTCTTGCAGGGTGCTAGCTGCATTCTTACGCCTCCACCTGTCCCAGTGTGCATAAGGCCTCTCTGTGGCATCCCTTTGGGTCTAAGTGACTAGGCTTTCTTTTGTTTCGAGCCCGGGGCCATTCTTCATCTTTCGTGTCTCGCCCTGACATTGCCAGAGTTCTGAAAGGGGCTCTTCGCATTGGACCACTGATTAATCTGACGTTCCCTTCCTGGGACATCAACCAGTGTCTGCATCTATGAGACAAACTTGGCTTATTCTGTTACATAGAGCGTTATGGACCCCAGTTCGGTTACAAAAGTTAGATCGCTCTAAGTCTAATAGATGTTGCCATTGTCATCTCGAAGCAGGGACTCTAGATCATTTATTATTCTATTGTCCACTTCTTTAGCACTCTCCAGACCAGTAGAGGTTAACTTTACGAATGGGTATATATCTAATCATGACCAGCAGGTGGAGACTGAAAACAAAACTTTGGGACAGTATATCCTAGCCCCTCCTCTCTATTTCCCTCAGTCTTCTTTCAGTCTCCAGCAGGTGTTGAGTGATCTGTACCCATCTCCCTTGGTAGGGCTGTTGGAATTTGTTTAGGGGGTTTATTGTCCCTGTTTTTAGCCGGACGGAGCTTGGACGGACTCTGTTTGGGGGTTCGTCCGATCTCGGGGGTGTCAAACCCGGCGGGTCACGAGCGGGGTCCCTCCCCCCACTTCCTCCACCTCCCCACATTTTTGTAGAGGAGCCTCAGCAGTAAGCCTTGCCCCCTAAGTCAAGCAAGGCATATTGCTTCGAGAGCCTGTGGAGTCTGTTCTGTAAAAAAAAAAAAAAAAAAAATCCTGAGGTAGTGCTGGTCTGAAGGGTTGTTTCCCTTTAAGAAAACTGTATTTTACTGTATTTTTTCATGTAACCAGCACTTTTTTATAGCTAGGTCGCGTATGGAGCAATTGTGCCCTTCTCCGGGGGAGTAGGCCACAATTTTAGTCCAGCCGCGAGGCACTCGCGGCCGGCCTGAACTCGGCGGTTTGGGTCGGTGAGGTGGTGGAGCTCCGTCGGCAGCGGCTGCAGGCGCCCAGAGCTCCCCGCCGATGGTGCCTCGCGAGTCGGCTTGGAGCAGTGGGGAAGCCCGGTCTTCCACAACCGCCCACGGAGGGATTCCCCGAAGGATTCCCTCTCAGCTGATTTTTTGACAGCTGATGCCGGCTTGCCTGCTTTAGCGGCTGAGACTATTCAGGTTTCTCAGCCGCTTCAGGCTATGGAGGGAGCTTTTTTGGCGGGAAAACCGCCATCTTCTCTGTCTGGCCCCTCCATTTTGTCTTCCACCTCAGGTGACCTTCCCCCTGTTTTGACTATGCAGGGGCAAGGTTCTGCTGGGTCCCCTGCTGTGGCAGGGAGTCCCTTGGGACCCTCGGGGGGTTTTTCTCCTGAATTTTTCTTTTCTTTATGCAGAGCCTATTTTCAGACGGCTGGGGGTCCCGGTTGCGCCCAGGGGGTTTCGGGGGGTGGGTTTTCCTCCGCGCTCCCTGCGGCTTTGCCTCTTTCGTCTGGCGTGACATCCCCTCCGCCGCCTCCCTTGTCCAAGCGTCCGCGGGTGTCGTGGGACGAGAATTTGTGGTCGGAGGAACGGGTCGGTCTGGAGGAGGACCTGGACCCTTCTGAGGAGTTCCAGGACTCTCTGGAGGGGACGGAAGCTGGCGGCGGGTTGTCGGATTTCCCGTTCTCCAGTGACGAGGCGTCCGTGGTGCGCCTTTTTCAGAAAGATGAGCTGCCTGACCTTATTCAGCAGGTTTCTTCGGTTTTGCGTTTTGAGGACGCGCCGCCGGAGACTCCGCGTGTGGGGGACCCCCTGTTACGGGGGATCCGTTCCGTTTCCCGCTCTTTTCCTATGCATCAGGATATTCGGGATATTATTCTGGAGCAGTGGAAAACGCCGGAGACGCCGTTTCGGCTGGCGCGCAGCATGGCTCGCCTGTATCCCATTCCGGAAGGGGATCGGGCTACGTTAGCTTCGCCAGTCGTGGATGCGGTGGTCTCGGCAATTTCCAAGCGGCATACCGTGCCTGTTGAGGGCGGTTCTGCCTTGCGGGACTCTGAGGAGCGCAAATTGGAGAGCATCCTTAAGCAAAATTTTCAGGTCTCTGCCTTTGGGGTCCAGGCGGCTATTTGTGGGGGACTGGTCGCTCGCGCCGTGTTTCGGTGGGCGGAGCGGGTCTTGGATCGAGAGTCTGACGACTGGTCTCTGGTGGATCAGGAGGTAGCGAAGATTGAGATGGCGGCCTCATTCCTCTCAGATGCTCTATATGACTTGGTGCGGATCTCGGCTAAGTCTATGGCTTTTGGCGTGGCCGC
Organism: Geotrypetes seraphini; assembly: GCF_902459505.1. NCBI lineage: Eukaryota > Metazoa > Chordata > Amphibia > Gymnophiona > Dermophiidae > Geotrypetes > Geotrypetes seraphini. Next base: position 73,087,393 of record NC_047097.1, on the reverse strand, counting down.
AAGGCGTGTGTTGTGGCTGCGCGCTTGGGCGGCGGATGCTGCGTCCAAAGCTAAGCTTACTAAATTTCCCTTTCGGGGGTCGTTTTTGTTTGGAGAGGACTTGGATAAGTTGATTCAGACTTTATCGGACTCGAAAGTTCCCCGTCTGCCGGAGGACCGTGCCCGTCCGGCGTCTCGGGGGGGTGCGGCCCGGGGGCGTTTGCGGGATTTTCGCAAGTATCGCCCTGGGCGTGGGGCTGCTTCTTTCCAGTCTCCGGGATTTTCCCGGGGTCGGTTCTTCCAGCGCATGCAGCCCTTTCGGGGGGCCCGTCGGGGGGCAGGGAATCCCTCCGCCGGTTCCCCCGCTTCCCGTCCTGCACAATGACGCCTTGCCGGCGCCCCCTTTGGTTCCGGTGGGGGCCCGGCTGCGCGAATTTTTCCCCAAATGGGCCGAGATCACGTCCGATCAGTGGGTCCTGGAGGTGGTGCGGGACGGTTATGCCCTGGAGTTCGCCCGCTCTCTGCCGGATTTTTTCCTTCCCTTCTCCATGTCAGACTCCGGGGAAGACGCAGGCTTTTCGCCAGACCCTTCAGCGCTTGCTAGATCTCAGGGCAGTTGTTCCGGTGCCCCCTCCGGAGTGGGGCACGGGCAGGTACTCCATTTACTTTGTGGTGCCCAAGAAGGAGGGGACCTTTCGGCCCATCCTCGATTTGAAAGGGGTCAACAGGGCTCTCAAGATTCCCTCTTTCCATATGGAAACTCTGCGGTCGGTCATTCTGGCGGTTCAGCCGGGGGAGTTTCTCACTTCTCTCGATCTGACGGAGGCCTACTTGCATGTTCCCATTCGGGCCTCTCATCAGCGTTTCCTGCGCTTTGCGATCTTGGGTCGGCACTTTCAGTTCTGTGCGCTTCCCTTTGGGCTGGCCACGGCTCCTCGGACGTTCACCAAGGTGATGGTGGTCGTCGCGGCAGCCTTGCGGTCGGAGGGCATCCTGGTACACCCCTACCTGGACGACTGGTTAATTCGGGCAAAGTCGTTGCAGGAAAGCTCCCGGTTTACTGCTCGGGTGGTGGAGTTTCTCCGGTCGCTGGGCTGGGTGGTCAACCTTTCCAAGAGTCGGTTGGTCCCGGCTCAGCGTCTGGAGTACCTAGGGGTGCTGTTCAACACCTCTTTGGGGAGGGTCTTCCTCCCAGAGGGCCGGGTGAGCAAATTGCAATCTCAGATTCGCCTGCTTTTGGCGTCCCGGTGTCCTCGGGCGCGAGATTTCCTCCAGGTCTTGGGGTCGATGGCGGCGTCCCTGGACGTGGTGAGGTGGGCGCGGGCCCACATGCGTCCTCTCCAGTATGCTCTGCTCCGGAGGTGGTCTCCCCAGAGGCACGGGATGGATGTTCCGGTCCCCCTGCGAGGCTTGGCGCGCTGCAGTCTGCGTTGGTGGCTCCAGACCCCTCACCTAGTTCAGGGGGTGGGTCTGGATCTCCCGCAGTGGACGGTGCTCCTGACGGATGCGAGTCTCCTGGGTTGGGGGGCTCAGTGTTTGGGTCACTCAGCTCAGGGCACCTGGTCCGCGGAGGAGGCCGCCTGGTCGATCAACGTGTTGGAGACCAGAGCGGTCCGTCTGGCGCTTTTGGTTTTCCACTCCCTGTTGCTGGGCAAGTCGGTCAGAGTGCTGTCGGACAATGCCACGGCGGTGGCTTAGGTCAATCGTCAGGGGGGCACCAAGAGCACTCAGGTGGCGCAGGAGGCGGCTCTGCTCATGGTTTGGGCGGAATCCCATCTGCTGGACCTCTCGGCCTCTCATATAGCCGGAGTAGAAAATGTTCAGGCAGACTTCCTCAGTCGTCACTTTCTAGATCCAGGAGAGTGGTGTCTCGGCGCCGAGGCGTTTCAGTTGATAGTGCAGGCTTGGGGGCAGCCCCTGATGGACCTGATGGCCACGGGTGGCAACGCCAAAGTGCCCCGCTTCTTCAGTCGTCGCAGGGACGGTCTGGCCGAGGGTCTGGATGCTCTGGTCCAGCAGTGGCCAACGGAGGGGCTGTTGTATGTGTTCCCTCCTTGGCCGCTGGTGGGCAGAGTGCTTCTTCGCATTGTTCACCATCCGGGTTTGGTGGTGCTGGTGGCGCCGGATTGGCCTCGCCGTCCGTGGTATGCGGATCTGGTGAGGCACCTGGTAGCGGATCCTCTTCCTCTGCCTCTCTCGGACGACCTTCTGATGCAGGGTCCCATTCCCATGTTCGACCCGTCTCCCTTCTGTCTTACGGCGTGACTCTTGAAAGGGGTCGCCTTAGCAAGAAGGGATATTCAGACAAGGTGATCTCTACACTGTTGGGGTCCTGGAGGCTTTCTACCTCTCGGGCTTATGTGCGGGTTTGACGTCTCTTTGAGGAATGGTGTCAGGGGCGGGGAGTGACCTCTTTTCGCGCTTATCTGCCTAACATTCTGGAGTTCTTGCAGGATGGCCTGGATAGAGGCCTGGCTTGGTCTTCTCTCCGGGTTCATATTGCGGCCCTGTCGGCCTTTCGAGGGTTGGTGTCAGGTCAGCGTTTATCGGCTCTTCCTGATGTGATTCGGTTTTTGCGGGCGGCCAAGTTGCTTAGGCCTCCCCTACGGCCCTCGGTTCCCTCTTGGGATCTTAATCTGGTTCTCTCTGTTTTGGTGCGTCCGCCTTTCGAGCCCTTGGACGACTGTTCTTTGAAGGACCTTACTTTGAAGGCGGTCTTTTTGGTGGCCATTACTTCTGCTAGGCGTGTTTCTGAGCTGCAGGCTTTCTCTTGTAGGGCTCCCTTCTTGGAGTTTTCTAGGGAGCGGGTCGTCTTGCGGCCTGTTCCTTCCTTTCTGCCGAAGGTTGTTTCTCCTTTTCATGTCAATCAACCGGACAATATTATCTCTATTCGTCTAAACAACCTATCACTATCTACTATCTACTACCAATTTATCCTGGAAAAGTCCAGAACAACAATTGTAACTTAACGCATTCTTGTTTATATGTACTGCAATGCTACTGGAAATGTCCAGTCTTCTAACTTGTAATCCGCTTAGAACCGCAAGGCACAAGCGGAATAGAAATCACTTATGTAATGTAATGTAATGTAATGTTCTCCCGGTCTTGGGTGGTCGGGAGGGCTCTAATGAGCAACGGCAGCTGCGCAAGTTGGATGTCGGTCGGGTCCTTCGCTCTTATGTGCAGCGGACCCAGGAATTCCGGAAGTCCGATCATCTCTTTGTCCTCCTGGCGGGTCCTCGTCGGGGAGCGGGCGCTTCTAAGGCTACTATTGCGCGCTGGATCAAGGAGACGATTGCTTCCGCTTATCTTCTGAAACAGCAGCCTGTTCCGGAGTTTCTCAAGGCTCATTCCACTCGGGGTCAGGCGGCTTCTTGGGCTGAGTCGTCGCTCGTGCCTCCAGTGGATATTTGTAAGGCTGCGGTTTGGTCCTCCTTGCATTCCTTTGTTCGTCATTATCGGGTTGATGTGCAGGCGCGTCGGGACGCAGTGTTCGGTGAGCGTGTACTGGTATCGGCCCTTCGGGGGTCCCGCCCGTGAGAGGGACTGCTTTGGTACGTCCCATTCGTAAAGTTAACCTCTACTGGTCTGGAGAGTGCTAAAGAAGGAGAAATTAGGTTCTTACCTGCTAATTTACTTTCTTTTAGCTTCTCCAGACCAGTAGAGGTCCCCACCCTGTCTGTTGTTGTTGTTGTTGGGGCTGTTGCGCGGGCAGTTTTTGGTTTTTGCTGCGGGTTCTAGTATTTTTCTAGGGCCGGGGAGAATTGAAGAACAGCGGCTGTGGCTCGGCTGGCTTAGCTGGCGAGCTGTGGGGACATTCTTCCTTCGGGAATTTCTCCTCTGCATTTTCCAACAGCATTTTGGGTATGTTATTTGTTACTCCTTTTGGAGTATTGTTTTTTCTCTCTGTTGTTTTCCAGTTCTTGGTTCTGCTTGGCTATTCGGCAGACTGAGGGAAATAGAGAGGAGGGGCTAGGATATACTGTCCCAAAGTTTTGTTTTCAGTCTCCACCTGCTGGTCATGATTAGATATATACCCATTCGTAAAGTTAACCTCTACTGGTCTGGAGAAGCTAAAAGAAAGTAAATTAGCAGGTAAGAACCTAATTTCTCCTTATTTTGGCTTTTTGGAAATCAATATGGGGCCAAATAAATTGTCTATTAGAAAACCCGGTGATGATGATATTGTATTATTTGGCATGTCAATGAGAGCTAAGAGCCAAATATCTTCAAAAAAATAATAAGCTTTCGCTTATTATGACAGGGGTTGCCATACAACAAATCACAAGTAATTGGAAGAATTGGAATAGATTGAACTACAATTTCTGGTGGAATTCTTTATGTCATATATATAAAATGGAAAGAGTAATAGCTACACAGTAGGGGTGTTTAAGAAAATTTCAGGATGTTTGGGAGCCTTTAACAAATTATTGTAATGAATAGATTCCATTTTTCACTTAATAGTACATGTCCAAGATGGGGGGGGATAGAGTTTGGTCTTTATATAATTGTAAGGAATGTTAGGAAATATTTTATTATATGATATATATGTTATATTTTTTTGATAGGGAAGGAAGGGTGATAAACTTTTTAAAAGGGATTATTGCATTAGATAAGTGTTGTATCTAAGTTAAAATGTTTTTATTTGCTGAGACACTTATTGTAAGTTTTAAAAATGAATAAAGATTTATAAAAAAAATCTTTTATTCTCTCCAATCACCAGGCTGTCTTAGAAAGCATCTGGCCCTCCAGCAACAGAGGTGGCTATTTCTTATGGACAAAGATCAGAAATGTTGTTCAGGGAACAGCACAGTTTAAAAGAGCTTTGAAAAAGCCACAAGCAAACCTATTACATGCAACCCATTCAGGTATTTCCATTTTCCTGTGCAATAATTGTTATTCTCTGAAAACAAGGTGAGTCGCATTTAACAGTGTTGACATGTTTCTAGAAAAATCCTCAGTGGTCCATGCAATGCTCCCTCTAAGGATTTTCTGGGTGCATGTAAATTTTTTTTCTCATGTGAACAACAAGTTCTGAAATTTTTTTTGTGTAAGCAAAAGTTCTAAAAATCCAACAATTTTCCAGATTTGCAAGTATTTTTGTGAGCGATGCTCCTAGAATATATGAATGATGCTCATGTGCTCAGCTTAGAAGGAACGTAGATCCTTGTAGATATGCATGGCAGTTAAGCATGGCAAGAGAAGTTCCACTATGCATTCTCTCCAGTACCTCTTGTCAGGAAAACTCTACTCAACCTTTGCCAAATCGAGCCAACATGATTCTCATCGTGCCTCATTGGTCACATCAACCTTGATTCCTCTCTTCCTACAGCTATGTGGGAACCCAGTTGCTTCCAAGAATACTTACACAGAATGAACCTAAGAATAGCATCAGATCATTGGTCCATCTAGCCCAGTATCTTGCATTCACAGTGGCCAGTCTTATTTAGAAGACAGTACACTTAGCCAGTCTGTTCTTCAACATTTAAAATCTATTCCTCTAGGAGCCCATTTTTTAGAATGTTTAGTTAGCCTTCATTATAAAATATATGCACTGAAAAAGACCTATTGCTAAGGTAAAAAGTTTATTTAGCGGTTTCTTTATTTTTTTGTTTGCCTTTAACATAAAAAAGTGAAAACAATCTATTTAGAGTGTCATTTCTGAGAACATTTCATCCATCATATCCTCGGATACCTGTAGCAGGTATTCTTGGAGGACAGCTGAAGTCTTTCTATAATATTCTCACCTCTGCTTGTTCCATTTAAAATGTCCCTGGTGCTGCAGAAACTGTGGGTAACAGTTAGCAGGAGAGGGGCTGCTGAGTTAAGGAGCTACTCGGGGGCTCAGACTTGGACCTGAAGGAGGATGAAGGCTCACCAGCTATCTACCCCACCATCTATGAAGAAGCAGTGGAGGACCCTTTGCTTGATGGGATCAGGAAGCCGCCTAGATCCCTTCCCTTTCATAGGGTCACTTGAATCGTGATCAGGGCCATAGGAGATGCCTGAGGGTCTAATCAAAATTGGATACATTTATGTAGCACAGGTATAATAGTAGAGCATCAAAGTTGATGGAAATGTTTTCTTGCATGAGTTCTATCAGATGATTTAACCCATTTATCGAGGATGCTTATCTTGTCCATCTTATTTCAAATGGAGAACACCTGCTACTCTATTAAGATTAGTTTGTCTTACTAAAATTTGAGGCATCTGCACAAAGGATGCTCCAGGTGACTTATTATACATATTCAAATTGTATCACAATAACATAATAAATAAACAGTAAAGCATAAAATCATATCCAGAAAACATATATTATTCAAATGTTTCCCAGAATAACCAGGCCTTACATGCCCTATGGAAACTGAGATCACAAAGTCCAAAGCAGAGGCCTTTAGAAATCACATTCCATAATTCAGAGGCATAATTAGAAAAAGCTCTCCTCTGAACATCGGAATACTTATATCTGATATCTTTTAATATTTGCAGCAGAAAACTGGATCATCTGTATAGGTTCCTATCTCATCAGTTTCATTTTCAGAGCAACTGGAACATCCGGAAGTAACATTTTAAATCTCACTTGATACCATGTACCAGTAGTTAGAAGCCAGAATCAATTTGAGGTTTTATTTTCACAACTTTAACTATGTAAGAGCAGAGGTCTGTTGAAAGCCAGAAAGAAGCCGTATATTATAGACTGATGAACTTTGCTTCCTGCTTTGTTCTTAAGCAGATGGCAGTGACTTGGATGCGGTTAGTCATGGAAGCATGGATAGCTCTAATGACATCAACACTGTGGAGCAGACGCACTTCAGCAGACGTATAATCAAAGGGGATTCTGCTGATGATGGATCAAGTACAGGTTTGTTTGCATGTGTTACCATAGTTATGGCTACAATAGAACTTCATTATATCGAATTACGAGACAAATAGGACTGGATTCTGTAAACAGTGCCTATATCAACGGCGGCCTACGAAAACACCACTGATGGTGTCATTTGCAGAATCAGATCTATTGTTAAACATAGGGACCAGTAATGTAGGCCAGGGTTTACTTTCCTGGTGCCTGTGTTTGAGAAGAGTCGTGACTACAGAGGTGTCTTGCAGCGCCTAAAGTCATTGTCAGCATGAACCACGCCTACTTTGACTTTAGGTGGCTCTGTAGACGTGATTATGGCGTCCTTTTTTAAAGGACCCTATGGGTGCCTACATTTTTATTGATTTTGAACGACTCGGTCAATTACCGTGCCGATTAATACCAATTAAAATGATTGTTAGATAACAGTAGGGCACCTACCACTTGCCTAACTTATTTGGACCACGGAGCATATGTCACTGAAATGTGTTAGAAACAGCCTCTTCAGACATCTTCAGGTAGTTTGGTTTAATTCAAGGGCCATACAAATTTTTCCACTATAATATGATCTCAATTTAATCCTGAAGGTGTCTATAGCAGTTTATAGGATCAGTGCGCAGTAATCTTCCAGCCAAAAGCAGATAGGAAAAATCTCAACTGTATCCCTTCTTTTTTTAAAATTCTTTATTCATTTTTAAAACTACAATTGTGCACATAAAATATAAACATTATAGCACAATAAATTTAATAGAAATAATGACAAGACTTTTCTCCCACCCATTTTCCAATTCACCAACAACTCATAAAATTACCTGTAAACAACCTAATCCATACCTCTTAAACAGTGCCAAAACATGCCCCTCTCCCCAGGATGTGTATGTTTTCCTCATTTATATAAATAAATCAGTCTTTACAATATTTAGTTAATGGTTCTCAAACTTCCATAAATTTTTTATAATATCCCTTCTGAATGGCCATAAACTTTTTCATTTTAAAGACATAACATAGGGATTCCCACCAGAATGAATAATTTAATCTATCCCAATTTTTCCAATTGTTTAAAATAAGCTGCATGGCAACTCCCGTCATTATAAACAAAAGTTTGTTATTTTTTTGCCGAAATTTGACTTTTTGCCCTCATAGATGTTCCAAATAAAATGGTATCCCTTCTAAGGGGGAGTTCCTGCACGTTTCTAGTCCTTTATAATGCCAAAGGAATGCTTTTCATAAAAGAACGAGTGTAGCCCATTGCCACATGGGTATAAAAGAGGCAGTACAATTTTCAGTCTCTTCCCCCCTCCCCCCCCCCCATCAATGTTACAGGGGTAAAATATTTCAGAAGTCTCTTGTGTGGACCACCCTATGGTACAGTTCTTCTATTAGTGGTTAATGCAGGATATCTGAATCCAATCTAATAACATTCACATATGTAGCTACAACATAGAAAATTAGGAAGTAATCACTGAATTCACTTACCACCTCCACTGTAATAAAAAATACTTGCGTGCCTAGATGATCTTTACAGTAAGTCTAGAAACTGGTTCTCCAGATAAGTTAATTGTCTTCGCATGTACATGACTCAGTAATCAAATGCTCTTCTACTGTGACCATTCCGAGTTGCTAGTAGTAATTTAAAGCAGCATGTCAACTTTGCAGACTCAAAAGATGCTTGTCAAAATGTGCCACTTTATGCAATCCACCTTTCTTCCCTTAGAAAATATGGCTTTGGGTGCCAAGTGTGTGTTTAATATTCTTGAGCTATTCCCAGATTGTGTTCTTTTCCTCTCCCATGTTTTGGAGCAGCATTGATGAAACCTGGTTATAATCATGAAGGCAGCTCCTGTTCAGACAGCTATAAAAGCAATTTGGCTGAGAGTTCTGCCTAGCATCGGCGATGTTTTCTGTCACCGTTACTTTTTTTTCATTATGCTCTTTCTCAGGTGGTCAGTCAGATCTTGGCTACAACTCTTTATCTAAAGAAGAGGTCCAACGTGGAGAATCAAGTGTGCAAGACACACAAGAAGAGAAAGATGACAGGAAAGAAAGTGATACCAGCTCCTGTATGTATCTTTTAAATTGCTCTCATAATTTTTAATGCTGGGAGCAAAGGTCAGGTTCTATCTTTCTGTGTCTGTTAGACAAATCTAGCTTTTAAGTTTAATTTAATTTTTAATTTAATTTAATTCTTATATACTGCTAATAACCGTGAGGTTTCTAAGGCGGTTTACAAAAATGATGCATTAAAAGATACAATAAATAAAATAAGTACTTGGAAATTCCCTAACTGTCCCAAAGGCTCACAATCTAACTAAAGTACCTGAAGAAACAATTTATGAAAAGTAAAGATAAAAGTATAAAGACAGAGGTAGAGATAGAGGTAGAAATGAATATTCCAACAAGATGGCAGCCAGTTAGGTCATCTTCTGTGCTGTCTCCCTTGTCCTGCTTTTGTTTTTGTTTTATTTTGCCTTTGTTGATTTTTCTTTTAAATTTCTTTTTTGTTGGTTTTTTGTTCTGTCTCTGCTGTTTTCATTAAGTGTCAAATCTATTATAGATACCTATTCAGTTAATTACTTTTTTTTTTGCTCTTCCACTATATGTGAGGCACCCATTCTACAGAATGTATGTGTTTTACAAACTCAGTCTCAGATTTTTCTTTTTACTTAACATTACAAAGAAACGTTAGTCCCCTCTACACAGTGGCATTAGCTGGGGAGGATGGTGCCTGGGGCAGTAGCAGCTGGCATCACCGAGCTGCATACACCCCTGCTCTTCCCCACTGCTTGAGCGCCACCCCTTGCATTGCTCTTGAAATGTTCACTGCCCTGGGCAGCATCTTTCACCTGCTGCATGCGTCAGTCTCAGCTCCCTTCTGATGTCACATCCTGTGACTGTGATGTCGAAAGGGAGCCAAGGCCAGCACGATAAGTCAGGTGGAAGATGCTGCTTGTTCTGACGAATGTTTCAAGAAGTATGCCGGGGGTGGGGGGGGGGGGCGGAGACGAGGCAAAGAGGCAGCATCCCCTGGACGATCTCTCCCCTGCTTCTGTGCCATTACCTTTACACAAGCACCAGGTTGCGAATGACTTATGGGGGGGGTTGCTACTTGTGCAGCAGTTTCTTGGCAGACTAAGCAGGGTGCCTTTGATATTGTCTTCCCCGATCACATTCATATTTAATGCAAACATTCTCGGTAGACCGTTAGGCAAAGCTGTTGTACATGGCTCTCCCTTTACACCTGGTTGTATGCATAAAAAAAGGAAAGACGATTCAGAAACTTAAAAAAGAGATAAATACAAATATGTACCACACTGCTTGAAATTATTGAGCTAGGACATTCCACTGCTGCTGAAATACATTTAAAATAAATATAAATTTGCTTTTCTCATTTGTCAAGTAAACCATTTTAATAGTAGAGTACTTCTACATAGAAATAAAATATACATTGAAATACATCTTGTCAAATATGATTTGCAGATTCTTAGATTTGATTTAATACACTTTTATAAATGTACTTTTACTTTTTTTGGGGTGGAGGGGGGCGGTGACAAATGAAGGTATGAAGCCCAATTGGAACCCATTCCAGCCATGGCATACTAAGGGGAGATATTAAGATTCCAATAATTATCATTTACAGTTGCTGTTCACTTCCTCTTTTCTGATCATAGGACCCAGATTGTGAAAGTCTGTTAAGCAGCTGTTAAGCTCAGGGTGGGCTGTAACCATTTTGGGGAGTCTCTGGGTTCCCTAATGTTGACCTACTTATACCTAGGCCAAGTAGGGGAGCCCTGGATCAGAAACATAATTCTGCCAGGATCAGCAGGTGCACCATCAGACATCTTAGTTACATAGATTTATGGTCCTGATGCATAACTGCCTTTATCCCAGGACAAGCAGGCAGATATTCTTGACTGATGGGTGACGGCACCGACGGAGCCCCGGTACGGACACTTTTAGAGTGATTGCACTCTAAGAACTTGGAAAGTTCTAGAGACCGCACCGCGCATGCGCGAGTGCCTTCCCGCCCGACCCCGACGCGCGGTCCCTCAGTTTCTTAGTTTCCGCGGAGCTAAGAAGTCGCATTTTCAACGGCTGTTGAAAAATTTTTTTTCATTCGCCGTCCCGCTCGCGTAAACTTTTTCGGGTTCTTTTTACCCTTCCCTTTTTCTTTAAAAAAAAAAAAAAATAATAATAATTTCTCTTGTTTTGTCGAGTTTTCTTTATTTGACCCGGCGGGGCCTACTGCCATTATCGAGGCCTCGGCCTTCGATTTGGCAGAAGCCGTTTTTCCGTTCATGCCCCCTCAGCCCGGGTTCAAGAAGTGCCAGCGGTGTGCACGGCCTATATCCCTAACAGACCCGCACAACTGGTGCCTTCAGTGTCTGGGTCCAGAACATCAGGCCTCTACCTGCACCCGCTGTGCCACTTTGAAAAAACGGACTCTCAAGAATCGAGAGATACAGCAGAGACTGCTTTTCGGCACCGACATGTCCGATCCCGCGTCTTCGGCGCCGGTCTCGGTACCTGTTTCGTCGGCACCCACCTCATCGACGCCACGCGATACCGCGTCGGCATCGCAGCATGCAGGTAAGCCGGCTAAGAAGCCTTCCCCGCTGGAACGTCCTCCGGTCTCCATTGCAGAGAGTCCAATCCTGCCGACCGTGAGGCGCCAGCGGAAGCGCTCCGCCCCTATTGAGGTGAATCCCTCGACATCGGGCTCCTCATCTCCAGGGCGTCGAGCGGCACCGCAGGTACCGCAGAAGAAAAAAGCGGTACCGGTGCCCTCCCTTGATGACCGCATTGCGGCCATCTTGCAGGTGCAGCTGAAGGAACAGCTCAAACAACATCTTCCAGCTCTCCTGACACCGAGCCCTCCGGTATCGGTCCCCACTGAGCAACCGGTACCGATCGTGGAACAGTCCGTATTGTCACCATCCACTCCTTCGGTACCGGTACACTTGGCCTCATCGGCATCGATGCCTGTCCTCGCACCGGAGCCCAGGTCTCATCATCAATCGGTACAGACATCGGCTCCGGTGCGACCGATAACATCGCCCGGTACCGCGTCGGTGAGGTCGGGTAAGTCGGTACAGAAGTCCCGACACCGAGAACCATCCACTCCTGAGTCTCGGGACCGTGGTCCCCATGTTCGAGACCCAGATCTGTGGGGCGACTCTGAAGAACCTCTTCAGTCAGAAGGTGAGTGTTCATCAGAGGAAGACGAGCCTGTTCTGCAGGATATTTCCACCAAACCTGATTCCACCTCTTTCTCTTCTTTTTTAAGAGATATGTGTGAATCTCTTTCCATTCCTTTGGAGGCTGAGTCTAAAAAGTCCAAAGCTTTTTTGGACGCTCTTGATTTTGACCAGCCTCCAAAGGAATTCTTGAAACTCCCTTTACATGACATCCTTAGGGAGACCTTTTACAAGAATCTGGAGACTCCTCTTACTATCCCGGGAGCTCCCCGCAAATTGGATTCCCTTTATAAAGTAATCCCTATTCCTGGTTTCGATAAACCGCAACTCTCTCATGAGTCTCTTCTTGTAGAATCCACCCTCAAGAAGTCCTTAGGAGCTAGTGTCTATGCCTCTGTCCCTCCTGGCAGAGAGGGTAAAGCCATGGACAAATTCGGTAAGCGACTTTACCAGAATGCAATGCTTGCTAATCGTTCTGGTAACTATGCTTTTCATTTTTCGTTTTATTTAAAGCATCTCCTTACCACCATGGCTTCCTTTGAGCAGTACCTTCCTGTAGGGAATCGTGAGGCTTTCCATCAGTGCTCTTCAGCTCTTTTCCAGCTCAGAAAATTCATGGTAAGGTCTATATATGACACTTTTGAGCTTACCTCGAGAGCAACAGCCATATCTGTAGCCATGCGCCGTTTGGCTTGGCTCAGAGTCTCTGAGCTTGATGTTAATCATCAAGACCGGTTGGCTAATGCCCCATGTTTAGGGGATGAGCTGTTCGGAGATTCTATGGACTCAACAACCCAGAAGCTCTCGGCTCATGAAACCCGCTGGGATACCCTTCTTAAGACTAAGAAGAAACCTCCACCTTCACGGCCATTCAGACAGCAAACGGCCTATCAGCGGCGTTTTGTGGCTCGCCCCTTGCAGCCTTCCACTCAGCAACCTAGGAGGCAGCGGCAACAGCAGCGGCAAACACCTAGGCCTCAGCAGCAACAACCAGCTAAGCAGCCTCCTCCACAAAAGTCGACTCAGCCCTTTTGACTTGATACTCGAGGGCATAGCCAGCGTTCAACCATCTCCTCTCCTCCCTCAACCGATAGGAGGACGACTGTCTTTCTTTCTCAGCCGGTGGGAAGTTATCACTTCGGACCAGTGGGTCCTCAACATCATCCGCCACGGCTACTCTCTCAACTTTCACACCCTTCCGGGCCAAAGTCTACCAAAAGAGTCTGCTTTGCACACTCCTCAATCTGCCCTCCTTTGTCAGGAGGTTCAGTCCCTCCTGCTTCTGAACGCCATAGAGGAAGTTCCTCTGGACCAAAGAGGGCAAGGATTCTACTCCCGGTATTTTCTAGTACCCAAGAAAACAGGAGACCTCAGACCTATTCTAGATCTGCGAGATCTCAACAAATGTTTGGTCAAAGAAAAATTCAAGATGCTATCTCTAGCTACGCTTTATCCTCTCCTCGATCACAACGACTGGCTATGCTCTCTCGATCTCAAAGAGGCCTACACTCACATTCCAATTCATCCGGCCTCCAGACAGTACCTTCGTTTCATGATCAATCACTGTCATTACCAATACAGAGTGCTCCCCTTCGGTCTCGCCTCCTCTCCAAGAGTGTTCACAAAATGTCTGGTAGTGGTAGCAGCGTTTCTACGCTCCCACCACCTTCAGGTTTTTCCCTACCTGGACGATTGGTTAATCAAGGCCATTTCATCTCAGACTGTTCTTCTGGCCACCAACCAGACCATCTTTTTTCTACAACTACTGGGGTTCGAAATCAATATACCCAAGTCTCACCTTCTGCCTACACAGAGACTTCAATTCATTGGAGCGGTACTGGACACGGTCCAGATGAGAGCCTTCTTGCCGGACAACCGTCTTCACAACCTCCAATCGCTCTGTCAGCAAGTGCTGTCCCAGCACTCCATTTCTGCAAAGCAGATGATGATTGTCTTGGGTCACATGGCCTCCACAGTTCATGTCACACCCCTGGCACGGCTTCACCTGCGCACTCCTCAATGGACCCTGGCTCTCCAGTGGTCTCAAGCGACAGACTCTTGCTCACGACACATATCTGTGACATCGTCTCTTCGTCAGTCTCTGCAATGGTGGTTGATATCCTCAAATCTCTCCAGGGGCCTTCTGTTCCATCTGCCTCCTCATCATCTGGTCATCACCACCGACGCCTCCCCTTATGCATGGGGAGCTCATCTGAACGAGTTCCAGACTCAGGGCCTTTGGACTCCTCAGGAAAAGAAGCATCACATCAATTTCCTGGAACTCAGGGCAATGTTCTATGCCCTCAAGGCCTTCCAACACCTTCTATTTCCTCAAGTCCTTCTAATTTGCACAGACAACCAGGTGGCTATGTACTACATCAACAAGCAAGGGGGAACGGGCTCTCGCCTCTTATGCCAGGAAGCCCAGAGAATCTGGTCTTGGGCGTCCTCGCACCACTTATTCCTGAAAGCGATTTATATTCAGGGAGAACAGAACTTCTTAGCGGACAAGCTCAGCAGAGTTCTTCAACCCCACGAATGGACTCTCGACCCATCGACTCTACAGTCCATCTTTGCACAATGGGGCACTCCTCAGGTGGACCTTTTTGCAGCTCCTCACAATCATCAGTTGCCCCTATTCTGCTCCAGACTTTACTCTCCTCACCGTCTGGCAGCGGATGCGTTTCTTCTGGATTGGTCCAATCTATTCCTTTATGCTTTCCCTCCTCTGCCTCTCATGCTTCGGACCTTGTTCAAACTGAAGAGGGAACGAGCCACCATGATCCTGATTGCTCCACGGTGGCCCAGACAGCATTGGTTCTCCCTTCTACTTCAACTCAGTTCCAGGGATCCATTTCTACTTCCTCTGTTTCCATCTCTGCTTACACAGGATCAGGAAACCCTCCTCCATCCCAACCTGCAGTCTCTACACCTGACAGCTTGGTATCTCTCGGGCTGACTTCAGCTGATCTTTTGTTATCTCAGCCTGTTCGCTCCATCCTAGACGCCTCCAGGAAGCCAGCCACTCTACAATGTTACCATCAAAAGTGGACGAGATTTTCTTCTTGGTGCCTCCTACATCATCATGACCCCAAGTCTCTTACAGTAGAACCTCTATTGGATTATCTACTTTCTCTGTCTACTTCTGGTCTCAAGTCTACTTCCATCAGAGTTCATCTCAGTGCCATTACGGCCTTTCATGAGCCGGTCCAGGGGAAACTCCTTTCAGCTCATCCCCTGGTCTCCAGATTCATGCGAGGTCTTTTCAATCTGAAACCACCTCTCAAAGCACCTCCGGTGATCTGGGATCTGAACGTGGTTCTTTCCGTCTTGATGAAGCCTCCATTTGAACCCTTGGCTACTGCCTCTTTCAAGTTTCTCACTTGGAAGGTACTTTTTCTTATTGCTCTCACCTCTGCCAGGAGGGTCAGTGAGCTCCATGCACTAGTTTCTGATCCACCTTTCACTGTCTTTCATCACGACAAGGTGGTTCTACGTACACATCCAAAGTTTCTCCCTAAGGTTGTTTCTGAGTTCCATCTCAACCAATCTATTGTACTACCTGTTTTTTTCCCTAAACCTCACTCTCATTCCGGGGAACAGGCTCTTCATACCTTGGACTGTAAGCGGGCTTTAGCTTACTATTTAGACCGTACTAAGCCCCACAGATCATCCCCCCAACTTTTTCTGTCCTTTGATCCTAATAAATTGGGACGTCCTGTTTCTAAGCGTACGCTATCTAATTGGCTTGCTGCGTGCATTTCATTCTGCTATGCTCAGTCCGGACTGACACTGGAAGGTTCTGTCACGGCACATAGAATTAGAGCTATGGCAGCATCTGTAGCTTTCCTCCGTTCCACACCCATTGAGGAAATCTGCAAAGCTGCTACGTGGTCCTCAGTCCATACTTTTACATCTCATTATTGTCTGGATACTTTCTCCAGACGGGATGGACATTTCGGCCAATCTGTTTTGCAAAATTTGTTTTCCTAATGGCCAACCTTCCCTCCATCCCTCTCTTTGTTAGCTTAGAGGTCACCCATCAGTCAAGAATATGCTGCCTGCTTGTCCTGGGATAAAGCACAGTTACTTACCGTAACAGGTGTTATCCAGGGACAGCAGGCAGATATTCTTGCGTCCCACCCACCTCCCCGGGTTGGCTTCTTAGCTGGCTTATCTTAACTGAGGGACCGCGCGTCGGGGTCGGGCGGGAAGGCACTCGCGCATGCGCGGTGCGGTCTCTAGAACTTTCCAAGTTCTTAGAGTGCAATCACTCTAAAAGTGTCCGTACCGGGGCTCCGTCGGTGCCGTCACCCATCAGTCAAGAATATCTGCCTGCTGTCCCTGGATAACACCTGTTACGGTAAGTAACTGTGCTTTCCCTTTTTTCTTATGTTTACATACAGTATCAGAGATAGAGAGCACTAAAGGAAGTGAGGACTGTCTTCCCCAGCTGGTTTATAAGAGTTCAAATAGTGTGAACTCCTCTTCAGATTTCCTGCCACTCAGTGGTGCTGCTGGAAATTCAGTGACAATCTCAGATGATGATCGTACTGGTAAGTTGATGTTTACCCAGAATTATTTTGCTATTGTGATACTGTCTGATAAAAAAATCAGATAAACAGATTCATAATATCTGACCCCTCTGCTTCTCCTTGATCATAAGAATAGCCATCCTGGGTCAAACCAATGAAGTTCCTAGCAGAAACTCAAATACTGTAGTTGAAATCAATAGATCATAGGGTCACACTAAAACATACAATCGCTGTCTCACAAAGTTGAAACCATCACAGACCAAGAAAGAGGGGGAGCAAAAAGCACTCCAAATTAATTCTTAAAAATATGCAGTAAAATATAACACACTCTGTAGAAGTCTTTTGAAGGGAAGGGCATCAGACTAGCTACATTGGATCTCTTATAACACTCAGCTATTTCAGATCCTGACTTAGTATTTATAGCTTATAATCACTTGTCCTAACCCTCCTGGTCCAAACACATCTGTGTATCCACAAGCTCATTATTTTATTTAATGTTTAACTCCAATCAATGAAGCAAGTGGCAATCACTCATCACTTACCTTTTTTCTTGGTTTCTGGTAGAAACTCAAATAGTAGTAGGATTTCATGTTACAAATACCAGGGCAAGCAGTGGTTTCCCCAAGACTATGGACTTTTCCTCCAAGAACTTGTCCATATGCTAATCAGTATTACCACATATTTTGGCCATGAGTTCCCGAGCTTCACCATTCTCGTGTTTCCACCTCCTCCCTAGCCGGCTGCTTCCCTTTAACATATCTGAAGAACGGTTTGAAATTTTGTGCTTCCCTGGCTAGCCTCTTTTCATACTCTCTTTTGGCTTTTCGAACCACATGGTGACATTCTTTTTGATACTTCCTGTGCTCTTTCCAGTTCCCCTCAGTTTTGTCCTTTTTCCATTTCCTGAATGAATTTTTCTTATTGCCTATCGCTTCCTTCACTTTTTTAGTAATCCACGACGGGTCTTTTGTTCGACTCCTTTTGCACCCCTTTCTGAATTTGGGGATATACAGATTTAGCACCTCGCTCACCGTGTCCTTGAAAAAAGACCAGGCATGTTCTACCGTTTGCCATTTTCTGGACATTTTCCTAAGTTTCTTCCTTACCATTTCCCTCATTGCTTCGTAGTTGCCTTTCCTGAAGTTAAAAGTTGTCGCTATGGTTCTCTTTCCTTTCGGTTTTCCTACCTCAACCTTGAACTTGATCATATTATGATCGCTGTTTCCCAACGGTCCCACTACTTCCACTTCTTTTGCAGGTCTCCTTAACCCATTTAGGATTAGATCCAGATTGGCATTTCCTCTCGTTGGTTCTCTAACAAGCTGTTCCATGAAGCAATCTTGTGTAGCCTCCAGGAATTCTGTCTCCCTAGCGCATCTTGAGCTTCCAAGACTCCAGTCTATCCCAGGGTAGTTGAAGTGTTACCGTTTTTGCATTCTCGCTTCATCTCAGCTTCCATTTCTTTATCGATATCTCCGGTTTGCTCGGGTGGACGATAGTATAGGCCCACCTTTATTTCATATTTTAGATATCTGTTTTTCTAAAATGTATATTTGTGCTGCACATCACCGACACATAAAGCATCCATTTCACCATGTATTGTAGAACAAGATCTTTTTCTAAGGTAGCAGCAGATTTTTGCAGGTACTTGTGACCTGGATTGGCCATTGTTGGAAACAGGATATTGGGTTTGATGGACCTTTGGTCTGTCCCAGTACGGCGATGCTTATGTTCTTACTTCAGACATCCTGATTTTGGAGGTTCTTTGGAAAATGCCACTATCAGTGTTTTATTTAATTACATATCCTAATTGGCTGGTCTTTTTTGCTCGTTTCTCAGGAAGTTCGGTGGGACTGATGTTTGCATCATCATTTCATAATGGTACCAGTGAAGCAGGCACTCTTCAAAGCCAAAGTTTACGAAAGCGACAAAAAAGCGCAGTGGAGCCCAGCCAGAAGCAGCAGATAGTCTTGAACTGCAGGAGTCGGCATCATAGTGGAAATGCCGTGATGGGACTTTTGATAAATGGAATTCATCAGGAAACCAGCTCGGAAATGGTTAAAAAGTTGGGAGATGATGCAAAAATTCTCTCCAGCTTGTTCCAGAAAAGCATAAGACCGACCACTCTAAATATCAGAAAGAGTTCCCCAAGAAGAAAGAGCGAGAGTCTTGAGAAGGAGTCAAGTGATGAGGATGGGAACAAGGCAGAGTCACCTGTCATATTTGACCTGGAAGACCTGGATGAGCCTATGACGCCAGTTTATTCAGCAGCTCACAGGCTACAGCAGAGCAGCAGCAACAGTTTTGCTGTTACGCTGGTGCAGAAAACAGATGTTGAGACTGGATTTGACCCGTTATCATTGCTGGCTGCTGAGAGAGAGCAGCAAGAAGATGAAGAGGGGGAGGAGGAGGAGGAAGAGGAGGATGTTCTGATGCCATCTGTGCGACGGGACTTGGCAGAGGAAATTGAGACCTACATGAACAATATGAGCAGCCCCTTAATTAGCAGGACCCCCAGCATTGACTTTCAAAGAGCATGTGATGAGAAAGCTCTTAGCAAGAGTTCACCTATAGTTCACTCCTGTCGGAGATCCAGCCTCCCCCCAAGTTCCCCCAAACCAGTAGCATTTCCCAAATCTAAGACTTGCCACGCGAAGCATGTTGAGAAGGCTAGGGATCGACTGTGGTCCTCAGCATCCTGTTCTCCAAACAGCCCACAAAGAGAAGTGCCGCAGAACCCAGATGGATCTTTGTCTCCTGTGTCTCCCTCTTCATTTAATTTAGATATGTTGACACCCACGTTTGATGTCCTCAAGAGTAGTATGTTTTCTGCTGGTAAAGGCGTTGCCAAAAAGGCCAGCAGTTGGTATTCAAAGTTCACCAGCATGTATGCGATAAAGGTGAGCTGTTGCCCATTATGGATGACTTTCTTATAGATTATTTAAAACAAAAAACAAACTAATAGTGCATTAATTTTTTAGTCTTTCCACTTCTGGGCACTAGAGAATAACACGGGAACAAATTTTTCCCTGTTCCTGCAGGAACTCAATTTCCCCATCCTGTCCCCACAAGTTTTGTCGCTGTCCCTGTCCCTGCTCCATTCCTATAAGCTCTGCCTTAACTGCACAATCCTCAAACACGTAGGATTTTCAAGTGTTTGAGGCTTGTGCAGATGAGGACGGAGCTTGCAGGGATGTGCCAGGGACAGGGAAAGAACTGGACAGGATGGGAAAATGAGTTCCCGTGGGGACGTGGAAAAATTTGTCCCTGTGGACACTATAAACTTTGCTTCATCAGTTTCTTAAAAACATTTGTGATATTTTTAAAAGTAAATCATTTTCTTCTTACTCCTGAGTATAGTTGGAGAGCCGGTTGGAGAAGGGCTTCCTCTTCCTTGGCTACTGTAGATTTTTCCCTGTCAATTGTTAATGCATTGTAAGGTGCTATTATGTTCGGTTTAGTTTATTATCATCTGTTCTTTAGCACTCTCCAGACCAGTAGAGGTTAACTTTACGAATGGGTATATATCTAATCATGACCAGCAGGTGGAGACTGAAAACAAAACTTTGGGACAGTATATACTATCCTCCCTTCTCTATTTCCCTCAGTCTGTCTTCTTTCAGTCTCCAGCAGGTGTTGAGTGATCTGTACCCATCTCCCTTGGTAGGGCTGTTGGAATTTGTTTAGGGGTTTATTGTCCCTGTTTTTAGCCGGACGGAGCTTGGACGGACTCTGTTTGGGGGTTCGTCCGACCTCGGGGGTGTCAAACCCGGCGGGTCACGAGCGGGGTCCCTCCCCCCACTTCCTCCACCTCCCCACATTTTTTTAGAGGAGCCTCAGCAGTAAGCCTTGCCCCCTAAGTCAAGCAAGGCATATTGCTTCGAGAGCCTGTGGAGTCTGTTCTGTAAAAAAAAAAAAAAAAAAAAAAAAATCCTGAGGTAGTGCTGGTCTGAAGGGTTGTTTCCCTTTAAGAAAACTGTATTTTACTGTATTTTTTCATGTAACCAGCACTTTTTTATAGCTAGGTCGCGTCTGGAGCAATTGTGCCCTTCTCCGGGGGAGTAGGCCACAATTTTAGTCCAGCCGCGAGGCACTCGCGGCCGGCCTGAACTCGGCGGTTTGGGTCGGTGAGGTGGTGGAGCTCCGTCGGCAGCGGCTGCAGGCGCCCAGAGCTCCCCGCCGATGGTGCCTCGCGAGTCGGCTTGGAGCAGTGGGGAAGCCCGGTCTTCCACAACCGCCCACGGAGGGATTCCCCGAAGGATTCCCTCTCAGCTGATTTTTTGACAGCTGATGCCGACTTGCCTGTCTTAGCGGCTGGGACTGTTCAGTCTTCTCAGCCGCTACAGGCCATGGAGGGAGCATTTTTGGCGGGAACTTCGCCATTTTCTTTGTCTGGCCCCTCCATTTTGTCTGCAACCTCAGGTGACCTTCCCCCTGTATGGCGAACACAGGGGCAGGTTTCAGCTTGGACCCCTGCTGGGGCAGGGAGTCCCTGGGGACCCCCAGGGGTTTTTTGCCCCCAATTTATTTTCTTTCTTTGTGCGGACTTTTGGGGGTCCCACGTGCGCCTGGGGGGTTTCGGGGGGGGGTTTCCCTCCGCGCCCCCTATGGCTTTGCCTCCCTCTTTTCGTTTGGCGTCCCCTCTTCCTCCTCCCTCATCCAAGCGCCCGCGGGGGGGCTTGGATTGCGAATTGGTGGGCGGAGGAGCGTGTTGGCCTGGTTGAGGACCTGGCTGCTTTGGCGGGCTTCCAGGATCCTCTAGAGGGGACGCCTGTTGGCAGCGGGGCGGCGGGTTTCCCGTCTTCCAGAGCAGATGCGTCCGTGGTGCGCTTTTTTATTCAGAGGGATGAGCTTTTAGACCTGTGTAGCAGGTCTCCTTGGTGCTGCATTTTTGCAGTGGCGCCGCCGGAGACCCCGCGTATGGGGGCCCCTCTGCTTCAGGGGGTCTGTCCTGGTTCCCGCTCTTTTCCTGTGCGTCAGGATTTGCGGGATTTTGTGTTGGCGCAGTGGCCTATGGGCGCAGTTTCGTTTGGTGTGCGCCTTGGCTCTTGGGTATCCCGTCCCGGAGGGAGGTAGGGCTACCTTAATTTCGCCAATGGGGAACGCGGTGGTCTCGGCACTTCCTAAGCGGCATACCGTGCCTGTTATGGACGGTTCTGCTCTTAGGGTCTCGGAGGCGCGTGCGTTAGAGACTCTTCTTAAGTATGATTTTGATGTCTCTGCCTTTGGGGTCCAGGCGGCTGTTTGTGGGGAGCTAGTCGCTCGCGCCGTGTTTCGGTGGGCTGAGCGTGTCCTGGATCGGGAGTCTGATGACTGGTCTCTAGTGGATCAGGAGGTAGCGAAGATTGCGATGGCTGCCTCGTTCCTCTCAGATGCTCTTTATGACTTGGTGCGGATTTCGGCTAAGTCTATGGCATGGCCGCGCGGCGTATTTTGTGGCTGCGCGCTTGGGCGGCGGATTCTGCGTCCAAAGCTAAGTTTACTAAAGTTCCCTTTAGGGGGTCTTTTTGTTTGGAGAGGAATTAGATGAGTTGATTCAGACTCTGACGGACTCGAAGGTGCCCCGTCTGCCTGAGGACCGTGCCCGCCCTGCGTCTAGGTGTGGGGCTGCCCGGGGGCGTTTGCGGGAATTTCGCAAGTATCGCCCGGGGCGTGGGGCTGCTTCTTTCCCGGCTCAGGGTTTTTCCCGGGGTCGGTTCTTCCAGCGCATGCAGCCCTTTCGGGGGGCCCGTCGGGGGGCAGGGAATCCCTCCGCCGGTTCCCCCGCTTCCCGTCCTGCGCAATGACTCCTTGCCGGCGCCCCCTTTGGTTCCGGTGGGGGCCCGGCTGCGCAAATTTTTCCCCAAATGGGCCGAGATCGCGTCCGATCAGTGGGTCCTTGAGGTGGTGCGGGACGGTTACGCTCTGGAGTTTACCCGCTCTCTGCCGGACCTTTTCCTCGCTTCTCCATGTCAGACTCCATGGAAGACGCAGGCTTTTCGTCAGACCCTTCAGCGTTTGCTAGATCTCGAGGCAGTGGTGCCGGTGTCCCCTACGGAGTGGGGCACCGGCAGGTACTCCATTTACTTTGTGGTGGCCATAAAGGAGGGGACCTTTCGGCCCATCCTGGATGTCTCTCGATCTGACGGAGGCCTACTTGCAGGTTCCAATTCGGGCCTCTCATCAGCACTTCCTTCGCTTTGCGATCTTGGGGCGGCACTTTCAGTTCTGTGCGCTTCCCTTTGGTCTGGCCACGGCTCCTCGGACGTTCACCACGGTAATGGTGGTCGTCGCGGCAGCCTTGCGGTCGGTGGGCATCCTGGTTCTCCCCTACCTGGACGACTGGTTGATTCGGGCAAAGTCGTTGCAGGAGAGCTCCCGGGTTACGGCTCGGGTGGTGGAGTTTCTCCGGTCGCTGGGCTGGGTGGTCAACCTTTCCAAGAGTCGGTTGGTCCCGGCTCAGCGTCTGGAGTGCCTTGGGGTTATGTTCGACATCTCCTTGGGGAAGGTCTTCCTTCCAGAGGCCCGGGTGAGCAAATTGCAATCTCAGATTCGCCTGCTTTTGGCGTCCCGGGGTCCTCGGGCGCGAGATTTCCTCCAAGTCCTGGGGTCAATGGCGGCGTCCCTGGACGTGGTGAGGTGGGCGCGGGCCCACATGCGTCCTCTTCAGTATGCTCTGCTCCGGAGGTGGTCTCCCCGGAGGCAAGATTTGGATGTTCCGGTTCCCCTGCGAGGCTTGGCGCGCTGCAGTCTGCGCTGGTGGCTCCGGACCCCTCACCTGGTTCAGGGGGTGGGTCTGGATCTCCCGCAGTGGACGGTGCTCCTTACGGATGCGAGTCTCCTCGGTTGGGGGGCTCAGTTTATGGGCCACTCAGCTCGGGGCACCTGGTCCGCGGAGGAGGCCTCCTGGTCGATCAACGAGTTGGAGACCAGAGCGGTCAGGCTGGCGCTGTTAGCTTTCCACTCCCTTTTGCTGGGCAAGTCGGTCAGAGTCCTGTCGGACAATGCCACGGCGGTGGCTTATGTCAATCGTCAGGGGGGCACCAAGAGCACTCCTGTGGCGCAGGAGGCGGCTCGGCTCATGGTTTGGGCGGAGTCCCATCTTCTGGACCTCTCGGCTTCTCATATAGCCGGGGTAGAAAATGTTCAGGCAGACTTCCTCAGTCGTCACTTCCTGGATCCAGGAGAGTGGTTTCTCGGCGCCGGAGCGTTTCGGTTGATAGTGCAAGATTGGGGGCAGCCCCTGATGGACCTGATGGCCACGAGTGGCAACGCCAAAGTGCCCCGCTTCTTCAGTCGTCGCAGGGAAGGGCTGGCCGAGGGTCTGGATGCTCTGGTCCAGCCGTGGCCAACGGAGGGGCTGTTGTATGTGTTCCCTCCTTAGCCGCTGGTGGGCAGAGTGCTTCTTCGCATTGTTCACCATCCTGGTTTGGTGGTGCTGGTGGCTCCGGATTGGCCTCGACGTCCGTGGTATGCGGATCTGGTGAGACACCTGGTGGCGGTTCCTCTTCCTCTGCCTCTCTCGGACGACCTTCTGATGCAGGGTCCCATTCCCTTGTTCGACCCGTCTCTCTTCTGTCTTACGGCGTGGCTCTTGAAAGGGGTCGCCTTAGCAAGAAGGGATATTCAGACAAGGTGATCGCTACACTGTTGGGGTCCCGGAGGCTTTCTACCTCTCGGGCTTATGTGCGGGTTTGGCGTCTCTTTGAGGAATGGTGTCGGGCGCGGGGAGTGACCTCTTTTCGCGCTTCTCTGCCTAACATTCTAGAGTTCTTGCAGGATGGCCTGGATAGAGGCCTGGCTTGGTCTTCTCTCCGGGTTCATCTTGCGGCCCTGTCGACCTTTCGAGGGTTGGTGTCAGGTCAGCGTTTATCGGCTCTTCCTGATGTGATTCGGTTTCTGCGGGCGGCCAAGTTGCTTAGGCCTCCCCTACGGCCCTCGGTTCCCTCTTGGGATCTTAATCTGGTTCTCTCTGTTTTGGTGCGCCCGCCTTTCGAGCCCTTGGACGACTGTTCTTTGAAGGACCTTACTTTGAAGGCGGTCTTTTTGGTGGCCATTACTTCTGCTAGGAGTATTTCTGAGCTGCAGGCTTTCTCTTGTAGGGCTCCCTTCTTGGAGTTGTCTAGGGAGCGGGTCGTCTTGCGGCCTGTTCCTTCCTTTCTGCCGAAGGTTGTTTCTCTTTTCATGTCAATCAATCGGTGGTTCTCCCGGTCTTGGGTGGTCGGGAGGGCTCTTCTGAGCAACGGCAGCTGCGCAAGTTGGATGTCGGTCGGGTCCTTCGCTCTGATGTGCAGCGGACCCAGGAATTCCGGAAGTCCGATCATCTCTTTGTCCTCCTGGCTGGTCCTCGTCGGGGAGCTGGCGCTTCTAAGGCTACTATTGCGCGCTGGATCAAGGAGACGATTGCTTCCGCTTATCTTCTGAAACAGCAGCCTGTTCCGGAGTTTCTCAAGGCTCATTCCACTCGGGGTCAGGCGGCTTCTTGGGCTGAGTCGTCGTTCGTGCCTCCGGTGGATATTTGTAAGGCTGCGGTTTGGTCCTCCTTGTATTCTTTTGTTAGACATTATCGGGTAGATGTTCAGGCGCGTCGGGACGCGGTGTTCGGTGAGCGTGTT
Organism: Geotrypetes seraphini; assembly: GCF_902459505.1. Taxonomy (NCBI): domain Eukaryota; kingdom Metazoa; phylum Chordata; class Amphibia; order Gymnophiona; family Dermophiidae; genus Geotrypetes; species Geotrypetes seraphini. The sequence goes on along the minus strand of NC_047097.1, from coordinate 73,062,234 downwards.
CTGGTATCGGCCCTTCGGGGGTCCCGCCCGTGAGAGGGACTGCTTTGGTACGTCCCATTCGTAAAGTTAACCTCTACTGGTCTGGAGAGTGCTAAAGAAGGAGAAATTAGGTTCTTACCTGCTAATTTACTTTCTTTTAGCTTCTCCAGACCAGTAGAGGTCCCCACCCTGTCTGTTGTTGTTGTTGTTGTTGGGGCTGTTTTCGCGGGCAGTTTTTGTTTTTTGCTGCGGGTTCTAGTATTTTTCTAGGGCCGGGGAGAATTAAAGAACAGCGGCTGTGGCTCGGCTGGCTTAGCTGGCGAGCTGTGGGGACATTTTCCTTCGGGTATTTCTCCTCTGCATTTTCCAACAGCATTTGGGTATGTTATTTGTTACTCCTGTTCGGAGTATTGTTTTCTTCCTGTTTTCCAGTTCTTGGTTCTGCTTGGCTATTCGGCAGACTGAGGGAAATAGAGAAGGGAGGATAGTATATACTGTCCCAAAGTTTTGTTTTCAGTCTCCACCTGCTGGTCATGATTAGATATATACCCATTCGTAAAGTTAACCTCTACTGGTCTGGAGAAGCTAAAAGAAAGTAAATTAGCAGGTAAGAACCTAATTTCTCCTTATACCTCATCGGTTTACATTCTAAATTATATGAAATAATAATAATAACAATAAGGAGAACGTTGCCCAAATAAGAGAAAAAAGAGTTGAAATGAAAAGAAAGATCTGCTAGATCAGAAAGGGCTGATTGTTTGTTTACACTTACACCTGGTTGAAGATTAAATGGAAGCTTAATCCAAGCAACCGGTTCAGCATTTTAAACATTATTCTCCTAAACTTTGTGGTATCATTTAGAAAACAGATATGCAGTATGCTATTGTGTTGCTTAATATACTAAGAATCTAAAGCATTTCATCAGTAATAATAAAGAAAAGCAGCTGTTAGCTCAGCTATGTTGAAATGCTGTTTGAGTAATATGGCCAGAATGGCAACAGCTCCGATGCGCTTAGAATTTCTATGAGCGTCTGAGCTGTTGCCACTGTGGCCGGTGCTGAAAAGCTTTGTAGAGGAGGGAGAGTGTGATTAATTTCTCATGTCTTGTTCCTGACCACTAGGATTACTGATGGATATTAGCAATATTTTTTTAAGTCAATGAAATTTTATTGGACATTTTTTTAAAACTATACAAAACAATCAGTAAAGGAATAAGAGCAACAATACATCAAATTTTTAAAAAACCAAAAGCATAACCGTGCACGACATTTTCTGTGATCTATCAAACATTGTAAATACCATCAAATATTAAGATACTGTATAAGAGATGATTGTTTTGCAGCATAAGAAATAGATAATCTTTATCTCTTTACTAAATACAACTCAGATCTATAAGTAAGACAAACAATATTCCACCGTTTCGTTTATGTAACTAAAAGCAAATTCTTCCAAGAGGATAGAACAGTTTTAAGTAAATAAAAATCATTTTTCAAAAGTTGAGATTGAAAACACAAGGATTTTAAAAGCAGAAATTTAAAACAAATAGGTATTTGCTGCCAAAAGCTATTTATACAAACGCAATCAAATAACATATGCTTAAGAGTTTTAACTTGCATAGAACAAGACCAGCAATTTTTAGAAAGAGAAGAATTAACATAATAGGATTTTAATGGAGTCCGCAAAGATCGATGCTTAACATGCCACTAAAATTACTATAGTACATAGTTATACCACAGTGCAGCATAAATTGTACATAAAATTGCTGAATAATATTATTGTGTGGATATTAAGTGAAATTCACCCAGCAAATGGTCCTAATAACTGCCTTCACCCTGTCTAGAAAGTTTCAGTAAATGAGCTCAGATTTTTTTATGAAACCCAGGTGGAGGGCACTTCTGTTGCTGAGGGAGGGGTATATCAAAATCTACAGGACAGTACCAGGAAGTTATGTGAGGGCCAGTCAACATTCAATGCTGGCACCCGCGTAGCCAAGGAGGCAAAGTTTGCCCGCTTAACTGTGCGGGCACCAGCATTGAACATTGCTAGCACCCAAATGACTGACTGCTCCTCCTCCAATGCCACCCTGGAATGTCCCTCCTCTGCCCATATTCAAGATTACTGTTTAGACCAGGGGTGGGGATTTCCCCAACAACCATGCATGAGATCTATTTGCATGCACTGCCTCCATTGTATGCAAATAAAGCTCATGCATATTCATTGGGGAAATCCTGAAAACCCAATTGGATTGTGGCCCTCATTCCCCAGCCTTAGTTTAGACCAATATTCAGCAGTATTGCCTGGTTAAGCGTTGCTGGATATTGACAGCCGGCCCATTGATTATGATTTAGGTGTTAAGTCAAGTAACCCACCTAAATAACAAACTTCAGATTTAAGTGGTAAAAGAAAAATCACTTGTCACCCTAATGGAATAAGATGTGAAATCAGTTGAATGATGCAAAAGTAATAAAGCCTCAGTGTTCACAATTTAAGCCAAATAATTGATAGCAGTCAACCAGTCAAAAGCAGCTAATGAACATATTCCAAAATTTGAATTTGAGGAGGGGGGAGAAAGGATGGAGGGCTAGGGATTTGTAATACCGCCTTTTATTTAACTTTTTCAGTTTTTTATACTGGGGAGCTCAGAATGACTTGGCCAGGGTTTGAACCCACAACCTCAGAGTGCTGAGGCTGTAGCTTTAATCACTGCACCACTCTCTCCTCATGAGTGTTTAAAGAAACTTTATCTGTAATAAATAGCATATATGTATAGGTAGATAAAATGGTTAAATTATAGCTTTTAAAAAACTACTACACATAAAGGCAATGAGTAAGTTCTGTCCTGGGTTAATACAATCAGAACATTTTTCCTCAGTCAAAGAAGAAACCATCTTAAAACTGATTATCCCAGACTGATCTGCTGCAATCTTGATATCAAGATAGTATAATCTAAAGCAAGGTGGATAAAAATCAATGATTTTTAATTTAAAAATTTGATTTTTTTTTTTCCAAATCTTTATTCATTTTTATATCTCACAACAAGTGAACAATAATACAACAATTGGTTCATACAAATCACTTGAAAATCTTTTCTATTATCATTGTAAATACATAAATTTCTTTAGCACTCTCCAGACCAGTAGAGGTTAACTTTACGAATGGGTATATATCTAATCATGACCAGCAGGTGGAGACTGAAAACAAAACTTTGGGACAGTATATCCTAGCCCCTCCTCTCTATTTCCCTCAGTCTTCTTTCAGTCTCCAGCAGGTGTTGAGTGATCTGTACCCATCTCCCTTGGTAGGGCTGTTGGAATTTGTTTAGGGGGTTTATTGTCCCTGTTTTTAGCCGGACGGAGCTTGGGCGGACTCTGTTTGGGGGTTCGTCCGACCTCGGGGGTGTTAAACCCGGCGGGTCACGAGCGGGGTCCCTCCCCCCACTTCCTCCACCTCCCCATATTTTTTTAGAGGAGCCTCAGCAGTAAGCCTTGCCCCCTAAGTCAAGCAAGGCATATTGCTTCGAGAGCCTGTGGAGTCTGTTCTGTAAAAAAAAAAAAAAAAAAAATCCTGAGGTAGTGCTGGTCTGAAGGGTTGTTTCCCTTTAAGAAAACTGTATTTTACTGTATTTTTTCATGTAACCGGCACTTTTTTATAGCTAGGTCGCGTATGGAGCAATTGTGCCCTTCTCCGGGGGAGTAGGACACAATTTTAGTCCAGCCGCGAGGCACTCGCGGCCGGCCTGAACTCGGCGGTTTGGGTCGGTGAGGTGGTGGAGCTCCGTCGGCAGCGGCTGCAGGCGCCCAGAGCTCCCCGCCGATGGTGCCTCGCGAGTCGGCTTGGAGCAGTGGGGAAGCCCGGTCTTCCACAACCGCCCACGGAGGGATTCCCCGAAGGATTCCCTCTCAGCTGATTTTTTGACAGCTGATGCCGGCTTGCCTGCTTTAGCGGCTGAGACTATTCAGGTTTCTCAGCCGCTTCAGGCTATGGAGGGAGCTTTTTTGGCGGGAAAACCGCCATCTTCTCTGTCTGGCCCCTCCATTTTGTCTTCCACCTCAGGTGACCTTCCCCCTGTTTTGACTATGCAGGGGCAAGGTTCTGCTGGGTCCCCTGCTGTGGCAGGGAGTCCCTTGGGACCCTCGGGGGGTTTTTCTCCTGAATTTTTCTTTTCTTTATGCAGAGCCTATTTTCAGACGGCTGGGGGTCCCGGTTGCGCCCAGGGGGTTTCGGGGGGTGGGTTTTCCTCCGCGCTCCCTGCGGCTTTGCCTCTTTCGTCTGGCGTGACATCCCCTCCGCCGCCTCCCTTGTCCAAGCGTCCGCGGGTGTCGTGGGACGAGAATTTGTGGTCGGAGGAACGGGTCGGTCTGGAGGAGGACCTGGACCCTTCTGAGGAGTTCCAGGACTCTCTGGAGGGGACGGAAGCTGGCGGCGGGTTGTCGGATTTCCCGTTCTCCAGTGACGAGGCGTCCGTGGTGCGCCTTTTTCAGAAAGATGAGCTGCCTGACCTTATTCAGCAGGTTTCTTCGGTTTTGCGTTTTGAGGACGCGCCGCCGGAGACTCCGCGTGTGGGGGACCCCCTGTTACGGGGGATCCGTTCCGTTTCCCGCTCTTTTCCTATGCATCAGGATATTCGGGATATTATTCTGGAGCAGTGGAAAACGCCGGAGACGCCGTTTCGGCTGGCGCGCAGCATGGCTCGCCTGTATCCCATTCCGGAAGGGGATCGGGCTACGTTAGCTTCGCCAGTCGTGGATGCGGTGGTCTCGGCAATTTCCAAGCGGCATACCGTGCCTGTTGAGGGCGGTTCTGCCTTGCGGGACTCTGAGGAGCGCAAATTGGAGAGCATCCTTAAGCAAAATTTTCAGGTCTCTGCCTTTGGGGTCCAGGCGGCTATTTGTGGGGGACTGGTCGCTCGCGCCGTGTTTCGGTGGGCGGAGCGGGTCTTGGATCGAGAGTCTGACGACTGGTCTCTGGTGGATCAGGAGGTAGCGAAGATTGAGATGGCGGCCTCATTCCTCTCAGATGCTCTATATGACTTGGTGCGGATCTCGGCTAAGTCTATGGCTTTTGGCGTGGCCGCAAGGCGTGTGTTGTGGCTGCGCGCTTGGGCGGCGGATGCTGCGTCCAAAGCTAAGCTTACTAAATTTCCCTTTCGGGGGTCGTTTTTGTTTGGAGAGGACTTGGATAAGTTGATTCAGACTTTGTCGGACTCGAAAGTTCCCCGTCTGCCGGAGGACCGTGCCCGTCCGGCGTCTCGGGGGGGTGCGGCCCGGGGGCGTTTGCGGGATTTTCGCAAGTATCGCCCTGGGCGTGGGGCTGCTTCTTTCCAGTCTCCGGGATTTTCCCGGGGTCGGTTCTTCCAGCGCATGCAGCCCTTTCGGGGGGCCCGTCGGGGGGCAGGGAATCCCTCCGCCGGTTCCCCCGCTTCCCGTCCTGCACAATGACGCCTTGCCGGCGCCCCCTTTGGTTCCGGTGGGGGCCCGGCTGCGCGAATTTTTCCCCAAATGGGCCGAGATCACGTCCGATCAGTGGGTCCTGGAGGTGGTGCGGGACGGTTATGCCCTGGAGTTCGCCCGCTCTCTGCCGGATTTTTTCCTCGCTTCTCCATGTCAGACTCCGGGGAAGACGCAGGCTTTTCGCCAGACCCTTCAGCGCTTGCTAGATCTCAGGGCAGTTGTTCCGGTGCCCCCTCCGGAGTGGGGCACGGGCAGGTACTCCATTTACTTTGTGGTGCCCAAGAAGGAGGGGACCTTTCGGCCCATCCTCGATTTGAAAGGGGTCAACAGGGCTCTCAAGATTCCCTCTTTCCGTATGGAAACTCTGCGGTCGGTCATTCTGGCGGTTCAGCCGGGGGAGTTTCTCACTTCTCTCGATCTGACGGAGGCCTACTTGCATGTTCCCATTCGGGCCTCTCATCAGCGTTTCCTGCGCTTTGCGATCTTGGGTCGGCACTTTCAGTTCTGTGCGCTTCCCTTTGGGCTGGCCACGGCTCCTCGGACGTTCACCAAGGTGATGGTGGTCGTCGCGGCAGCCTTGCGGTCGGAGGGCATCCTGGTACACCCCTACCTGGACGACTGGTTAATTCGGGCAAAGTCGTTGCAGGAAAGCTCCCGGTTTACTGCTCGGGTGGTGGAGTTTCTCCGGTCGTTGGGCTGGGTGGTCAACCTTTCCAAGAGTCGGTTGGTCCCGGCTCAGCGTCTGGAGTACCTAGGGGTGCTGTTCGACACCTCTTTGGGGAGGGTCTTCCTCCCAGAGGGCCGGGTGAGCAAATTGCAATCTCAGATTCGCCTGCTTTTGGCGTCCCGGTGTCCTCGGGCGCGAGATTTCCTCCAGGTCTTGGGGTCGATGGCGGCGTCCCTGGACGTGGTGAGGTGGGCGCGGGCCCACATGCGTCCTCTCCAGTATGCTCTGCTCCGGAGGTGGTCTCCCCAGAACCACGGGATGGATGTTCCGGTCCCCCTGCGAGGCTTGGCGCGCTGCAGTCTGCGTTGGTGGCTCCAGACCCCTCACCTAGTTCAGGGGGTGGGTCTGGATCTCCCGCAGTGGACGGTGCTCCTGACGGATGCGAGTCTCCTGGGTTGGGGGGCTCAGTGTTTGGGTCACTCAGCTCAGGGCACCTGGTCCGCGGAGGAGGCCGCCTGGTCGATCAACGTGTTGGAGACCAGAGCGGTCCGTCTGGCGCTTTTGGTTTTCCACTCCCTGTTGCTGGGCAAGTCGGTCAGAGTGCTGTCGGACAATGCCACGGCGGTGGCTTAGGTCAATCGTCAGGGGGGCACCAAGAGCACTCAGGTGGCGCAGGAGGCGGCTCTGCTCATGGTTTGGGCGGAATCCCATCTGCTGGACCTCTCGGCCTCTCATATAGCCGGAGTAGAAAATGTTCAGGCAGACTTCCTCAGTCGTCACTTTCTAGATCCAGGAGAGTGGTGTCTCGGCGCCGAGGCGTTTCAGTTGATAGTGCAGGCTTGGGGGCAGCCCCTGATGGACCTGATGGCCACGGGTGGCAACGCCAAAGTGCCCCGCTTCTTCAGTCGTCGCAGGGACGGTCTGGCCGAGGGTCTGGATGCTCTGGTCCAGCAGTGGCCAACGGAGGGGCTGTTGTATGTGTTCCCTCCTTGGCCGCTGGTGGGCAGAGTGCTTCTTCGCATTGTTCACCATCCGGGTTTGGTGGTGCTGGTGGCGCCGGATTGGCCTCGCCGTCCGTGGTATGCGGATCTGGTGAGGCACCTGGTAGCGGATCCTCTTCCTCTGCCTCTCTCGGACGACCTTCTGATGCAGGGTCCCATTCCCATGTTCGACCCGTCTCCCTTCTGTCTTACGGCGTGGCTCTTGAAAGGGGTCGCCTTAGCAAGAAGGGATATTCAGACAAGGTGATCTCTACACTGTTGGGGTCCCGGAGGCTTTCTACCTCTCGGGCTTATGTGCGGGTTTGACGTCTCTTTGAGGAATGGTGTCGGGCGCGGGGAGTGACCTCTTTTCGCGCTTATCTGCCTAACATTCTGGAGTTCTTGCAGGATGGCCTGGATAGAGGCCTGGCTTGGTCTTCTCTCCGGGTTCATATTGCGGCCCTGTCGGCCTTTCGAGGGTTGGTGTCAGGTCAGCGTTTATCGGCTCTTCCTGATGTGATTCGGTTTTTGCGGGCGGCCAAGTTGCTTAGGCCTCCCCTACGGCCCTCGGTTCCCTCTTGGGATCTTAATCTGGTTCTCTCTGTTTTGGTGCGTCCGCCTTTCGAGCCCTTGGACGACTGTTCTTTGAAGGACCTTACTTTGAAGGCGGTCTTTTTGGTGGCCATTACTTCTGCTAGGCGTGTTTCTGAGCTGCAGGCTTTCTCTTGTAGGGCTCCCTTCTTGGAGTTTTCTAGGGAGCGGGTCGTCTTGCGGCCTGTTCCTTCCTTTCTGCCGAAGGTTGTTTCTCCTTTTCATGTCAATCAATCGGTGGTTCTCCCAGTCTTGGGTGGTCGGGAGGGCTCTTCTGAGCAACGGCAGCTGCGCAAGTTGGATGTCGGTCGGGTCCTTCGCTCTTATGTGCAGCGGACCCAGGAATTCCGGAAGTCCGATCATCTCTTTGTCCTCCTGGCGGGTCCTCGTCGGGGAGCGGGCGCTTCTAAGGCTACTATTGCGCGCTGGATCAAGGAGACGATTGCTTCCGCTTATCTTCTGAAACAGCAGCCTGTTCCGGAGTTTCTCAAGGCTCATTCCACTCGGGGTCAGGCGGCTTCTTGGGCTGAGTCGTCGCTCGTGCCTCCAGTGGATATTTGTAAGGCTGCGGTTTGGTCCTCCTTGCATTCCTTTGTTCGTCATTATCGGGTTGATGTGCAGGCGCGTCGGGACGCGGTGTTTGGTGAGCGTGTACTGGTATCGGCCCTTCGGGGGTCCCGCCCGTGAGAGGGACTGCTTTGGTACGTCCCATTCGTAAAGTTAACCTCTACTGGTCTGGAGAGTGCTAAAGAAGGAGAAATTAGGTTCTTACCTGCTAATTTACTTTCTTTTAGCTTCTCCAGACCAGTAGAGGTCCCCACCCTGTCTGTTGTTGTTGTTGTTGGGGCTGTTGCGCGGGCAGTTTTTGGTTTTTGCTGCGGGTTCTAGTATTTTTCTAGGGCCGGGGAGAATTGAAGAACAGCGGCTGTGGCTCGGCTGGCTTAGCTGGCGAGCTGTGGGGACATTCTTCCTTCGGGAATTTCTCCTCTGCATTTTCCAACAGCATTTTGGGTATGTTATTTGTTACTCCTTTTGGAGTATTGTTTTTTCTCTCTGTTGTTTTCCAGTTCTTGGTTCTGCTTGGCTATTCGGCAGACTGAGGGAAATAGAGAGGAGGGGCTAGGATATACTGTCCCAAAGTTTTGTTTTCAGTCTCCACCTGCTGGTCATGATTAGATATATACCCATTCGTAAAGTTAACCTCTACTGGTCTGGAGAAGCTAAAAGAAAGTAAATTAGCAGGTAAGAACCTAATTTCTCCTTAAGTCCCTCCCCCACCCTCCCCTTCCACCAATAATATAATTCAAGCATATTATACATATATTATATTCAAAGATGCTAAAAAGCCAGTACAATAACAATATACCCCCCCTTTCCATTCTTATAACATACTATTTGTGCAAAAAAATAAAATGCTTTTTAAGGAAAAATCTATCTAAAGATAGTTTTCTGTCTAAAATACACTATAGTCAAAATGTATTCATCATGAAATATGGATTGTTTTTTAATTTTGTAGCATGAGGCTGTATATTCATGCAATGTTTAAATTTTTTCTTGTCATGGGCATGATTTAATCAAGATTAAATCAAATCCATCCTGATCCAGAAATATCTAAGAAAGCATTAATGATCCTCCCTAATTAATGATCCTCCTCTAATTTCTTTACTTCATTTATTTAAAAAGCTTATGTCCCGCTTAAACCTAAGCAGGTTACAAAAATACATACAAATTTATAACATAAAAATCATAACATAAAACAATCCTTATAATAAAATAATTTTTTAAGTCACTGTTTAGTATCAATTGAAAAAGCCTCAATAAAAAGGGATGTTTTCAGGTGTCCTACCTTCATATGCCAAATGTCAGATTCTGAAACATGTTTAGTAAAAGTCTTTGAGCACAATTTGTAGTACTGACATATTTTGCTGTTTTATAGGATCAGAACTCTAACAAAGCTGGTGGTGCTCTGGATTCAGAGTCCAACTCGTTAACTGATGAAGATGGGTCAAATACTTACGACAGCACTGCCTCTGCTCAAGAGAACCATGGCGGTTTTGTCACTAGGGGCATAGGGTTAAGTAGAACTGGTCTGGATAGCACCAACTCTCAAGATGGATCATCTGAACAGTTTTGTCATTGTGGTAAGTTAGCTTCTATTTTTGAAATAAATAGTCAGGGGCAGATTCTATAAATGGCATCCTGATTTTAGGCAGCGATAGATTACCTACTGCTATCTAGCCAGCCAATCAGTACGCACAATTTTTGAAAAAACCTACCAGAAGCAGGTGGCCTACACTGTAGGTGTTTTCGCAGGTCTAGGGAGATACGTAGGGACATCAAAGCAGCCTAGAATGTTCAGTATTTTTCTGTCTCTAAGCAATAGTGGGTGGATTATGCAATTCCTTCTTGATGTTTGTCTGGTAGCTCCTGACCCAATTAATTCTGAATGATAGTTGAACAGGTCGTTAGGCTGGTCAACTCTGCTCAGATTATAATTTGAACTTTCTCATTAAGCTAGGGTGACACATGGTGGTGCCAGGGACCCTTCCCCACTCCACTCCTCTTTTAGAGATGGAGTTTAGCATGACTCCTCATTGAGTCATGAACCTTCACCATTTCGTGTCTGGTGTCCATGAACTAGAGTCTTGCTGGTTATTCTGAGGCTATCATCATTTTTTGCCTTTACTACCACATACTGGCAAACCGTCATCAAATATAGAACAAGGACCACAGAAATAAAATATGTAGTCAAAATCTGAATTGGGAATTCCATGTATTACAACACTTGAGAAATAAAACCAGAAACATGTTTCCTTTTCTACTGAACATAATATGATGACATCATCTTTGCACATCTTCCTAAGCTAAACATTAATAAATTTAAAATAAAATGTTCTCTTCTACCTTGATTATCTGGAAAATTAATTTTTCCATCATGATAGTCCCAGTTTCTCTTTTCTGCTTGCCTGGTGTACTTTAAGAGGTATATTTTCTTCATAGAGGTTGCTGGCAGCAACAGCAACTCAATTGTACTACCTGCAGCTGACTCCAAAGCCTTCCCTCTGCCACATTCCACCCAGGTGGAAACAGGAAATTGTGGCAGAGGAAAGGCTTCCTGGTCAGCCACAGATAGTATAAATAAATTGCTGCCACTGCTAGCAACCCCATGTTAAGTATATTGGGTGGGAGAAGCCAGTCTGCAGGAGCCTCCCTTAACTGTAGGCCCAGTTTGCCACTCTCCCCATCGCTGACTCTAGCAAGGGTGCACTGCTGCTGGGTGGGCCCAGGCCTATTTGTGGCTATATCACTGACTCAGACTAAAAGAAATCAAAAAAGCTTTTAGCTGGAGGAGACTCCTGGCACTTTGGCTTTGTCAAGCAATGTTACTAGCAAGTGTGGCTGCATTTCTCTGCTCTCTATGGTGAATCTCTATTACAGGTAAGCAACTTGGCTGTATCTATTTTTAAATGCAAACTAGCAAGCACAAAAAAAAATCAATGGAGATAAGCATCTATTATTCTTACTTGCTTACCTATTTGAAGCAGAAATATTTAAAATTTACATTTAGATACTACGCTTGAAATTTGCATTTCTAAACCACACCTGAAATTTGCACTTCTAATCTACGTTTCTAATTTGCATATATATAAGGAGGTTTTTATGGCCTATGATAGTGTTGGAGGGGAGCAAGTAAAGGTTTTACAGCTGTGATATAGCATTTGTTCTCCATAGCTCCTGAGGCCTTTTTCTTCCTTTTAGAAATGTTTCATAAGTGGCAAAGAAGTTAAAGGCAATATACTCAGTATATAACACTGGAGGTTAGTTATTGTTTGATAAACTATCAAGCACATGCATTGCTGACTGAACCTTTTTTTTTTTTGCTCCATGTATAGGTTCACCTTCAAAGTTCCCCTTACCCTTTAAATCTGAGCTTGTATCTTCTCGCAGTTCAGGCAGTAGTGTCTTCCAGAATTATGCCATGGAGGTAAGCTTTCTTCCTTCTGCTTGACTATAAGAGAATTATGATCTCGAGCAACAGTATTGTAAAAACCAATCGCAAGTATTCCAGACCATGATTTTGAAACTTTGTTGTGTCAAAGCAAAAGCAGAGAGCAGTTTTAAGGGGTAATATAATTTTTTTAACAACCTTGATTACTTACAACTTGCTTCTGTCTCATGTCTCTTTGTACAGAGGGAAGAAAAGTTATCTGTTTTATTGGTTACGTCACCTGTTTTCAGGCATGTATTTCACATGGGGTTATGTCCCAAATGTGTTGCACATAGCATGAGAGGAATAACAATTTGTGATAAACCTGAATTGGTTTGATACAATTTTAGTCTCTCAGATTTGCAACTGCATTATGCCAAAAAGGCCCACTTTCTAAATACATTTTCACAAATACATTTTTTAAATTTATCAACATTATAAACTGCATTCTCCAATCTTAAGCAAGTTGTTCAAAGTGGTTTACACTTAAAGGTTCACGCGGAAGTTCTTTTTAATCAAGCCAGTGACATCCGATGTAGCTGGGACAATTTGTTTACTTTCTGCCCCATTTTCTTGGCCTGTGATTACATTTGTGGATGCCTGAGGGTTTTCTCTTTCTCCATACGTTATACAGAATAGGCATTTGGTACTGATACTGACACTTCCAGGAGAAATGATGCTTTTGTGAATATGCTTTATGGGTCCATGAGCGTTGGTCCATGAGCATTGCGTTGTAAATTGCACTGTTGGAAAAACAGAGTTGCTTAAGGGCAAAGTAATTACAGCCAAATGTGTGGTGATGGCATCAGATGGAACCAGAGTGCAAATCTGCTGTCCTAGAACTCAGAAAAACCTGGAAAGTATTTTGTGCAAGTTCAAAAAAAGTTCTCATATTGGTGAATCTCCCTCTCCATGTCAATTAGTCTGTGCTTCTGCTGAGGAGGAGGATGATTGGAGTCATTTGGGGGGGAAATTCTACAAACTACTCTCTACCGGCACCTAAGTTAATAGGGAAATACCTTTTGATACAGCAAATAACTTTAAAGCGCCAGAATCGCGCCTAACTCCACTGTGGGCGTGGCTAATGCTAGAAGTGGTGGTAGTGGCGATTCATAACAAGGATAGGTCCTGGAAATGTAGGCCTGGAAAACCCTGGCCTACATTTTTGGCGCCTATCTTTCCCAGAGGTGCAGTTCTCTTTTCAGTTCCATCGCATGATTGACATGCATTTGTGGCTACATTATCCAGCTGTTTATGGAGAAATCACATTACGGATAAACAGTTCTGCTTACCTTATTGTCAGGCAGGATAAATGGCAGATGCAAAGTGATGACTCCTCAAGCTGAGGGTTGTTTGTGTTCAGTAACCCAGGTTAGAGAAAAAGGAAGTTGTCCATGAATAGAGTGGAAGCATATCTGAAGTAGAGAATGACAAAGGGAAAAATGCAGGAACTCGTTGTCCTGTTCCAGCCAGTTCTTTTCTTGGCCCTGCCCCATTCCTGCAAGCTCCGTCCTCATCTGCACAAGTCTCAAACACTTTCAAATCATAAGTGTTCGAGGCTTTGTGTGGTTAAGATAGAACTTAAAGGAATGGGACAGAGACAGAGACAAAACTCCCTATCCTATCAGATTTGTAGTTCTACTTTCACTTTCATGTCAGTGTTTTATCCCCTATATCTAGATTGTAAGCCACCTAGAAGGCAAGACCACAGTGCGGGATAATAAAACTATAATACACTTGAAAGTTGAACTCACGAGGATGGGAAAATTGAGTTACTGCAGGGAGGGGGAAAAATGTGTCCCTGAGTCATTCTCTAGTCTGAAGGCACCATCAATTCTTGAACAGTGGTCAAGACATTAGTATCAAGTAAAAGTGTAAATAGGTGACCGAATTGCAGCAATGATGACTTGAAATCATCTGTACAGGTCCTTTGAGCCCAGTATCTGATTTCCATCAGTGGCCAATCTATGTCACACATACCTGGTAGGATTTGAAAAAAAAAAAGTAGATAGATTAAGCAACATGGAATCTAACTTATATTAATAAATTTCAGAATTTTTCCTCCAAAAGCTTGTCTAAATTTTTACCACATCCTCTGGTGGTGCCCCAGAAAATGGAAACTGTAAAAGAGTTTTGAGAAACTCCAGCAGAATATCTGATCATCTCTGTGATTTAAAATTTCAGTGCCAGACTATAAAATGTGCACTTACTTTAAAGCTAATGTTAAATTAAAATGTTTTAGATAAAAGACATCATCTGTTATCAGGTTTAGCTGTGCTCTGAAGGGTTTGGGGGAATGTTCCCTGAACAAGGATGTGTACACGGATCCTGATTGGTGCATTTTCCTTTTGCATCTTAAAGATGATGCTGTTATCTGTGGACAAGGGGTGACATCACAGGGCAGAATACGGTTTGTATTTGTTTCCTAGACTAGGTACTACCAGTCAGTTTTACTTGGCCAATCTAAGAGATCTGGATGATAGGGTTTGAGGTAGGAGGCTGAATATCAAGAACAAACTCATTTAGAAGATACAGCAAGATTCAGGATTCATTCTCATACAAGCTCCATACTGGCCAAAGCAGATTTGGTTTTCTTGTACAAAAACCTCCAATAAGCCCCCACCAAATGCACACCAACCTTTATCACCCAGATGAATGGTAAGTTACTGAACCTAGAGGTCTGTATTCTAGCCCTTAGGCATGGCTGTTGAAAGGTGATTATGGGCAAAGATAAAATTGCCTAACAATCTAAGATGTTCTTATTTTAGCATGAACTTTGGATAGTTGCTGTTCTCTGAGGTATGTCAGATGAAGACGGTACTACTTTCTTTGTTGTAAGGTTGATGGCAGTGAGCATTCCAGACCTGACAATGCAGATGCCTCACTTTTCATATGCAAGAATGTCTCTTGATAGTGTGTAGCTCTTTGGGTTGCTACCATGGGAAGATTTGCCCATACCAGTGCTTTAAAGAAGGGTTGTGTTCTGGCACTCTTTTTAGCTGCTGCTGCTGTTGGTGCTGTGGGAGGGGGGCCATTGAGTAAGCCTGAGAGATTTAAGCCTGATGATTCCAGATAGGCCATGAGGAAGAGAGCAGGAAAAAGATGTCGGAATTGAAAAGATTGACATGCAGTACGAGTACTCCAATACATGCCCACAAAAAGCCTTCTAGAATATCAGATTGATTCCCTGCTTCCATCCGATATTTCCACCACTTGTGTGACTGTATTTATTTCATTTGTCAATGGAGAAAAAAAAATATTTTTCTGTGTCTTTGAAAAACTGGCTGCTTAAAATCTTTTGTTTATCTTGTGCCAATAGAAGCTGTATCACTTCTACTAGTAAGCAGTACGAGTGGAGGAGAGTGTGGTGCAGTGGTTAGAGCTGCAACCTCAGCACCCTGAGGTGGTGGGTTCAAACCCTGCGCTGCTCCCTGTTACCTGGGCAAGTCACTTAATCCTCCACTTCCCCAGGTACATTAGATAGATTGTGAGCTCACGGTCAGATAGGGAAAATGCTTGAAGTACTGTATGCAAACTGGTTGTGTAACTACAGAAAGGCAGTATACAAGTCCCTGTCCCATATCCCTTACATTTCAATCTATTAATGTTGCTTGATTTATCTAAGTAATTGGTATTCCAGATAGTTTATAGAAGTACCTACTGGTGTATGTATCTGTGCACATTTGGAACTGTATAGCTTTGTTGTTGACTCAGACACAGAAAGAGGGGTTTCAGGGAGGGTAAGATGCACTCAAATACTTTTCCATGATGGGTCTCAGCTCTGTCACAGTTCCAGGTTTCCTGAACACCACTATTACTATCCATTCCAATAGACCAAAATGGCCCTTCTAGTCTTCTGAGACTGCTCAACCATGAAGGTTACCTTCACCACTTCCCAAAAGCCTTATCCTCAGTTCCATCCTTGGGGGTGACTTGTTTCTCCACTACCCTAACTACCCCACATAATTCATTGGACATAATTCATTGGGCTGCCATGGAGACCACTTAAGGCAGGTCTTTGATCTTTGTTAGATGTTGGTCCCACATACTATAGCTGCTAGCATGGTGAGCTCAAGAGATTTCTAGAAATCAGAGAACCACCTGGGCCCTCAACATGGTCACTGGCTGGGCCTCAACAGAGCCCAGCTGCTTGGACAGTCAGGAAGGCAAAATGTTCTCATGTGCAGTGCTTGTGGTATGTGCCTTTTACTCAGTGCGGTGTAAAGAGAGATGACATCAACAAATTGATGGATCCTTGCACTTTCTAGGTCTTGATTTCTAGCTGTTCACGTTGTCTGACGTGTGATTGCCTGGTTTATGATGAAGAGATCATGGCAGGGTGGACTGCAGATGATTCCAACCTCAATACCACCTGTCCTTACTGTGGGAATCTTTTTCTTCCTCTCCTGAGCATAGAAGTTCGAGACCTGCAACGGACTGGAAGGTAATTTCATTTATTTTCTCTCTGGTTTGGGGACACAGTTTTATACAGATAACTTTCAACCAGTACAATGCTTCCTTCAGCTTAATTTTTTTTCTCATTAAACTTAATGGCAGCTTTCCAACTTACATCTTAGAAACAGAACATAACCCTCCCTTTCAAAATCATAACATTTCCTCTCACCAACATCTCCCCTTAAAAAAATCCCACACTATACTAATCATATAGATCAGTGTTTCTCAACTTGGTCCTGGAGTATCCCCTTGCCAGTCAGGTTTTCAGGGTATCCACAATGAATATTCATAAACTTGATTTGCATACTCTATGCAAATTTCATTCATGCATATTCATTGTGCATATCCTGAAAACCTGACTGGCAAAGGGGTACTCCAGACCAAGATATAGATTACCCAGTAGTTCCTTCATGTCACTCTACCCATTCCCTCCCCTTCCACTTCACCTAAGTAAAATAAAAACATTTATTTCGATAGCCATTCTTGTATTTAACCCAGTCTTTGTGATGCAAAACCATAGTATCACTTCCTTTTCTCTGCAATGCATTCCATCTAAGCTAACGTGAATTTGTTTTTTTCCCTTACTGTGGGTAGTATAGCGCTTTTCCAGTGAAGGGCAATAAGGCATTTAGCTGCTGCAAACCCCATGCGCAACACTCAGCCATCTATGAGATGTCTCATTCATCATGCTCAAAAGGCAATTCTGAGGTGTAATACTAACAGTCTCTTGCATGGCTGTTGACAGATTGTTCGCAACTGCTTCCCCAAAAAATTGAATCTTGCATTGATCAGAAACATAAAAAAGCATAGCTTTCAGTCGAGCTGGTTAACACTTTCCTAAAACATAGGAAGAAGATCGAGTAACTTCAAAACACATTGTCTTCCATTCTCCCATAGTAAATTCACACCCGTGTGGCACAGTGGTCAGAACTACAGCCTCCGCACCCTGAGGTTGTGGGTTCAAATTCCATGCTGATCCCTGAGCAAGTTACTTAATCCCCCATTGCCCCAGGTACATTAGATAGAGCAGGGGTGTCAAAGTCCCTCCTCGAGGGCCGGAATCCAGTCAGGTTTTCTGGATTTCCCCAATGAATATGCATTGAAAGCAGTGCATGCAAATAGATCTCATGCAGATTCATTGGGGAAATCCTGAAAACCCGACTGGATTCTGGCCCTCGAGGACCGACTTTGACACCTGTGAGATAGAGTGTGAGCCTACTAGGACAGATAGGGGAAAATGCATGAGGACCTGAATGTAAACTACTTAGCTTATAAGTGGTATATAAATACTAAAATAAATTAATAAACATATATTTGTGCTTAACCATTGCTATACTCCTCAAAATAAGAATATAGCACAGAATGGGCTTGGGCACTCTTCCCAAAAGTAGCCAGAGATTCTCTTCTTCCTTATCCATTGGACATCATAAAATGTCTCAATTGCATATGTGTCAAGAAATTCCTGATGGCAAGTCAAACCTACCTGTCCTCTGCAAAAGATTTCATCTTCCTCCCCCAGCAGTAGATTCCTAAATGTCACTAAACCCAGCTGTTTCCATCAGCAAATGCCCTCAAATTGTTGTTCATTTCTAAGGGATGCTATCTACTGGACCTCACCTCCTTTGTAGATTCTCCCCATACTTCTAATAAATGTCTCAAAAAAGGATTACTCAAAAATCCCACCTTTATCTTAGGGAACTAGGAAGCACATTTATTTATTAAATTTTCTATACCATTCTCCCAGGGGAGCTCAGAATGGTTTTCATGAATTTATTCAGGTACTCAAGCATTTTTCCCTGCCTGTCCTGGTGGGCTCACAATATTTCTAAATCTAATTTCTGGGGGAATTAAGTGACTTGCCCAGGGTCACAAGGAACAGCGTGGGTTTGAACCCACAACTCCAGGGTACTGAGGCCCAATGTTTTAAATATTGCTAGTCAAGTAGCCCATTCTGGGCCACACTCCCCTCACAAAGGATTAGAATTTCTTCCACACACAAATGGAGTGCAGTCTAAGAATGGATAACTTTGCTGCCTTTGGGGATTTGGGACCAAGTGACTTCTTTTCTGGGCCTTTTATGACCATCATTCCAGGGGAATTGTTTGGGCATATTGTTGCTGCCCACATAACATTAAATCAGATTGTTTTTTGACCACAGCAACCTCCTGAAACCAAATGGCAGCTGACAACTGTTTCTGTGGCTGCCTTACTTTGACTTTAGCTTGGTAGCAGATTTTGTCATAGCTTTCTCCCTTCTATGATACTAGTTGGTCTTTTATAATGCATTGTAAAATACTGTCGTTAGTCCATTGAACCTAAAATGATGATTTTTTTTTTTGTCTCTGGAAGATTTTATCATATCAAAAATTTGACTTTTCATCTAGGTATTTTTTGAAGTCCAGTCCTTCTGCAGAGAGCATGCAGCTTCCAATAGCAACATCACATCAAGCAAGGCATTCTGTTTATTTGCCTGCTTCTGATCTCACTACATCCACAGTCTGTGCCTCTTCCAGGTAATTCTATTGTATATGGATTGCTCATTAAGGTTAAGCCACTGGAAAAGATAGTAAAGAAAAATATACATGAAAATATTGATTTCTAATTGAAACTTAGAAAAAACTAGAAATTGATAGGGAAAGTAATTTTCAGCTTGGTAGCCTACAAACAGAGTTTTATGGTATAAATCATTTTAATTAATTTTAAATAGTACAAACCTAAGGGTCTGTTACTTCCAAACATCTACTCCCTCCAAAAATTAGTAGGCCTACTGTTGCTGCAGGGATCTTTTATGTCTCATACTTTGCAAATAATTTTCTACTTCCCTGTTGTAAGGATTTGCAAGGGGGTGCAGCAGATGAGCCCTCAAAATGTAAAGATGTGACCCTACAATGCACAGAGAGGTTCAGCAGGAAATGAAATTAATGGCACCGATAGCCATCAGTGGTTGCATAAAGAATATATTGTGTAGAAATAGGCTTAATATAATAAAGATGCAATGCTTAGTAGAAAGATACATAGAAAATAAGCTTGGTTACTGATGTACAGAGAGAGATTTTATTATGTAGCTTCTTCTATACTCTTGTGAAAAAAAGAAGACAGGTTTCTAAATAGGTGCTTTGTGGGCATAGGGAGGAGACAGAGAGGGGGGTAAACAAGGGTCCAGAGAGGAGGCTTTTATAGGGTGGAATCTTTTTCTAAAAATAGCATCTATTGTTGCTGTTAAGTATGTATTTTCCAGTATCTTTCTGTTCATAATTTGGAAACTGTTTGAAACAATGGTAAGCTTAATTGATAAGGAAGGTGTGACACTTGTAGGAATGGTAGATGGAATTAGTCTGTCTGGCTACTTTGGCCTATTCAAGTAGTAAACAATCCAGTCTGACTGGATACTTAATATATGTGGATTCTGTGCAAGAGCTTTTAAAGTCTGTCTTCACTGACATGCCCAAGATCAGATCTGTTTAATATAATGTCCCATAGGCCTTTGCTGACATTGGTTAGGCCAATAGAAAATGCTGACACCTAACCTTGTAAGGCTAACACCTGTGACCGATATCTTCCCTCTCTCTCCTTGTGTCCAACATCTCCCTTCCATCTCGCTGTACAACCCTCCCTTCCCACCCCACTCCACTCCAATCCAACATATGCCTTGTGCCTAACTATGACTGTCTTTGAGATTTTATGACTTTAGAGGACATGAAGTCTAAATGACGGATGGTTTAGATAAGGGGACGTTTCCTTGAAAAAGCCTGATGGTGAAACATGTTGGAGGGAGTCCCCATTGACATAAAATAAGCTAAGTCTTTGGAAAAGTTCCTATAATATTTAAAAAGTGGTGAGAAATGCATTTCTGAATATCAGACCCATTTGATACTGTTTCTCTCATTTGCTGTGTGATATCCTATTTGATGTTGTATTTTCTCTAACTATTTCGATTGTTTTGTTCCTTCATACAAGCTATATAGCATGTACATTACATTGCCTGTCACACAATTTTTGTTGCTTGGTTGGAAACTACGAATATGTATTTTTTGTACTGTTTTTCTTTCTTCAAAAACAAAAACTTAATAAAAATATTGGACTTAAAAAGTGGTGAGAGATATTTATAATATTACAATAGAACATTTTAAAGATGAAGATGGTAAAGTGTACCTATGCCCAGTGATACACTTGAACCTGGGTTGCATTGCTGAGGACCTAATGATAGAATAATATATATATATTTTTTCATTTGGTATATATTGAACAGCTTTTTTGTTTGAGCCCTATATCCCCATGGCTCCTCTCTCCCTCCCTCCCTCCCCAAGTCCAGAATTTCCCCTCCATCTATCTCCCTTTGTTGCCTTCATGTCCAATTTCTATCTTCCTTCCATCTCACTCTAATCCCCTCCCTGGATCAGCATCTGCCCTCCTTCTCACCTCAACCCTGGCCACCTCTTGTCTGTCCCCTACAACTCACAAAGTCCATGGCTGTCACTCGTGAAACAAACATGGTAGCTCTGAGGCACCTCCACTCTTGGCAAGGCTCAGCTGGTCACGCCCTTTGGCATGGATTTCTGAGATCCTTTTTCCTTCATTTGTGCTGTTTTGTCCTATTATAAACCTTTTTTTGAGTATCGGATTTGTTTTGGTTTATATCCATTTTTGCTAATTTTGTGTTAATTTGAATGGTCTACATTTGATTCTGTAACGGGTGCCTAAGTGTGATTGACATGAAATAGGTTCCTATCTTTTTAAGTTCCCAATTACAGAATCTGTCTCTTAAGTATATATTAACTTGGATAGCACTAAGTCTTATAAATACGATGGTGCAGGAACTGGTAGGCTACAGCCTCTCCTGGGGCTCTCGTTTCCTTAGATTCACTTAACACTAAGCCTCAATTGTTTTTCAGCCAAACTGAACCGCAGGTGGATTCATGTGCCAGGAGTATTGAGATTCCTTCTGGGAAGAGGAGAAGAAATGCCAATATGCCAAACAGCCCAGGCCATTTGGTGGCAAGAAGTGTCAGTACACTTGGTCCATTGGAAGGGAATGTGCTGGGCAGTAAAAAAGTCAGTGCTATTGTCCCTACCGGCAGCCTTCCCACAAACCTACAAGAAAGCACAGTACGTGCCGTTCTTTCTAACCCATACAAAACTGGTTCTTTTATTTCTTTAGTTTCATAGCCCAGGAGCCCAGAACAGCTTACAAGGATACATAGCCAGAAGTTTCGGGATCAAGAACAAACTACAGCATCAGTACACGTGTTGCAGAAAATTGAGATGGGGTTCGATAACACACATTCTTTAGTGAATCGACGCGTATGCACAAGTGTCAAAGTCGATCCTTGAGGGTCGCAATCCAGTTGGGTTTTCGGGATTTCCCCAATGAATATGCATGAGATCTATTAACATACAATGAAAGCAGTGCATGCAAGTAGATCTCGTGCATATTCATTGGGGAAATCCTGAAAACCCGAGGACCTGCTATAGAGAGTCTCAGAATGGTATCTATATGGCTGTAGTAGATAAGAGCACAGCAAATGGCTGACAGATTTAGGTGTGCCAGGTCCCGGTCCGTTAAAGTTTGAGATCCGGGGCAAGCTGGTTCCTCAACCAAGCTGGCAGTTTTTAGTAATGCAGCAGTCATTATAAACCTGCTCAATGTGTATGGAAAGTCAGGGATTTGGAGCAGGAATTCTCGGTGAAGACCACAGACAGGTCAGGCTTTCAAATTAGCTTTATGTATTGCAACTTGTATACTGCCTTTTTGTAGTTAGGCAACCATACTCAAAGTGGTCAAAGCATTTTCCCTATCTGTCCCTACGGACTCGCAGTCTATCTAATGTACCTGGGGCAGTAAAGGATTAAGTGACTTGCCCAGGGTCACAGGGAGCAGTGCAGGATTTGAACCCCGAACCTCAGGGTGCTAAGGCTGTAGCTCTAACCACTGCACCACACTCTGTTCATACGGAAGTTAGTTTTATAACAAGCTACCTATGTGTGGAGACTGAGTTGATGCCTATTTACCTAGAAAAATGAAGGCACTTGGAGACCATATAGCCTATCTAGTCTGTCCATCCATGTCCCTTCCTCTCCCTTAGAGATCCAGTATACAATTCAAATACAGTTTTTGTCTCCACACCTCAGCCAGGAGGCCGTTCTCTGCATTCACCCAACACCTTTCTTGCTCTGCAGTTCAGTTCACTTTGCTTTTAGTAAAATTACATTTTTGAAAAGGACTGCGACTCGATAATCCAGAAGGGAGCATTAGCAGCAGGTGGAAAATGCTGCTCACGCCAGTCACCCCCGCGGTCCGACCCCTTACTACACCAGTGTATGAATGCTTCTTCCTGCAAGAAAGTCAGGAGTTTTCATCTTTGCTCTTGTTCTATTCAGTTTTACCCACTGTCTATTAAAGAGACCCTTTGATTCATATGGGAGGGCTAATGTCTTGCCTTTTTCTTTCTTTTTTCTGCCAGGATTCGTCAAGTTTAGAATGGCATTTGTCCAATACAGAGCCCATTACTGTCCCTTATCTGAGCCCTCTGGTAGTCTGGAAAGAGGTGGAAAGCTTACTGGAGAATGAGGGCGATAGTGTGCTGACTGCTACGGGATTTGTGGACCATCATCCCATCATCTTCTGGAACTTAATCTGGTATTTCCGAAGGCTAGATCTGCCTAGCAATTTACCAGGATTGATCCTTTCCTCTGAGTGCATTAATAAGAACTTCAAGGTAGGGAGCAGGTCTTGAATACGGACAACAAATTGCATGTGTCATGATACAGATAACTACAGTTCTGAATGCTTTGCAGTATTTACACCCGGGGCTGGGCAGTTCCTAACAGCAGCACCTTAAGTCCTTTTTCTCCTGTCTGCTTCCCCCATTTTTCCTCCTCTTGACCTGCTTTCCCCCATTTTTTCCTGCACTCTATTTTTGAGGTATCAGGCCTTTACCTAGATTCCCTGAAAAAGGTTGGTTTTATATTCATCACATCTGTACTCTTGGCCAGCAATTTTTTCCCAGACTCTATAGCGTGAACCACATTAGAAAACATTGTGAAGTACTCTTGTATTCATGGGCTATTGAATTCACTCTTTGCTGTAGATTCCCCGCAGCTGTGTGTCGCAAGACAGTAAACAAGTACTGATTCAGATGTTATGGGACAATCTTAAATTACATCAGGATCCAGGGCATCCTCTCTATATCCTTTGGAATACACAAAGTAAGTCATTTTGCCTTTTTTTCCATTAACATGTTATACCCTGTCCATTTGTGAGCAAATAACAGAGTAAAAGCATCCATAAAATTACACAACATAAAATACATTCTCTTTTTTTATTTGTATCTGATACTAGAATGTTATGAGCAATTTTCCCCTGAAATTGCCCACCACCAATATGGATAGATATGCATGTTTTCAATAATGAGCATACTTTTACTCATATAGACAGTAATGGGCTGATTCTGTATAGGATGCTGGTCTCAGTGGATGCCTAAGAAGCAGCCGAGAATTGCACACCAGCGTCCTATGCTGAATTTGTCTGCCCTAATGGGATAAATGCCTAACCCTCTCCACCGATTCTCTAACCAGTGTCCATGTCACCTGCATTGGTTACAGAATTGCGCCTGCCTGATCGAGGGATCCCTTGTCATCAGCTGATCACAGCAAGGGAATCCCTTGTCACCAGCTGATCAGGGGGAAAATACCCCTGCTATGAAATTGACAGGAGGAATGCCCACTCCCTTCTGCCGCTGGCCTGTGATCCACCGACACCCCTCCACCCCTTTGTGAAGCACCATCGGTAGGAGGAATGCCTACTCCCTCCTGCCGCAAACCCTCATTCTCCCAGGGAAATTCACAACAGTTTACATAGATAAACTCAGGTACAGAAGCATTTTTTCCCTATCTGTCCTAGCTGGCTCACAATCTATCTAATATACCTGGGGCAGTGGGGGAGGGGGGACTAGTGACTTGCCCATGGTCACGAGGAGCAGCTTGGGCTTGAACCTACAACCTCAAGGGTGCTGAGGCCACAAACACTGCACCACACTGTCAGACATAGTAAGGTAAAAGATAGCATGGCAAACCTTGTCTGACAATGCATAGTAAAACATCAAATGACAAAACATGGCCTGTTGAGACGTAACATAGCAAGCCTAGTGTGACATGACTTGACAAAAATGGTAAGGCAAGCGTGCATGACGAAACATAGCATGGAAGATATGGAATGGCAAACACGACAGACTAACGATTGGCGTGGGTTTTAGCGCTGGCAGCGGCGGTAACTGCTCCGACGCTCATAGAATTCCTATAGTTAGTAAAGAAGAGGTTTAGTTCTCACTTTTCAGTAGTAATTCCAAGGTGAGTTATATTCAGATACAGTATTTACCTCTAAAATGAGTTGTATTTGATTATTCATATATCACCTTTCTGTGCTGTAAATTAATTGTTCTTAATGAATGATCTGCATGTTTGTTTGTATAAATTTTGTTTTTCTGTAAAGCCACCTAGGAATAGGTAAATAAATAAATATTGTATTCCTAGTGAGCTCATAATTTATATATGTTCTCCTTCTTTTCCTGCAAGTTGTCAACTAGATTTTGTTTCAAACCATTTCTCAGTATCTAATGGGTGAGCCAGCCCTGGATTAATCTGTGGACCAGGTGAGGCATTGGCCCAGGCTGATGAAGGGTGCCACAATCCTGGTCTAGCATCTCTCCTTCTCCGTCTCTCACCTGCAGTTCAGTGTCCACAGGATTAGAAGAAGAGCGAAGGAGAGATGCTGAACTGGGATGTTGATGCCCTTTATCATCAGTGGAGCAAGGTTAGGAAGAAGGGGACTTGAGAGGAGGAGATATTGGCAATGGGAAGAGAGTGGAAGGGAGAGATACTGGATTGTGGGTGGGAGATGCTTATACAAAAAATTGACTCAGAGCACATCAGTATTTTGAGTTGATCCTGGGCTAATCTCAGAAGCTCATGTATTGTAACATCATTATAGAAACTCATAAATTTTAGCTCATATATACCATATATCCCCGAAAATAAGGCAAGGTCTTATATTAATTTGTGCTCCAAAAAAACGCACTAGGGCTTATTTTCGGGGAAACACGG